>NW_027530352.1:1167685-1211259 GCF_008692635.1 Crocuta crocuta | reverse complement strand
GGAGATGCAGGTTTGAGAAATCCTGAATCTCTACGGTTAAGGCTCTCTGAGAGCAGGTCGGTTGATGCGTGCTCACCCTGTCTGTCTAGCAGCAAACCCACCCACACATGTTAGGTTCAAACACTAGTGTAAGGAGATTAATCGGTGAGGCTCAGTCTGTGAGCACAGGCTGCCCTGCTTCAAAGACCCGAAATGAGGGGCGCCTGGGGGGCTCAGCCGCTTAAGCATCTGACTCTTGATCTCAGCTCAGGTCATGATCTCACGGTTCCTGAGTTTGAGCCTTGTGTCAGGCTTTACACTGTCAGTGCAGAGCCTGCTTGGGATTCTCTGTCTGTCTGTCTGTCTCTGCCCTGCTCTCTATTTCTAAATAAAGAAATAAAGGCCTAAGATGTACCTGGGATACGATGTCATTTCTACTACACTTACATCATTGTTTCTAAAGAGAAAAAGCGCTTGCGTTAGGTTAAATGGGAACATGTTCTCCCTCCTGCCAAGCCCTCTCCGTGGTTACAGATGGATTTTGGGAGGCGGGGTGGGCACCTCTGGGTGATTCCTAGCAGGGTTATTTTGCCACATCGATCTTACGAGCAAAGACACTGCCCTAAACTTACAGAGGATGGTGTTCTCTGTTTTAGGGTTGTGGTTGCTCAGGTCGGTCAGTGGCGCGTGCTGCTGAGTGCAGAAACGGCGGGCGCTGCAGAGGACGAGGAAAGTAACTGTCACCAGACGTCACGCTTTACCTTTGTCCCCACTAGATAGGAAACATGTGATGTTAGTGCCACGTGCTTGCCGTTGGCCAGAACTGTATTCTAAGCTTCTTATATGTAATATCTGATTTTACCCTGCACTCACCGAGAAATTGCATGGTTTGTATAGGTCTTGTTCAGAAATAAAAAGGAAACAAAGCCACGGAGTGGGTAATCTCTTCCTGTAGGATGTTTGGGATAACATTCCTGCTTGTGACTCCTAGGCATTCTCGGGCCAAGTGCTGGAGATTGAGCACCGTCTGGAGTGCAGCGGGGCTGGGGGTGGGGTGCTCTGCCTTTCAAGACACTCAGGGACGGGAGGAACCTTACAGACCATCTAGACCTTTCTGATCTCTGCACCTGCCTGCCTCTGCCCATATCCGGCGCATTCTACCCATAGTGGTGGCCTGGCCAGCGCCCGTCTTTTCTGTGGATGTCGAGAATTGAAAATCTTTGAGGATGTCCAAGGATTTATATTATGTTACATTATATTGTTGGAAAAGAGATTTAAGTATTTGATACTGTTTTGGGCCTTTCATTTCTTGTAGCTAATTTTGAAGAAATCTGAAGCTTTTCTGTAAAGGAGCAAATAGGGTGATTGTTAAAGTCCTCCGGACCGCACGCGCTCGTGTGCACTGCTGAGGCCACAGGGGTGTGTGTGCACGTTGGTGAATGCTGCTGATAACTGTCACTGTCCTGTCCTGCTGTGGGGGGTGTGTCGCTAGTGGTCCAAGTGCTTACGACTCGTACGTGATTTTTGTACACGTCGAATGCGTTGCGGAGCAGCCAGACCCCTGTGAGAGGAAGTGTGAAGTAGATGGAGAATGTTTTTGGGTTTGGCCTATGTGAGGTTATTGGAATAAAACCGATGGGAAGTGTGTCCAGTTGGGGGCTCCCACGGGTGCGGAGAAGCCGCTGTCGTTTGTTTTACTGTAATGCTGGCCTCGGATCAGCACGTACGGATGGGTATTTCTTCTGCAGAAAATAGCTGTTTGCACGAAAGGTGCTGGCATTGGTGAGTGTCCCTGCTGCCTGGTCTCAGGGGAAGGGAAGTCCCACGTGCGCTCGTTGGTCCCCTGGACCGTGGACACCCTGAGGTGGGAGCCGCTGTGCCCTGTGCTCAGCGCGCCGCGCGGTCTGGCGTCCTGTGGTAGAGGTTCAAGGACCTGACTCCCTTCGCCCCTCCTGGCAGCGGGCACTTCCTTTTCAGTCATGAGCAGAGAAGAGAGAGACTCCTCTTACTGTCCCTGGAAGCGGCACAGGACAGCGCCAGAAGTACAGTGAGGCCGCGGCCAGTCTCCTTGAGCGCCTTCCTCAGCCCACCCGGTGCTCCCTTGGGTGCGCTCGGCGGCCGGAATCTTCTGTCTCCCGTGATCTTGCACCTTTGGCTTTGCCAGCCCAGCCTCCACATCATCACCACGTGCCAGCCGCAGGCACATTCCTTGATCCGACTACATTTGGAAGGGAGTTACCGGTCGAGAGGCTTAGAACGGAGCTCTCTAAAGAGCAGTTTCGGTGAAGCTCTGTCGACCTGCTGGCATCACGTGGGCCCCATGTTTCCATCTCTGGCCTCCTGATCCTCGTGGAGATGGTTCTCACGGCCTGTCTGCTGAGTGTGAAGCCGGGAGCTCTTCTCGGCACAGAGCAGCATTCCGACCTCCCAGGGCAGGCTGGCTGGGTCGCTCCATTGCATTTCAGGGACAACATGAGTGATGGTCCACGTGTACCCGGGGAGGGCTAACATTGTGGGGGCTGGACCAGTTTCCCCGGGGCAGCTTTTCCTCCTGTCCCTTGGTCATCTGCAGACATTCTAAGTCATTCCAACTGTGTCTGGAAGGACTCTCTCCCTGTAGCCCGCTGGCTGGCTAGCTCTTGAATTCCAACGGGGGAAAGCAGGGACCTGGAACTCGGCTTGCTGGAGGGGCTCAGAAATGACTGCCACCTGGGCACCTGGCCCGGCGTTTGGAAAAGCATCGGTAGAAAGAAGACGTTCTCTGTGAGGAGGGGAAGGCTTGGCTAGGGAGATATGAACTGGAATTGGCTGGCCGTCCCGGTCAGGGCCGTCCCGAGGACTGTTTAGGTGGGTTTGGAGAGCTCTGCAAGCGGGAGGGTGACTTCCCGGTGACGCGTTCTGGTTTCAGCGACAGCTCCTCTTAACGTCGCTGCCTGAAACCTCGGGACCTGCCGCCTGACTCTTAACAGTCCCTGTTGTGGATTGCTTCAGGTTTTCCCTCTCAGCTGTCCCTCTCCCGTTGATGGTCACATTTCAGGAGGTCAGAGGACGGTTCAGGACTTTGGGCGTTTCGGTTCTGAAGCCCAGACTAGGCAGGTGGAAGAGCAGGAACTGTCTTGGCAGAGGAAAAGAAGGAACAGAACGAAGGGACATAAGACATGACTCTCCGGCCCGCTGGGCAAGGCTTACGGTGAGCAGGTTGGGCACCAGTGGCTCGGGGAATCCCGGGAATCCCGAGTCCTGGAAGTGAACCCCTCGGACCCTGCACAGGAGCCGCCGTGGGGCCGCTTTCGTCTGTAGCTGCCGCAGGGAGAGGCAGACCCCGCGCTGGGCGGTGTGGGGAGTCTGGTCAGCACGGGGCGGGTGTTCCCAACGCCAGGTACTGTTCGTGTTGAAGAATCTGATACCTCAAGATTCAAAACATTATTTTGGCTCAAACACATGTGTGTGCACTGTCAGAGGGACTCTGGAAACAGCTCTGTTGGATCATAAGTACCGCGGGCAGAAGCCAGTACGTGCTCGTGTCAGGAGGCGGAGGCCCGCTCCACGGAAAGCGTACGTGGGCACAGCAGTCCAGAGGGTCAGGCGTCCTGGCTTCTCACGTGCCTCCTGGGGCCAAGGTCGCCCTGGGGGTGGGGACATAGCACGGGGTCCCAAACCCTGGACTCCAGAGGGGGAGCTGGACGGTGCCTGCCACTGACGCACAGGGGAGATCGCTCGCGGCAGCCGGAGCCAGGAGGACAGGAGACCGTGGGGGGGGGCGGCTGCTCGGGGAGGCGCTGTAGCCAGGGAGGTAGAGGGCTTGGCCTGATCAAGGACAGACGTTCCCGTGAACCCCGAGAAGGCGGCGGAGGGGAGTGTGAGCCGGCGGCCAGGCCCCGTAGAGCCCCGTAGGCACCCAGCTTGCCCAGGGGGTCTCCTCCGGTGTGTGTGGGGGTCTTAACGCCTTTTGTGGCCACGTTCCTTCTAACTTGATCCATACAACTGGGAAAATAGGATTCTGCGTAGAATTTACTTTTCTGGAAACCGAAGGACTCTTGCTTGGACCTCATTTGTTGGTGGTGGGGGGGGGGTGGATAAAAGTCTCTTTTCTCAGTTACAGGTATTCTCGCCGCTCCCCGTGTTTACTGTGTCCACAGCCCCCACGTCAGTGAAGTTTACCAGCATCAGCATTTTTGAATGTATAGAACAGCGTTGTTCACAACATGCATGCGTTTGTGCAGCAATCTCTAGAACTTCTTTGCCCCGTGAAACCGGAACTTTGCACCCTTTTTCCGTGCCCTCAAGTGGCTGGCCGCTGCCATCTACTTCCTGAGGGTCTGCCTGGTGTGGACACCCCTTTGGTTGACATGAGTGGAACCATTAAGTAATTGCCTTTTGGGGCCTGGCTTCTGTCTTTTAGCAGAGTGGGGTGTGCTCATGTTGTAGCAGGTGCGAGGATTTCCCTTTCAAAGCTGAATAATGTACTCGGAGAGACCGGTCCCCTCTGTGCGTCCGTCCATCACCCACACCTGGTGTCTCCGGTCTCTCGGCTGCTGTCACTCTCTGTTGAACCCGCTGTGTCAGGGCCTGTGCAGGACATGGCGACAGACATGCACAGAGCCTGGCTCTGACTCCCACATGGCACCATGCGGTCAAGGAGAAGGGAGTCAGCTGTTTATCCATAGAGTCCAGAGAGTGTCCATGTTTGTTATACCAGATGACGTTTCTTTTTTTTTTTTGAATGTTTATTTTTTTTTTTTAATTTTAATGTTTTGTTTATTTTTGAGAGAGAGAGAGAGACAGCATGAGCAGGGGAGGGTCAGAGAGAGAGGGAGATACAGAATCTGAAACAGGCTCCAGGCTCTGAGCTGTCAGCACAGAGCCCGATGTGGGGCTCGAACCCACGAACCGTGAGATCATGACCTGAGCCGAAGCCAGACGCTTAACTGGCTGAGCCACCCAGGCGCCCCTTGAATGTTTGTTTCTGAGGTGTGGGGAGACAGAGAGGAACTGGACCAGGCTCTGTGCTGACAGCAGTGAGCCAGACATGGGGCTCGAACTCACAAACCGCGAGATCATGACCTGAGCCGAAGTCAGATGCTCAACCCACTGAGCCACCCAGACGCCCCGACACCAAATGAAAATTCTGGAGGAAACTCTAGAACTAGTTAGTTTAGGACGAGATGGTCAGGGCAGGGTTTGCTGGGTCAGGGGCTTCGTCACAGAGCAAACAGGTCTGGTTACAGAGTGGCAGGAGGGAGGTGGGAACGTCATGGGTGGTAAGAAACGTAGCTGGAGGCCAGAGCAGCAGTCGGGAAAAGCAGATAATAGGGTCTCTTGGGCCGGACCAGAGAACGTGGAGTTTTTCTGGAAGGCCTCTGGGACGTCTTGGGGGGTTTTCAGCAGGAAAAGTGATAACAGACTGAAGTTTCAGGAGGAACGTACCAGCGGCCGTGTGATGATAGAATAGCGCTGCTAACAGCTACCGGGTCCTGTTTTACGTACTCCTTGCTCAGCAAATGTTTGCTTAACGAGCAAGCACGGAGCAGTCCTTTCCCCAGGGGTCAGAGAAGAGCGGACTCTATTTTGGGGGCTGGAGGTATAGGTGCCTTTGAGCGCTGTGTCAGTTTGCTTGATTTACGGCCGAGCCTCTGCGCGGACCGCTCCCCCGGGCTGAGCCCCGGGCTGAGGTTTCCAGCGTCCCGCACGGGGGAGGATTAGTTGGAACTTGAATATTTGCCATTGTGTGAGGCAGGAATGTATGTTCGGTGAGAGGGTGTTGACATATTGTCATATACCATGGGCTCTTGAATCTGGAAGTATTTGTAGAAGTGTCATCTGGCGTGAAAGCTGATATTTAATTATCTTTAAAAGAAAAAAAAGGACTGGAAAAGACAGTCCACTTCCAGATTTCAGGGTTCTGCTGTGGGTTTGTTTTTGTGGAAGTGGTTTGTGTTCAGTGGCATTCCACCCCCCTCACCGCTCTCATATGGTATTGTTTTGACTCGTTCGGAAGGTGATTTACTTACCTTAAAGAGACTGATTAGGTCAATCCGGAGAGTGGNAGAGAGAGAGACAGCGTGAGCAGGGGAGGGTCAGAGAGAGAGGGAGTCACAGACTGAAACAGGCTCCAGGCTCTGAGCTGGCAGTCAGCACAGAGCCCGACGCGGGGCTCGAACCCACAAACCGCGAGATCATGACCCAAGCGAAAGTCGGACGCTTAACCGACTAAGCCACCCAGGCGCCCCTCATATGGTATTGTTTTGACTCGTTCGGAAGATGATTTACTTACCTTAAAGAGACTGATTAGGTCAATCCGGAGAGTGGGTTTGGTTATGTGAGCTGGAAACCTGAAGCCATTGCATGGTCCTGTTGCAGAGCGCATATTTGTTCATTCACGTGTCCCTCCGTTTATACAGCGGAAATGTGTTCAGTGTGTGCTGTGTCACAGACACCGTGCTGGGATGTAGCAAATGTGACACACCTGGCTTGTCTAGCCTTCTAGGCAGCAAGGGACACAGAGCAAGGTATGCCCACATGTACGCACTAATTGTGGCAAAGCTAGAAATTCTCAAAAAGGGTATAATGGATTTGGAGTGGGGTGAGGGGGCTGTGTGGGGCAGTCAGATGAGATGCTTTTGTGATGTTGACATTTAAGATGAGGCCTGAAGGAAAAGTGAAGGGTGTGGGGAAGGGGCTTCTAAGCAGATTGGACAGAATGTGCAAAGGCCCTGAGGACATGTGTGGTTTTGGGGGAGCTCAAAGGACAATGAGGCCGGAGCATGGTGGGTCCGAGACATCATGTGGGACCACATAGGCTGCGGGAATGAAGGGGGTTTGGGTTTTATTTTTTAATAGCGAAATGACATATCTGATATGTTTAAATAGAATGATTGCCGAGGCTTCTTCAGCAGAGACCCTGTAGTTAGGTGTTGCCGTGCAGCAGCTATGAGAGAGAAAGGCTTGGTGTAGGGCAGGAGTTCTCGGAGTGAGGCCTCAGGATGGGTGGCTCTGGGACACCTGTGCGCTGGTGAGTAACGCAGGTGCTCAGCCCTGGGGCTGCTCTTCCAGAAACTGCAGTAGCCTGTGTTCTAATAAGCCCTCCCGATGAGACCTGACTCGGAAAAACTCGATGGTGTAGAGACTGCAGGGGAAGGCCAGGAGGGGCAAGGACGGGACTTCTGGACGCACTGCGTTTGGGATGCCTTTGTAACGTCAGGGTCCCGTGCAGGTGCTGAGCTGTTGCTAACGGCAACGTGAAGGCACAGCCCAGAAGAAAGGTTTGGTCGCAGGAAAGACTCAGACCTTGCCCCAGAGCACAGGACGTACTGAAAGCTGTTGGAATAGGTCGGGTCCCACCCAGGAGGGGAGGGAGAGAGAGAGAGAAGCAGCAAAGGACCAGGCCCTGAAGATTCAACATGCGGAGGAGCATGAGGGAGCAGAGAGCAGGGAGAGGCGCCTGTGGCAAGAGAGAAGAACCAGGGCTGTTTCGGGGGTCAAGCGGCCAACTGTGTTACAGCTCTGGGTTCCCTGCGATGAAGCCGTAACGAGCATTCGATTTGGGTCTTTGGTGAAATGGAACTCAGAGTTCCAGCATCAGGTCGGTTTGCGTCGGGGAACCGGAGCCCCAGCCCCAGCTTTGCATTTGCTGGATTTCCAAACAGGGGTTTGCCCTGGCTTCCTGGCTCCCCTCCGGCTGCCCCTTGGCGTACACAAAGAAACTCTGAATGAGCATTTTGTAGTCCTGGAAGGGAGTAGCAGACAGGCTTTCACAGCCGGTCATATTTTCTTTTACTATGTTCAAGACAACATCCAAGATTCGGGAAAAAATGTCCTGGCAACTCGTCTAACAGGCTGCGGTAAACTTACTCCCGGCTGTTGGTACGGGCTACTGGGTGTCTCACACTGTGCTTTTCAGCCCAGCTTCTTGTCGTCTGTCAGCACGTCCACGTCCGTGCGTAAGAAGAAGAGAACAATTTCGAACGTGTGTATCTCTTCAAGCTTCTATTTGGTATGGTCAGGACTTCGGGATTTTCTACTCTTGACGTTGGGGGTCACAGCCTGTAAAATGCTGGGGCTTGTCCGGGAGGTGGTGGGCTCGGGGGCAGGAGCGACCCCATTTATGTTTGAACCCTTGAGTTTGGGTCTTTACGCTTATTGTCTCATCTTGCCCCCATGCTGAGGGAGGTGCTATTTCCTCATTTGTAGGTGAGGAAATGAACCAATGAAGAAAACTCCTGTTTAAACCCAAGTCTATAAAGTGAGACTTGGTTCCGTGCCAGGCTCATGGGGTGCAGTTGTGCAGAGCTGGATCTGTGGGGACGGGGCTCACACAACAGTGTCCAGATAAGCCCGAGGCATCTGGAAGGGATAAAGAGCTAATGGGGGCGCCTGGGTGGCTCTGTCGGGAAAGCGCCGGTCTTCGGCTCAGATCATGATCCCGCGGTTTGTGGGTTCGAGCCCCACACCGGGCTCTGTGCTGACAGCTCAGAGCCTGGAGCTGCTTTGGATTCTGTGTCTCCCTCTCTCTCTGACCCTTCCCTGCTCATGCTCTGTCTCTCTCTCAAAAATAAGTAAACGTTAAGAGAAAAAAGGAACTAATGAGAGACTTTGAAGGGGACTGAACGACCACAAGGCATCTACATTTAGTTTTATGCACAAGAATTGCATCAAACAGAAGGGGCTCTTCAGATGCTCAGTGGGATGGGGTCCTTGCAGACAGCAAGTTTTCTAGCCAGCGCTGCAAGTCTTACAGTAAAGCCCCTTCGGGCTTGCTATTGAAAGCTTCCTTTCTATTCGGTGTCATTTCTGTCCCCCTCTTGTGCGTGTCTAATTTATTTACCTCCTTTCCCTGTGCACCTGCCAAGCTTGTTTCTTTCCTGCATAAGTTGTGTCTCCGAGTCACAGCCTCACCGTCTTCTCCACTTTTCTGTCGGGGCTCCCTAGCTCATGGGGCTTGAAGCGCTTCCCCAGGGGCCCCATCTGCTTTCCCTGGTCCCCTGGGTCCCTGTGGAGATGGTGGCTGAGGTGAGGACCCTGATGAGGGGAACCAGGTGCTCCTGGAGTGGTGACCCGGACAGAACTCCTGTCACTTAGCAGGGGCGCTTCCGTTGGTGCCAGCCTTAGGAGGCTCACGTGAACTTGCAGTCACAGAAGACCGTTGAGTCGTGTGGAGGAAGACACATGTTCGTAAGACCTGTTGGACCATTTGCAATGACAGTGGGTGATTTGGACCTGAAGCAGATGTCACGAGCGAGTGGCCTGCAGTCTGTTCTCACATGCTTTCAGTGAACAGTGTTTCGAAAATTAGAGCTGGTTGCCAACATTTCCCGATTTGGAGATTTCAGTCCCAAACTTCCGACGCCAGCTGCTCTTGTAAACGTGGATGTTGGAGCGTTAGGCCTGCGTTTATACTGAATGAGCTGGAAATGCCAGGGATGGTTTTCAGGGGAGGCAAAGGTGCCCTAGTGCTCAGTGCCCCTGGCGCGCAGTGGTGGCCGTCATTGTTTGTGTTCTCGAGGCTGTTGGTCTTCCGTCCAGCCTGCTTTGCCCTTTATACTGTGGCCTCAGTATACGTGAGTTCGCCAGCTGTCACCCTAAATGCCAGGAAGTGGCACATTTAGAAGTTTGTGTTTCCCTCACAAAAGCAGAGACGAGGGAAGTTGTCTTCTCTCCTGAGAGGTATTGCTGGCGTAGGGTCACCAATATGACGTAGGGGAAGCGCATATTGAAACAGAGCACAGAGGGGCACCTGGGTGGCTTAGTCGGTTAAGCGTCCGACTTTGACTCAGGTTATGATCTCACGGTTTGTGGGTTTGAGCCCCACATTGGGTTCTGTGCTGACAGCTCAGAGCCTGGAGCCTGCTTCAGATTCTGTGTCTCCTTCTCTCTGACCCTCCCCTGCTCATGCTGTCTCTCTCTCTCAGAAATAAATAATTAAAAAAAAAAAAAGAAACAGCACAGAAGGGATCTTTCCGAGAACGTGAGCGAGCGGTCGGGTTACTGTTAGCCATCCCGGAAGTGCACATTCCTTGTTGTTTCAGACAGAATTCTTCAAAGATGCTGAAAGTGTCTTGGCNCCTGGAGCCTGCTTCAGATTCTGTGTCTCCTTCTCTCTGCCCCTCCCCTGCTCATGCTGTCTCTCTCTCTCAGAAATAAATAATTAAAAAAAAAAAAGAAACAGCACAGAAGGGATCTTTCCGAGAACGTGAGCGAGCGGTCGGGTTACTGTTAGCCATCCCGGAAGTGCACATTCCTTGTTGTTTCAGACAGAATTCTTCAAAGATGCTGAAAGTGTCTTGGCTGTTGTGTGTGTGTGTGTTTTGGGGGATGGGGTTGAGGAAAACAGCAAGGTGAGAAACAGGAATGTCTGCACCCCAGAGTTCAGGCTCTTCAGGGTGTCAGAGGTATTTGGGAAGTTACAGTCTCTAGTCCAGCGTTCATTCATTCGTTATTAGTATTATTTTTTATGCATGTTTTTAAATGTTTATTCATTTTTTGAGAGAGAGAGAGAGCAAGTGAGCGAGTTTGAGTGGGGGAGGGGCAGAGAAAGGGAGAGAGAGGAAGAAGACACAGAATCCCAAGCAAGCTCCAGCCTCTGAGCTGTCAGCACATGAGCCTGATGTGGAGCCCAAACCCGTGAGCTGTGAGATCATGACCTGAGCCGAAGTTGGACACTCAACTGACGGAGCCATCCAGGCGTCCCATCATTCATTCAATAATTGAAATAGACGTTCGTTGGTAAGAGTTGCTTAATGATGAACTTGGCGAGGAGCATGTGAAGCTGTTGAGCATGGGGAGATTATGGTGAAAATAGCCCATTTATGCCCATCAAGGTCCTGGGGTAGGTAAGGAGCAGAGGAGAAGTAGAAAGTTTCATTCCGAACCGCTGATGGAGTGCCAGAGATGCGTCTGGCCTGTGCTGCTGCTAGGGTGTGAGGAAGACACAGAGAAGGTGCAGACACTCACAGAGCATTTCAGGGTCTCGTGCTGAGGAGTATGCTCCCAGCCTGGCCCTCGGCCTCCGTCCTGGGTTGCAGGGATGTGCCCCCAGGAAGGTGATGCCTCGTGGAGCCTAGAAGGCCGAGTTGCAGGTGGCCAGGTGTGAAGGCAGCTGGGGAATGGAGTTTCTGCATCAGTGAGAGCTGTGCTGAAGAGTCAGTAAGGTTGGCGTGTGAGCGCCCTGTGGAAGCTGGGTTCCACCACGCAGGACGGCAGGGAAGACGTTGTAATCAGTTGACAAGTATTTTTGGTTTGCAGAGGGGGGCTGGGTGGGGGGCCTAGAATGGCCTGGGCCGCGATTTCCCTGCCACCGTGGGTGAGACACCACCACAGGTGCTGGCCCTCTGCCACTTCGAGGCCTGGCTCGGATGTGACCGCGTAGACTTGCAGAGACTGGGCAGGTCGATCAGTTGTACCATTTTGCTGAGCTTACATAGGATTTAAGGTTTGTTTTGTTTCTTGTTTTTTCTTTTGAGGGGAGGGAACTTGTCATTCTGCTAAAAGTCTTGTGGACGTGAATCATCTTTATCAAGATAAATTGCTCAGGATGTTTGTTTGGTTCTAACATTGTTTCTATGGAAAATCACTTGACAAGAAAGCAAACTTCCTGTGAGGATCCAGGCAGCTGAGGACCCCAAGGAATGGAGCAGTGCTGTCCCTCCCCCTCGGGGACGGGGTGTCTGGCCCCCGCCCCCTCCTGCTGTCGCAGCAGCTCTTTGTGGTAAGAGCTGCAGGGGTCTCGGAAGTGGGTGAGGAGCGGCCCCCCATAGAATGTTCCGGGTAAGGATCGCCCGTTCCCGAGGCACCCCTGCGGCAGGGATGCCACAGTGCTGCTCAGGCTGTCATCCTCGCTCTCCAGGGACACCGGAGCGGCCTCCTGACCGGCCCTGGGGGCTGTGGCCCTGTGTGGACCCACTGTCTGCACAGCTCCGGGAGGGGCTGGTTCTCTTGAGTTCAAGTTCGGCGTGTCGTTCCTGCCTCAGCAGGTCCCGAGAGCTAATCCCGGGAGGCCAGAGGCCAAGTGCGCTCCTGCGTCCGGCCCTGCAGCTGTGTTCTTCTCACTCGGCTTCCTGGCCTGCACCGCCCCCCATGTCCACCCGCCCCTTCTTGTGGTCAGACCCCTGGACGGCCACCGGGCACCCCCCCAAGGGACACCTTCACTCCTGTAAGTCTTCATGCTCACACGAGGAGCCTCTTGCGAAGGACAGACTGTTAGAGGGATCACTGGCTCACGTTCTTACTGCGTTTTACCTGAGGACCCATGAGTATTTGGTGCACAAATAGCTCAGATGCCAAATTGCTGTTAGGATTTATCGCTAGGGAAAAAAATGAACTTTTTCATTTAAAAACCTTATATGTGTCCTTTTAAAAATAATAAAAATCCTCCCATGTCTGTGTTTTGCCGTTGTTTCCAGGAGCCCCAGCGCCATTTTCAGTCCTAATCATGCCAGGGTTCTAGGTCGTGGCCGCACGGGCCGTGTCTGCCCGGCCCAGCAGCCCTTTCCCGACTGATCGATCTGTTTGTTTGCAAGGGTTTATCGAGTGGTTGTCCTGTGTGGAGGCTGAGGCCACGGCAGGGGTGGGGGAGGCGAAGATGCGAGTGGGTGGGTGTCCTTGTCCTGCGGGAGGCCAGGAAGTGGCAGAAGACTGGCTGTGGTCAGGGACGCCCCCACGTGGGGGTGTGGGCGGGCGCTACCTGGCCGAGCGGGCTGGGGTAGGGGTGGGGGCCCAAGCCCTGTGGGACTTGTTCACAGAATTGCCCACCGCACGTCCAGGAGGAGGTGGCCATTAGCTGGTCTGGTGCTTGGGAGAGACCCTCCCCCCCTTGCCCCCCCGCACACACGTGGGTACACACAGTACTCACTTTTAGGGCATTTCTCTCGCTCACTGGAGCCTGATGCTGGGCGCTGAGCCCCAGTCCCTGGACCACAGTGATTAGTCCGAGGGGTGGACGTTCGACCCAAGCCAGAGTCCTTTACAGGAAATATGGGCCTGGAGAGAGAGAGGCCGTCTCTTCCAGCGGGACACTGGATGGTGGCCCAAAGCCGTCTGTGCCACGAGGCCCGCTGCATGGAGGAAGGCCCTCTGGACCGTAGAGAGCACAACCCTCCCCCAGAAAAGCAGAGGTGGGGCAGCCGTGCACAGATCGCCCCCCTGCGACCTGCCACACCGCGTCCTCCTTGGAACACCAAGGTTCCGAGGTGTTACACGGAAAAGGTTTGTTTGGTCAAACAAGTAGCACGAAAGAGAAGTTCTCGACAGCAGAACTTGTCAGAACCTTTAATATTGAAGGTGCTTTGTGCCTCTTCAAGAGGAGGGTTAGTGTCCAGTCTTTCGCAAATTTATTTGCATGTGGATGGACAGAAAGAAATGGAACCCTGTCAGTATTCCGTCTTCACAGACGAGGAAAGCAGGTTCCAGGGGGGTGAACACAGGTGCGGACTGGTCTGGAAGGTGAGAAACTCGGGCGCCTGCCTTCCGTTCATCTCACCGTCCCCGTGTGGCTTGATGCTTCTTTCTTTCTTTGAAATACGGGAAGGCTTGTCTCTCTGTAATCACATGCGTTGGTCTGTGTGCGTGTCTGTGTTCTAAACTGTGTCTCCTGTTGCGACTTGTCATTCTGGTTCTTTCATTCCTGAGGCATCTGCTATGGGTGGGCTGTTAGCCCGTGAAAACACCGGAAAACACGCTGTACTGTTGATGTGATTTCCTTATAAGAAATTTATAATCAGCCTGGGTGTATGGCTTTAAATTATAAGGATGTGTTAAATTTTGAAAATGATATGAGGTCTCTCAAAATTCTCTGTTCTGGAAAGTGTCATTAAGACTTTCCATTTTGGGGTGCCTGGGTTGAGCTTTCCATTTTGGGGCTCTGTTGGTTGAGCGTCTGACTTTGGCTCAGGTCATGATCTCACAGTTCATGGGTCGAGCCCTGCGTCGGACTCTGTGCTGACAGCTCGGAGCCTGGAGCTGCTTCAGATTCTGTGTCTCCCTCTCTCCCTGCCCCTCCCCTGCTCACACTCTCTCTTTCTCGTTTCTCTCTCTCTCTCAAAAAGAAACAAACATAAAAAATTATAGATAATGTTTAAAAAGAAGAATTTCTATTTTGATGCAATGGCTATTAAAAAAAAAAAGATGTATTGGGGCGCCTGGGTGGCTTAGTCAGTTAAGCATCTGACTTCGGCTCAGGTCATGATCTTGCAGTTCGTGGGTTCAAGCCCCATGTCTTTGGATTCTGTATCTCCCTGTGTCTCTGACCGTTTGGAGCCTGTCTTTGGATTCTGTATCTCCCTGTGTCTCTGACCCTCCCTGCTTGCTCGCTNTGTCAGGCTCTGTGCTGGCAGCTCAGAGCCTGGAGCCTGTCTTTGGATTCTGTATCTCCCTGTCTCTCTGACCCTCCCTGCTTGCTCGCTCTCTCTCTCTCTCAAAAAACAAAACAAAACAAAAAACATTAAAAAAATAAAAAAATAAAGTAAAATTAAAAACGAGGTATTTTCTAAGAGTGTGGTTGTGCTTTTATTTTTGATCTTTGTAATTCTTTCTGAAGTTTCTTGATTGTGAACAATTGTTTGAAATAAACTAAGGAAGGAGAGAAACGGGAGGAACATTTTACGGATTCTGACACGTCCCCAGCTGAGAAGTGCCATTCCCACGGTTCTCTGGCAAGGACACTGATAGTTCATTTCTAGCCCGAGGGACCACTGGGTGGCCCCGGGTCACCTGCCGTCGAGGGGCTCGGTGGCCATGCCCCCTGCGCTTTCCCTCACCTGTGCTGGCGTCTGTGTTTTCATTATCACGCCTGGGTTTCCACATCACCTGCGGGCACGCAAGTCATTTTATATGGGAAATGCACACCTTTCGGATGAAGGATGTGCACGTCTCAGAGACGTGTTACGGGCGTTCCCCCGTCTGCCGTGGCTGTGACCAGCGGTCACGGGTAATCATGGCTACTGACCACGCGGCCGCCCAGGGCCAGATACTCCTCACGCCTCTCCTGCATTGTAATAATCGTCGCCCAGCTTGCCTCCTCGCTTGTTAGATCACCCCTCCTTCCGTTCTCCACCTTCCCAGGAGGAAAAACCCTTCATGGGCGCCCCCCACCGGCACCTGCCCGGTGGTGTTTCTGGCCTCTGCCTCCGTCTCCAGCCGTGTTTCCTGTGCCTCATTGTGCGCATCCTTTGTTCTAGATTTAGGGACTACCTGCTCGGTGAGGGATAAGAGGTTTCAAGCCTCCCTGTCCCCAGGTTGGGCCCCACCAGTGACTGGAATACCCCCCTGTCCCCAGTTTATCCAGCTCATCCTTCTGGACTCTGCTCGTGTGTGATTCTTTAGGAAGCCCTTCCAGACATAGACTGTCCTCACCACCCTCCCACCAGCCTGTGAGCAGCTTCATGTCACATAGTGAAGGGTGTGGACTGTGGTCTGCCTGCCTTCAGACCCCTGCTCTACCCCTGCTGTGTGACTCTGGGCAAGTCACTTAACCTCTCTGTGCCTCAGCTCTGTAAAATGGAATTAGTAACAGTCTGTATCATCTAGGGTTCTTGTAAGGATTACATGGTTAACACAGGTAGCTCAGTCATGAAAGTGCCTATATATAAGTCCTATTAATTATTATTTTTATTTTGAATCCTGCTGGTTTTTATTAAGAATAAAAAACTGGCCTTACTCCATTTCTATACTCCCAAGCTTCTTTCAGAGAGTACTGCATATCGTAGGCACTCAGTACCGCTTACATAAATGAGTGCATTGAAACAATTCGTAAACAGAGTACTTAGTGTTTGTCCAGTTCTGCTCTGCTCTGTCACAGAAAAGGACTTATGTCATCACCATTGTAGAGGTGCCCTTTTAGGAACAAGCTAGAGATATAAACTAATATTTATCTCCCGTTTCAAACTCAGGAGCTGTTCCGAATTTCATTGTAAAATGCTGCTCTTTCAGTAGCAGCTGTGTTTTGGGCATGGCTGTCCTTTAAAAGACAGTGTGTGGATCGGATGTAAAAACACCATGTTTAGGGGCACTTGGGTGGCTTGGTCGGTTGAGCGTCTGACTCTTGATTTCGGCTCAGGTCAGGATCCAGGATCGAGGCCTGTGTCAGGCTCTGCACTGAGCATGGAGCCTGCTTGAGAGTCTCTCTTTCTCACCTCCCTCCTCCCCTCCCTTCCCCTGCGTATACACACCTGTGTGTGCTCACTCTCAAGATAAACATTAAAACACCATGTTTAAATACGTGATATGTCTTTTCTAATAAGTGAAGTGCTTTGTACAAGGAGTTGTTATGTTGGATTATGATGTCAGCCTTAAGGAGTCAAATGCTTATCAACTTCGTGCTTTAAAAGTATATACAGAGACAATCCAAGTACATTTCTTCACTTCCTCATTATGCATCATCTCTTCTGAGTTAATGAATGTCTTGGTGCAAGTCAACCCTGTATCTGTTCAAAGTTCACATGTTGGTGTTTCGGTTTCTAGGATTTGCTCCAATATATTTGTGCTTGGTGTCATTTCTAAAGAACTTTTTAAAGCCCAGACGAGCTAAGAGACTTTGTTTCTTTACTTTCAGATTTATTTGTGTTACAGTAATTGGGCACATTTCTTCTGACCTTGATGATCTCACCTCTCCTGTAAGGAGGTTGGAAGGAAACTGAGCTCTAGACCAGCTCTGCTGAATGGGATGTCGAGTTAATTGTCTAATCATACAATGGTTTAGCCAGCCAGCATCCTTGGATGCTCCCGGGGCCACAATGGCGTCATTGACATCTGAACTGTGTGGAGTTGTTCTCTGAAAGGTGCGGTAGAGAAAGCGTGGTGTGAGGGTGGTGGTGGCGCTGGTGGCTTCGAAAGAACTGAATGAGGCCAGCTGGGAATGGGGGCCACACCGTGAATGACCCTTTTGTTGTACGCTGAAGTGAAATACTAGACAATGTTCTTGTAGCAAAGAGTGTTGTTTGTCCAGAGTGGACATAATGGAGTGAAGAGTTTTTGAAAACTTGCATGTAGTGACTAATATTTGACTCAGTGAAGATATTAAGAAGACACCTCTTGACTCCCAAGGCCTTAGAAGGACCGTGTAGCGACAGTCGGTAATATTAATGTTGCAAGAGAGCGTTTCTGTTTGCTGGGACTGCATGGCAAAGGTCTGTCCCCAGTATTTTGTCCCATGAGGGACTCTCTTGCACGGTTACCTGTCTGATGAGTCTCATTTTCCATGCATCTGATGGAAGTAGCTGTGGATGCATTCCACTGATTTTCCTAGTGTCTTTATGTATTCGTTTTACCGAAAAAAAAAAAAAAAAAAAAAGACAGTCCTTCTCTATTTCTCGCCTGGTTTTATTAGGGGGGAGCCTATACTTTCGGCAAGAGCTCTGCCATAATGTCACTGCCTGTGAGTGAGTAGAAATTGCTTATTTTAGAGGGCCAGTTCAGAGACTTTCAGTCTAATGAAATCCTTGTATTTAGCAGTTTTCCCATAAGTGGGCCATTGACTGGGTTTTAACAGCTCTTTGGATGAATGACTTGCTCTGTGATGAAAGGATTTCACACTTATGGTTTGCTTCTTGGGTTGTGCTATTTTTGTCTTTTGAAAGTTACTTTTAATGAAAAGAATCAGCACCTAAGTGTTAGAGGCTGAAAATTCAAGAATGATCCCATTGTTTCGGAGTTGGAGCCCCACCCAAGCCTTGACCCTCCGGTAGAGGGTCCCTGAAAGGGTGTATGNAAAAAAAAAAAAAAAAAAGGAAAAAGACCAAACCGTAGAATTCCTCTTCTGTGATTTTTTTACCCCCTAGCCAAGTTTTCATGTAGTTCCTCACCAATGTAAAATAGACTAAAACTAGCACAGCAGACTGATAGAGGTGAACATCAAGAAACCACTACTTGTGTTCTAGAAGGGGTCCCACCGCCCCCGTGCACACCCCGCCCGGTTCCCAAGCCCAGCCCGGAGGGACACTGTTTTCCCTCCCTCTTCATGTATTTGAACCCTCTTGGGAAGTCTTGAGCTGGGGTGGTTTCCCCACCTCCACCACCCTCTCCTGCCCTTGGGTGGAATTTACGGAGTGGCTAACGAGAGTCTTCCCTGCTATGAGGTGGTTCTCTTCATGTGGTGGAGGGGAAGGAAGCCCTTTCCCGGGCTTGCTTTGAGCTCTGTCATGGAGTCTGTCCAGCTTCCCGCGCTCCGCCTCTTGTGGATTTTCAGTAGGAGGTATTTCAGCTCTTCTTCCTCGAGTGGAATAGCACCTCTTAGCAGCAAAGTTGTGGTCTTTGTGACGGTGGTGCCCAGTGCTGGTAAGCACCAAATGGAACTTTTCCTTCTCCCCAGAGCTAGGTCTGTCCCGGCTGGGAGGTAGGTGGCCAGGGGCAGGGATCGCCGGCATGGAGGGCTTTGGACCTCGCACGTGTCGCACATCAGTAACTTACGCCACGGGGGCGTTTATAAAGGCCAAGTGTGGATAGCGCTCCTGGCATAGCCGTTTACTGGCATATGATCAGTAAACAGTGGAGGTGATGGTGATTTTGTGAAGACAGAATTGACCGCAGACTCCCCTTCCCACCGTCCAGGGTTCTAGCATCCTGCCCATTTTGTCCGGGTCCTAGTCAGAGACTGTTTTCTGACTAGAACTAAAATGGAAATTTGAGCATCTGAGTCTGACGCTCCCCAGTTAATCTGGGTGGGCAGACCTTCAGGAAGGTTCTTTATTTTGCGAGCTGAACAGTGATGAAGCGGAGTTTCTGTTTACCTCCAAAGTCCATTTCCATTAAAATCTTAAGTGCTTAGTGTGTAGCTTAATGGCTTTTGAAACGATTGCTATTTTTGAACTGGTGCATACGTCACAATGTTTTGAGTCTAGAATACGCATTATCTGACAAATCCTCCACTGGTAGCACTTCACAGATAACTAAGAACAGTCCATTAGAATGGATTGCTTTTGGCTGCAGGCCAAGAGTATTGGCTCACTCATTTCGGGTGTGGTATTTAAAGAGGCCAAAGACCAGAGGTGTAATTCCCAGATAACATCAGGTTGAACCTCAGACCCTGGCCATGTGTCTTTTAAAACATACGCTGTCGCTGTCGGCCACGAAGGGCATTGATCACAATGGTCAAAGTCTGGGCGGATCAGCCGAAGACCAAGACCGTGGACCGTTTACTAGGAGGAGAGACGCCGTGCCTCCTGTGAGCAGGACGGTGGGTCATCGAATCAAGCGAAGAGAGTCCTTGCTGGAGAGGACTGTCCAGGAAGCTCTGAAGGTGCTGAATAAGAATTGCTAGGTGACAGATCAGAGTCCAGAGGTCAGGGAGGTGAGGAAATTCTCAGGTTATTTTCATTCTGACCATGCGTATATGAAGGATTCCACCATGGAAGATAAAGGGAAAGTACCAAAAGGAAGGAGCATGGCAACGTGGCAGTTTGCCTAAGAGCTCCGTCTGAGAAGGAAGTGTACCACAGACAGAGGGCAGACGGCCCACGGACCCGATGGATCGGAGCTCCCGGTTACCTACTCTCGGGTCAGGCTGCGTTCTAAGCACTCTTGTGTGACCTCACTATGACTTTATGAGACGGCTGCTATTATTACCACGTCACAGATAAGCAAACAGAAGTGTTCCGAGCCAGAAGGAGGGAAGATCGCTGCATCCAAGTGACCATCATGGAGGGCGTGGGGGGAGTGATAGAGCGTGAGGTTTCAACTCCTGTTGTCCGTCCTTCTTTTATGTACATGTTAGAAAACCCAGAACGTGAAAAGTATACTGGAGGAGTATTAGGGACGGGCTAGTTTTTCTAAATGAATTGAAGCTCCGTAGCCTAACAGAACTGCTCCCAGGCCTGGGAGAGCACTTAGATACACGTAAGGTTCCCTCATCTTTATAATCTTTGAGGCAGTGCTGAGAGGAGAGAGAAGGCCGGGAAGGGAGGGCGCAGATGCGTGCCTTGGGTGTGCAACAGGTGGGGAAGCTCTGCTTAAAGGGAGCTTGTATCTTCAAATATTTCTTTACACATTCAGAACTCACCCTGTTCTGAATGTGTTCGCCATTCGAACACAAGTCGCCTGTTCGCCAGACTTGTTGTGAGTGAGCCTGTAGTATAAAACTGGCGTCCGAGAGGATGTTAAGTGGGGACAGTGTGATTGTCTGACGTTAAAGCTTTTTCACCATTTAGTGACAGACCCGAGTTTGGAGGAGTTCAGGTATGTGATGCGTGGGACTTCAGTGGGGACCCCGCAGATGGGGCGCAACCCAGGGGGTGAGCAGACCATTAAGGTTTCCTCCGGCCCGTTTCTAAGATCGCGACCTGCTGTGTATGAAAGCGGACCAGAGACTTCTTTGGCTCTTTGCTTTTTCCTTCTGTGAAGAGGTCATTGAATCTCCTTCCAGATAAGGAGACTCAAGTTCAGGGAGGAGGAGGAGTGAGTTTCCCACGTGTGGCCCACTGCGTGGTGGACAGAGGCAAGCGGGGCCGCTCGGCGGGCGCCCACCTGACCACAGCCCACGCGTGTTGTGCCAGAGCCTCCAGGCGGCAGTGCAGGGCTGAGGCTCACCTGGGTCCACATCCCGCCCTGCCCTGTACGCTGCAGCCTCTGGTGGCTGCACTGAGCGCCCTCCCGAAGACATGGTGAGGTTGTTGTGAGGCCTGGATGACAAGTAACTGCTCGGCGTCCAGGAAGTAGAGGCTATGTCCTCCCCACAGCGTGGTTAGATGTAGACCTCTGTCTTTGGTGACCATCAGTGATAAGTTTCCCAGGGCCTCTCAACTCCACACTGAGCAGCGGCAGTTGTGCCTTCTCTTTCCCTTGGGATGATGTCAAATCTTACAAGGGTATTTGTTCTACTGTCTCTGTATGTGAAGGCTTTGCATCTTCTGGGACACGTGGGTGCAGGATCCTCCCAGCTCGGAAATCACGGGATTTATTCTTGTCGAGAAAGATGCCTTCTAACTTTCCTCCTCCTCCAGTCGCGCCTGTGGTTCGCTTGTTACCGTGGTAACCCCACTCTAATAATCCCGCCAGGACATATGATGTAACGTGTCTAATCTTATTTTCCAGACGTAAAACAAGCACACGCAGCTTCCGTCTAAGAATTCTTCTCGAGCCGTCAGGGGCCCAGCGCCCCTCCCCCTTCGGATGTTGTCTGAGCGTGTGCTCGCCGCCGGGTGCCCTACGCCGGGCGCTCCCGTCACTTACAGCGTTTGCAGCCCACAGTGGCCTGTGCGTCGCTGCGAAGGCACATGTGCAGCCGAGCACCTTCTCCGGCACTTGAGGAAATTTGGAATATTTTGAATTGTAATTTACAAAAACGCAGAATTGTGGTTTCTGGGGCTTCACATTTATCTTGGATGTAACGCATCCATGCTGGGTAATTGCAAGGATAGATCAAGTCTGTATTTCTGCATTTTTTGTTTGTTTGGAAGAGGCCAGTGTTACAGAACCTCTCTTGCTGGTGCAGGAGCGAGGGGAGGTTTGATCAGCGCCCGCTGCGTCCCCGCAGGGCTCACGCGGGACAGCTCCCCGCCGCCAGCCTGTGGAGCAGTGTCTGCCGTGCCCCCGAGGACCAGTGTCCCCACACCTGCTCCCCTGGCTCTGCCGGTCACCGCAGGCAGCTGTCAGGCCCGTGTCCCGGTCTTTGGGGGCCACTTCCAGCTTTGTCGCCGCCCCTGGGGCTCGTGGAGCCCACACAGTTAGTCGTTAGTGAAAACTGCTGCTTCCCTGACCTGGTCTGTGAGCGTCCCCTGCCCCTTCTCGCCTTTTTGGAGAGAAACAGCAGTCCTGTCCTGGGGCTGCAGTTTTCCCTCCTTACCCTCAGGCATGGTGGGGGGTGGGGTACCTCCACGTAGTGCTCCTACCAGTTCCGGTCTCCCCCTGAGAGCCTGTGCTGAGTCTGGGGTCTCCCCTGCGCCCCCCTGGGCCCCTGTGGCTGTCATCCGCGCCTCCACACAGCCCCGCCCCTGGCTTGTTGAAGCCGCTTGTTTCTGGNCCAGTCGCCCCTGACGCTGCCCAGCAGCCCCTGTTTCTGCCATCCGCTCCTCCCCCCCCGCCACGCTCTTGCACAACTGTTGCACACTTTGTCCTGGGTCCCCAGATGCCCAGGGCCTCCTTGCTTTCCGCCACATCCTTTTCACTAACGAAGGAGGAGCACAGAAGAGCAGGTCCACCTGCCCCCTCCAGCGCACCCGCGCGCAGTGTCTGCGCCCCAGCCCCGTGCGCTCCTGCCTCTGTCTCCGTACACCTCCTCAAGGACAGAGTTCCGTGTTGTTGCACAGAATTGTCCTTCTCTTTCTGTATCCGTTTCCTTCCTGAATCCCCACCGGCATCCAAGTTATTATTTTTCCTGTTAAACAAGAACATCCTCTCTCAACTCTGATTTCCCCCCCAGCCACCAGCCAGTTTCTGCTCTCCTTCGTGCGGCAGCAGGTTTGAGTGAGTTGTCCGTGTTCGTTACGTCCAAGACCTCCCCTCCTGTTCTGTGCTGGACCCACGGCACCGGGGCTTTTCCCTCTCAGCCTGTACCGAGTCTGCTCAGTGACATTTCCCTGCCACAGCCCACGGTCAGGGCCCGTCTTCTCGTCACCTGCTGGCAACATTTAACACACTGACTTCTCCGCCTCGAAATAGATTCTCTGCTGTACTGCATGGGCACGTCCCTCTGTGTTTTCCTTTCCCCTCTCTGGCTGGTCTTTCTCCGTCCCCTTTGCTGGTTCCTCATCTCCCCACACACGAGACGAGTGCCTGAGGGTCTGACCTGAACTGAGACCAAGAGTTGGATGTTTAACTGACTGAGCCACCAAAGCACCCCGTCTATCTTTGTTAGCAGCATTCCCTTCTTCCACTTACTGAGGACAAAATATTTGGAGTCATTCTTAAATTGTCTTCCTCTCACACCCTGTTAGCAAATCCTGTAGCCACTACTTTCCACTCAGGTTCAGAATCCATTTATTACTTGTTCTCTGTAGCCTTGGTTCAAGCTGCCGTAATTTTAACACCTGCAGTTGATGGGGTCTCCCCGTCTCCTTCAGACTCCATCTCGTTCAGACTCCTTCCTCTGACCTGAGAGGTGGTGTGTGATCTTGCCCTCCATTACCTTCTGGCTTCACCCCCTGCCTCCCCACTTTCTTCTTTGCTTCCTGCACTTTCATCCTTGCTCTTTCTGGAAACAGCCTAGGTGGCTTTCGTCTCAAACCTTTTTGCACTTGCTTTTCCTTCTGCCTAGAGCTCCCTTTCATTTCCAGCCGTAACTCTGCGTGGCTGGCTCCCTTACTTCCTTTGGGTCTTTCCTCAAATGTTCCCTTTTCTCAGGTGGGCTTTGCCGATCCCTCCCCGCCCCCATCTTCACTTGGAACACCACTCCTTCCTGCCTCTCTTTCTACTTCATTATTCCTTAGCATTTAGCGTCATCTAAGGAATGTGCACTTTGCTTATCTCATTCCTTGTCTCTTCTCTCTCCTGCTGGGGCGCAAATTCCCAGAGGTCACAGGTCTTTGTTCTGTTCACCGCTTATCGCTTCTTCCCAGGACCCGAACATAGGTTGCTTCCCGGGAGAGCCTCATCAATATTTGTTAAAGGGAAGAATGATTCTTTCCTGCTCTGGGCATCCTTTTGGCTTAAAGTTATTGTGACTCTGTTTGCCACAAAGCACTAATAAAGCAAATTATTTTATTTCCTGTTTTCTATTAAGTATATTTACTATATATGTCAAACTGATTTAGGACCATAATAATAGGAAAGGCAGACACAGTGCAAATAGAAAGGAATTCCTACGGGTTTTTCATGCTGCTTCATTTAAGGGAGTCCCTCCATTCACGGCACAGCTCTTTCTACCTGCATTCAGAATCGTGTCACTTTATGCATTTAGATGTTTCCTGCCTTATTACAAATACGAGAGTTGGAGGGACTAATTGAAACGTGATGATGTACAGGTGTTGCAGCCTGATGCGCTGTCTCCAGTGCTGGGTTCCTCAGAAGGACCGTACGTTACTTATGTTAATATTCTCATTTCTAAGGGTGCTGATATCGGTCCTTTGTTGTACGGATTCTGTCCTTCTGTGCCAGAGCTTTTGTATTTATTACTTCAGTTCTGCCTCTCTTGTTTGGCTAATCATGTCCCCAGTCCTCCGGTTGTGAGCTAATTTATATTCTAAACCAAAAAGCTACGGAGTGTTTGGCAACTTTCCCTATGCCAGCAAATGAATCATAATTATCTAACTTCAGCCATTTGATATTTTATTAAAAGTCCATTGATTCTATGCCCAACTGCTTTATTGCACATAAACTATAAAGCAAAGGGCAGAGTCTCTTCCAGCTTCTCTTTGTGACCCCATCTACCAGCGTGTAGGTTCGGGGCAGGTTTTAAAGAACACGTCACGGGGAGCCTGGCCGGCTCTCTTGGTTGAGTGTGTGACTCTTGATCTCGGGGTTGTGAGTTCAAGCCCCACTTTGGGTGTGGAGATGACTTAAAAACGAAACCTTAAAAAATTTCATTTTAGAAATTGACGTAGTATAAAATTAACAGTTTGGGGGGATACAGTTCAGTGAGTTCTTCTTTTTAAACATCTTACTTGGCAGAGGCACCTACGGGCACCCTCACACACCCTTCCCCAGCTGTCTCCAGCGTCAGCAGCTTCCTTAATTGGCTAAATTTACCAAAATGAGGAAATTAGAATTGATACAATACTGTTAGTGAGACCAGACTTTATTTGGATTTTTACTAGATGTTTCCCTTCTGTCCTGTTTTGACATCCAGGGTCCGTCGTTTGTTTCCTCTTTCAGCGCTATTGCAGTGGAGGAAAGGGGTTAACCCTGTAGTGACTGAGCCCAGGGCCAGAAGCCGCCAGGATGTCGGGGCTGTGGATGTGGCTTTGGAGGTGTTCTGCTCCGGGGGCTACCCCAGGTGGCCCTGCAGGCTGAATGTGGCTTACATGGTGTTGGAAACAGGATTTGAGTGCGCTGTAAGAGAGTAACAATTAGATTTTCCAGAAAGATCTGTACTTTGGGTTCCTTTTAAAGGACTTGGTAGGCCGTGTGCCCCAGGTGCAGGCACTGCCTAGGACGATCCAGTGGCCCCGGGAGGTGCTGTCCCTTCTCTGTGGGCTCGCACGTCCCTGTTCCCGCGACTGCACACCCCCCACCTTCTAGGTGCTGCTGCAGCCAGCCTGCCTCATCTGGGCGCCCCTCGTCCCCGTCCCGGGGAGGACTCCCGGGCTGGCGTGGGCTCGTCCGCGGGGCGCACGGCTCAGAGGTGGCAGACGGAGGGTGCGGGGAAGCCCCCCCCCCCATTGTCTTCCTGTGGCTTTCCTGTGCCCCGTGGACGCAGCGCTGCAGCGCAGGCACCCAGACAGCGTCTCCCCGCCCTGACTGCCTGTGCCCTTGTCCCTGTTTGTCTACAGTCATGTGAGCTGCCAGCACCTAACCATCAGGCGATTAACCCGTCTGTCCAGATCTGCAACCCGTGAGAAATCCGATGATCGGGCCGTCCCGGACTGCCTTCCCCCCTGGCGTGGTGTCCTGGGCTGGGACGGGCCTGTGCCCTTGGACGGGCACTGGCTCCTCTGGCCCCTCCGGCCCGTTTGTGGGCTGGTTCCCGCGGGCATCTGAGTTTGCAGCGCTGCCTTAGGCTTGTCAGGTGGGAAGGCAGGCGGTCCCGCTAGTTCCTTCCTGTTCCCCGGTGAGAGTTACCCTGACGAGCAGTTTCTGAGGGTGACTCCCCTGGGTGATTGAGGGGAAGGGACTGTGGGTCCACCAGGGCTTGTCACAGCATCCGGGGGTCGGGCGTTCTGAAAGCCCCCTGCCTCATTCTGTCCCCTGTGCCCCGTCCTCAACTGCTGGACGCATGGTCTGTCCCCTCTGCCTATCCCCGGAGGGAAGGACCGAGGGAGCCCAGTGTGTGCCTCCTTTGGGGGCCATTTGTGTTTGAACACAGCTCAGAGCACTCTGTTTAAAGAAGTAAGTGGAAGTCAACAGGGTGCATTGCGGGCAGTCCCGGATTGGGGTCCTGTGGTCGCAAGCCCAGGAGTCTGTAAGTCCAATGACAAGCGGGGAGCGTTCCCTTTTCCGATCATTCCAGGAACACGGGACAGATTATTAAAGGGCTGTTGTATGTGTGTGGGACTCCAACGGTCTAGATGTGTGTGGCCGGCATGGTAGCCGCTAGTCATAAACAGCTGCTGAGCCGTGGAGTGAGCCGCGATGTGCTCCGAGTGAACACCCACGCCGGATTTCCGAGGCTTACCACCGAAGAGTCGTTAAGTGTCTCACTAATGGATTTCATGCTGATTACATGCTCAAATGATGATAACGTTTGGATATGTAACATAATACCCAATAGGATATATTTGGTTAAATGAAATAATGTATTAAAGCTGCTTTCAGGGGCTTCTGGGTGGCTCAGCTGATTAAACATCCAAATTCAGCTCAGGTCGTGATCTCGTGGTTTGTGAGTTTGAGCCCTGCGTTGGGCTGTGTGCCGACAGCTCAGAACCCGGAGCCTGCTTTGGATTCTGTGTCTCCCTTTCTCTCTGCCCCTCCCTTGCTCGTTCTCTCTCTCTTTCAAAAATAAACAAACATAAAAAAAGTTGCTTTCATCTTTTTTTTTTAACTTTAAAAAAATGTGGCCTCAGGAAAACTCAAACACGCAGCTCACACTTTGTTTACACTGGACAGAGAGGCTCTAGACGTGAAAGGGCACCGTGGCCTGGTTCCCAGGTCTGGCTCAAGCAGAGTACAAAGGACAAATGTGGACAGACGGTGAAGGGGGAATTGTTTTTTACAACCCTTGGCTTTAATAAAATGTATGCTTCATTAATGTATAATATTTGCTGTGTGTTTGGTGCATTTAGATGCACACAAAGTTGCTATCTTGGTTAGTCGTGTTAGTGGTATGACAGTGTAATTCCAGCTTGAGGGCTGGACTTTGAATCCATTAATTTTCCTCCCCAAGCCTCAGAGCCCTGCGCTGTAACGTAGGGACAGTCTGCACTGTTGAGTGATGGTTGAGGAAAAAAACATGTAAATGTCCAGTGTTATATTTGAGAAGACACTATCAATACTGTAAATGATGTTTATTTTTAATTATTCCTGGTATGAGGAGGAAATCTCACTTACCACTTCTGTGTATTAGAAGTGAGACTGCCCCAAAATACCTGAAAAAGGCACCTTTTTGCTTTGTGGCACGGTATTTCTTCTACTAGAATACATTTATAAATGGACTTTCTTTCTATTCACTGCTTGTAAGTACATGACGTAGATTGTTATTCTAAGCACATTCGTCTTTTCTGTTGTTGATGCTTAATAATTAGTGAAGCCCAGCAGTGGATTAAATGACAGATGTGCTGTTTGGGAAGGTAGTCGACACCTTGAATATTTACACACCCTGGAAGCGTATGTCGTGGAGACAGTAAGACGCGGTCTGTGTGTTACCGTGGAAATGATCGCAGGCAGCGGCGCCGGCCGGGTGGGGACAGGTGCGTTCGCCGGAACCGTGCGGTGGCAAACAGTGACCTGCGGGTCATGTCGCCCTTCCCTTTGTGGTTTTCAGGCACACGCGGGTACTTTGTGAGATACATGTGTGCCTGTATCTATAGGTATACCTGTATCTATCTAAATGTATCCATCTAGATATAGAGATGTATCTACATGTAGGGCTACCTATTCCATGCCTTCAAACCATTACATGTGCCTTATGAAATTTATTAAACTTGGTAGTTAATTCATGTATATAAGCCTAGGAAGCATCTGCACAAGTCAGCTGCTAGTGAAACCCCGAGCGAAGACCGGCTTCCGGGAAGAGTTGGTAGTAGAGTGTGTTTTTCTTCCTTTGCCTTTGGGCATAAAGAAATCACAACCCAGAAGCCAGGAGTTTGGGGCTCCCAAGACTCATTGGGGGCCGTCCTGCAGATAGGAATGCATAGATTGGAAAATGTGTGTGTGTGTGTGTGTGTGTGTGTGTGTGTGTTTCTTACGGCTGATCCATTTCCCCCCTAAACCTAGCAAAGATACTTCAGTAATTATTCTCTAGCTGACGTCCACGTCTCCCGTGCTAGTAGAAGGCACGTTTTGGGTCTCCCACTTCTCTCCGCAGCTTGACTTGGCTCGGCGGTGGCTTCGCAAGTGGTTCGTAGAACCCTTGTGCACCCGTAGGTCTCTAGCGGCTGTGGACAGGCTCGTTCCATGCAAATTACTCAGATAGAAATGCTTTGCAAGCTAAAACTCCTTTATGACATGGAAAGTCTTAGTACTAACCTGACCATGGCCACTGGCCACGCAGTTCGCCAGAAACCCCCACGGGTCCCAGCCAGCCCTCCTGCCAGCATGTCGTGAGGGGCGTGGAGAGCGCTTTCGCAGTGGCTCTCGTCCACTGCCCCGTCTGGATCTCAGCCGATCTCTCGTGGCCATCAGGAGCCTGACTTTGTGCCCCAAGTACACGCCCTGGTTGGTCTGCTCAGGATTCCACAGCCATCGTAAGCGGAACCCTCTGATTTCTGACAGGTGGCCTCTCTTCCTGAGTTGTGTGTCTTATGCTAAGGAATATATCATATCATAACTCTATAATAATCACAATAATAATAAAAACTAACAGTTGAATGCTTAGTATGTGCTAGATTTGCTCTCTTTGATCCTCTCAACCGTAGAAGACAGATGTTGTTATTGCTCGCATTATACAGATGGTAAAACTGAGGCACAGAGAAGCAAAATGGCTCTCCTGTTCTCGGGCAGGAGTCCGTAAGAACCTCGGTCTGTCGAAGAGTGGCTCCTGAACCTTTGACGTGCCCCCTTTGTGAGCCCTGCTCTTGTTTTCCTTCCCACCTGCCACTTGTCAAAGCATTTCTCGTCTTCAAGTGCAGGTACTACCGCTGAAGTGACATTTTCATTAAGGACTTGAGGCCACTCTCTTGTGGGCTTTTCTCTCTCCTGATCTGAGCCAACTGAAACCTGTCTTCCTTGTCTCTGCTGTTTAGCCCTTTACAATGTGTTTTTTCCTGATTGTGTCTTGAGCATTAATCTTGATTTCTCAAACTTGGTCTGTACTTCTTTTTTTTCTTAAGTTTATTTATTGATTTTGAGAGGGGGAAGCGTATGCGAATGGGTGAGGGGTAGAGGGAGAAGGGGGGGGAAGAGAGAGAGAGAGAGAGAGAGAGAGAGAGAGAGAGAGAGAGAATCCTAAGTAGGCCCCGCACCAGCAACTTGGGGCTTGGTCCCATGAACCGTGAGGTCATGACCTGAGCCAAAATCAAGAGTTGGACGCTTAACTGACTGAGCCACCCAGGCGCCCCTGTCAGTACTTTTTTTTTTTTTAATATTTTTATTTATTTCTAGGAGAGAGAGAGAGACAGCGTGAGCAGGGGAGGGTCAGAGAGAGAGGGAGTCACAGACTGAAACAGGCTCCAGGCTCTGAGCTGTCAGCACAGAGCCCGATGCGGGGCTCGAACCCACGAACCGCGAGATCATGACCTAAGCGAAAGTCGGACGCTCAACCGACTAAGCCACCCAGGCGCCCCGCTGTCAGTACTTCTAACGTGGGAGCATTTTGTATATTTCTCTCAAATTTTCCAAAATACTTGCTGTGGTAGCAGGGCAGCTCATTCGAACACATTGAAGAAGTAAGGATAGAGCATTAGGGGCAGAAACACGTGGTTGGCTGACTACCCCACTCACCACCCTCCTTGTCTTCCCTGTGGAGTGGAGGTTGGTCTAAGGGGGATTCTGTTCTCCGGGATACACTTGGCAATGTCTAGAGACAGTTCGGATCGTCCCTATGTGGGGAGGGGTGCTGCTGGCGTCTGTGAGTCGAGGCCAGGGCTGCTGGTAAATGTCCTGTAATACCCAGGACAGTCCTTCACAGCTAAGAATGACAGCCCACACTGTCACTGGGACTGAGGCTGAGAAACCCTGGTCCAGAGAACCCATGCGATACGTTCTGGCCAATTAAATAAAAGGGAAAGTACACTGAGGCTTTCTGTGAAAGTTGTGTCTTTCTGATTCAGGAGCTGTCCCTTTCTGTTTTCAGATATTTTTTGCCTTCTACCTGGGCTTGAGCCGGGAGGTAGGGCGTCCATCTTGTGACCGGAAGTGACCCACGGGAAGATAAAAATCAACACAGTAAGGACGGTGGAATAAAAAGATAAAAAAGATTGGGTTTTCTCTTATTTGTAGCCAAACACATTCCTAACTCACATACCACAGAAACTTGATTTAGGAAAGACTTAAACTCAACACCTCACCTAATCAGGAACTTCTACTCCGACACTTCTGGGGACATAATTCATTGTAGGGAGACGAGTCTAATATTGTTGCAGGTGTTAAAATTCTCCCTTACTCTGGAATCTGACCCCTGAAGTTTCTACTCATGGACTTAATTTTACGCTCAGCCGGAGTTTGCCTCAGCTGACTCTCCCACGCTTTCACAGAGGTCCACGGGAAGCCATCTTGATCAAGTTGCCAAGTCGGCTGAAAACACTGTTACGAATACTCTGGAGGGGTGTCGATCTAGAACCTAATGCCCTCTTCAGAGCCGGAGTCCCAGTGGCAAAGCTGTCGGCCCGAGGATGGCACCTCTAGGGCCCTGAGCCCTTTGGGGTCCTACGTAGACATCAGAATCCATGCAGATGTCCTAGCTGCTTCTGGTGGTGTGACCACATAGACGAGCCAGGGAAGGAGCTGTCCGTGGCTTGAGTGCTCCTCTCCTGTTGCTCGTCTTATGGACACAGTGCCAGGAATACTGCCTTCTTCATGACCTTAGTTTTCTGTCCAGTCAGCGGGTGAGGAAGCACCTCAAAACCTTCCCGAGTACATCCCTGCGGCCATCTTGACTTGTCTTTTCCTCCTTGGCTTTCTGTGCGGTGTGGGATGCTGCATCGGCTGAATAGCCTTTTTATTATTATCTAAATTTTTTTTTAACATTTATTTATTTTTGAGAGACAGAGAGAGACCGAGCATGAGTGGGGGAGGGGCAGAGAGAGAGGGAGACACAGAATCAGAAGCAGATTCCAGGCTCTGAGCTGTCAGCACAGAGCCCGACACAGGGCTTGAACCCACAAACTGTGAGATCATGACCTGAGCTGAAGTCGGACGCTTAACCGACTGAGCCACCCAGGCGCCTCTGTTATTATTATTTTTAAAAAATGATGGTAAAAACATATATAGTTTACCATAGTAACCATTTTTAAGGGTTCAGTTCAGTGGTATGTATATTCACATCATTGTGTAATAGGTCTCTAGAACTCCTTCTAGACGTTTCTGGAACTTTTTTTGTTTGCCGACTATCTTTCCTGTTGGTGTAGGGTGAGACACTGTCCGTTTGCTGTCTGCCCTGATGCTTGTGCCCTCCTACACAATGCTCTTCTGAGGCTTCTCTGACAGAAAAGAAGCTCTTTTGGTCAGAGTTTGCCCCTGTAAGGCGGCTGGGCCAGCCATTCGGTGAGTGTGTTCAAGCTGACCTAGTCTTTATTTTTAAAATTTTTTTTAATGTTTTATTTATTTCTAGGAGAGAGAGAGAGACAGCGTGAGCAGGGGAGGGTCAGAGAGAGAGGGAGTCACAGACTGAAACAGGCTCCAGGCTCCGAGCTGGCAGTCAGCACAGAGCCCGACGCGGGGCTCGAACCCACGAACCGCGAGATCATGACCTAAGCGAAAGTCGGACGCTCAACCGACTAAGCCACCCAGGCGCCCCCAAGCCGACCTAGTCTTGACAAACTCGCTAACTGGGAGTCTGAGTAGACCTGGGGTTTGAAGAACCAGAGATTTGGTTTGCAGAGAGGGTGTGCTGGTGGGGCCAGCTGATAGGGTATAAACCGCACCAAATAACTCAGCTGAAAAGATGCCCCTCTTAATACGAGGTCCTGCATGGAAAGACGCACACGTTGCTTTTCCTGGCACTTGTCCCTCCCACATGTCCCATCTGGTGGCTCCCTTGACCCTCAGCATCCCTGACAGCCACCTCATTGTCTTGCAGGGGCTGAGTCACAGGTGTCGGCTGCTGTTTAATGGTGCGTTAATTGGGCTTTCTGCTCCTAGGCTCTTGTGGTTTCTCGAATTCATGAATTAGCCATTAAGTCGTGTTTACCAGGCAGGCACCTTGGCAGCCTGCGGTGTGCCCAGCTGACCTTCCTTTAGAAGGATGCTGTTCGTGCAGGCGTTCGTAACGATGGTGGGAAAGTCGGAATTCACTTCAGGGACCCTTTGACGGCAGCCTTTTCTGTACGGCCAGCTCTTTCTTACCTGTGCAGGTGGGTTTGCGCCTTGTTTCAGTGGGGTTTTCTATGGGACCAGGGTGGGAGGCTGTGTTTGATACCGCAGAGGCTCGAGCAGCCTTTTCAGAGTGGAGGAAAGTCCGTGACTGGACGACTTTCCCCCAGGAGGACTAACCTCTGGGGGAAACGAGATTGAATGGGGCAACTGAGATTTTCTCACTGAGGCGGTATTGTCAGGGGCTGTTTCTTCTTCATGGTGGAGAAAGCGCTTTTGAGATTTCGAGTTCACAAATAGGTACCGCAAAGGTCACAACGTTCTAAAAGAACCATATTCACGGTGTTATTATTCTAATTATTTAATGTTTCAGAAGCCCTGAGAAGCTTTTGTTTCCTTTTCATCCTGAGCAGGGTTAGGCTTCCCAGCTCGGGGTAAACCACCTGTAATTATGTGGTTAATGAATTAAGAAGCTCCAAGTACTTCTTGAGTTCAGGTTGACTTTCTAATAAGTAGGTGGTAATAGAAGTAAAGTCTCAAATATTTGAACTGGCTTGCTGCAGATGGGCTAATGTAGTATAACAGACACGTTGTTTTTGGTGGAAGGTTGTGGATGCTTCAGATTTCTAGGTGTGATCATCCCAGAGTTTGAAATCGTACACTTTAGGGGCGCCTGGGTGGCTCAGTCGGTTAAGCGTCCGACTTCGGCTCAGGTCATGATCTCACGGCTCGTGGGTTCGAGCCCCGTGTCGGGCTCTGTGCTGACAGCTCGGAGCCTGGAATCTGCTTCTGATTCTGTGTCTCCCTCTCTCTCTGACCTTCCCTGCTCATGCTCTCTCTCTCTCTCTCTCTCTCTCAGAAATAAAAAAACAAAACAAAACAAAGAAACAAAAAAGAAATCGTACACTTTAGGAGATGTATACCAGTGCAGGACGGGTTTTTGCAATTACCCTGAATTGATGGTAAGCTCTTCAGCCCCCAAACTTGGACTGATTTGTCCTAGTCCTTGATTTTGCCCATTTAAAGGAGTATCAGAGACGTGTCTTACATGCATTGAAAAAAACCCTTTTGTTAATAAACATTAATGTCAATTAAAGAAAATTTAGCTAATCCAATAGGTGAGTTAACTATTTCCGAATTAAGTTGTGAGCACAATTTGTGTTTTGCATGTGGCCTTAAAAAACATCAGCAAACGGTATTATAATGACCGTCATGTTTCTTCCGTGGAGTAAAGGATGGAATTGATTTTTGGGTCAAGCATCGCAGTCATCTGACACTTCATGTCGGAGAGACCGCAGAAGCAAAGTAAGAACAGGAACGTAGAAGAGGTGTCACTTTATCGTGAATGTGTAGAAAACACACAGATTTTCTATTTTCTAGGGGTTAAAGCACATGCTATAGATAAGTAAGAGTAACAGGAAATTAATGACTCAGATGGCGTATTACTTACGATACTGCAACATTCAAATATTTACGAAGCATGTCATAGACCGTATAAGGTTGGGATGTGATTAATCTCTAAGTGTAAGTAGTCACTTGCCGATTGTGTGGGAATCCATAGCTTGTTCAAGGCTGGTCCCCTGGCAAACTTGGGGCAGTGTGCGCCTTGCATTTCTGAGAGTTAATGCCAGGGAACACGCTGCAAAACAACGGAATACAGTATGGAAGCGCCAGTACACTGAGAGGCCCACAGATAGGAACTGCCATCCCGTGCCAGTCACATGCAGTTCATATGGACGGGCTCTGTGCTGTGGACTTTCTTAAGAGGACAGTTTTAGCCTGTGGCCGTTCCCAGGAACGATGTTGTGGCACTCAGCTTGGAAACTGAATGTGGATGTGTAACCATGCGACGTATGATCTGTTCTGTGCCCTGTGTGCATGTACGATTGGGATCCTGGTTTGTCTCTTTCTGCCGGGATGCGTGCTGGGCACCTTGGTCCCAGACTTACTGGGTGTCACAGAGAGAGGGCTCCCCGCCAGCTCGTTCCTCCCGGGCAGAAGCCTGTGGACGCCGTGGTGGCTGGGACCCCCCGCCCTCACCCCCCCTGCCCCGGGTTGGCCAGCAAGGGCGGCCTGAAGGACCAGGGCTCTGTGATTTGTGCTGACGCCACTCAGTGCTGGTGGCCAAAGCCTTTAATGTGCAGAGAGCCGGGGCTTCCCAGCTGCTTTCTCAGACACACAGCTCTGTGCCTGCTGGCTTCGCTCAGCGCACCGAGGCTCCCTGTGCCTGGTGGTGTGGGCCTCCCAGCATTTATGCCCCTGGACTTGGTGGGCAGGTGGAGGCATCATCCTGAGGCCGGGCCGGCACTCAGAGGTCAACGTGCTGGTACTCAGCAGAGCAAGACCCAGAGGCGGCCACTGGGCTTCTGGGCTCAGTCCAGACCTTCAGGCGTGTGGGTTTGTGTCTGGAATTTGAGAGGAGGCACTCTGATGGTCCCGCAGGCTTTGAGCCCCGGTTGCATACTAATTCTTTGTTTCTCTGATGCTGGGATTGCCTTCCCTCGCCTCCTCCTGCTGTGGAGAACCAGACCTGGGACCCGGGATCAGTTCCCGTGCGTGCTCTACTGGGCACGGGGGGCAAACCAGGAAGTCAACCTGGAGGCGTTTTTTCCCTCTCATTTCTGAAGCCGTGAAATTCTGGCTTTTCCCTTGGGGGTTGTTTGGGCCAATTGCTGCGGCGTTTTCCCACCGTGTAAATTAACGGTTTGGCCAAGCTGGGCCGAATGCTTTCGTTTTTTACAAAAACAAAGAACACTTTTTTTTTTTTAAGTGAAAGAGTTTAACTTGTTTTTGAGCATGGCATTATTGACCTCAATAAATTGAGGCATGTCGAAGAACTGAAAAAGAGAATGTTTTTTCCTGCAGTTGGGGGGGAGGTTCAGAGGAGTCTGTCATGTTGCAGGTGCATCAGTGTCGAAATGGGCACCTCCAGATAAGACAGCATCAGCCTCCCTGAGGGGTGAGGGGCAGGAGGGCCGTAAAGGAATCATTGTTCACTGTCTTCCACTTTGGTTATTTAAAAAAATGGCACAGTATTTAAAATTCTATTAATAGGATGTTGGATTAGGAATTGGAGTACCGAAGCTTTGCCTTTTTCCATCAGTGTTAAAAGGAATTTAGGGAAGTCCCTGTTTGCTGTGTGAAGAGCCGGGGAGGGAGAGGAGGTAGGAGAGAGACAGACTGGCTGTCTCCCTTTGAAATAGGGAACAAAACATCTGCAGCAGGGAGTGAGAATATAAAAGATACTGAGTTTCCTGTAAGAAAACTTTCATAGACCGGGAGGGGGTTTTGTTATTTGGCTCACACTTGGAATTTTTCTGTTGACTTTCTTTTCTCCCACTTATTCAGCCAGTGGGGGCTCCGAGTTCTGGAAGCTTGCTGGGATCTCTGCTAAACCGTGGGCACGTTTTTGTGGTTGTTATTGTGTCGAATTTGAAGCTCAGTGAGCAGAAAATACGTATTTTTTTCCTCCATCTTATTTTCTGGGCCAACGAGAGAAGGCTGGGACAGCCAGGGCACAAGGTGCTGCCCTTATCCAGTTCTGTGACACCGAGGAAACTGAGCCGAGGGACCGACTGATGTCTGTCTGTCCGTGGAGTGCATCGGAAGCGCGAGGATTAGACCCAGCCTTACCCAGGAGCGATCAGCCTGCCGGACATACTCATGTGATAGTAGCACGATTGACGGTAACGGAGAATCTGAACCGTCGCTCAGTTTTCTATAGTGACCTTGAAGGACTGGAACGCTTGGGTTAGAGAGGTTTTATCTGAAGCCCTTTCGCTTTCAGACAGGTTGGAAAGGTTCCCAAAATACGTGATTGGGCCTCCCGAGCGGAATACTCAGTGTTTTTGCTTTTTTATCCTTTAGCGATTGAGACCTTGTTTTCAGTATGTCAGGGCTTCATGATAAACACTTCTTTTTTCCATCTTTACAGAGGAGATGGATGTCACTGAGCTACTTTTGTAGTGCCTATTCTCCAAATACGTTGTGTGCTTTAAAAAAAATCCCTAATATGTTTTTCCCCGTATGGATTATTCTGATTAGTTTTGTTCTCTTAAAATTGTTCTGATTAATTTCTTTTAATTTTCTAATCCATGGTTCTGGAAGTTGGAGTGTGGGTTACTCCTGTAAATGGAACTGTGTTCGTGTACATCAGGGTCTTTGGCTCAGGATTGAGGGAAGCTTGATTGTGAATCGTTCTGCCTCCCCAGGCTTCTCTGCTCCTTCCTGGGATGCAGGGTTTCGCCTTTCTCCCTTCCTCCATCCAAGCCTCAGCTCAGCAAACTCCAACATTTGAAATTCATTTATATAAATTTAAGCTTAAGTCATCTTTATGATATGACTTTTTTTTTTTTTCCCTTTGGGAGAGAGAGAGCGAGAGCAGGGGAAAGAGAGAGAATCCTATGCAGGCTCCACGTTCAGCGAGGAGCAAATGTGGAGCTTGATCCCACGACCCTGGGATCATGACCTGAGCTGAAACCCAGACGCAGAAGCTCGACTGACGGAGCCACCCAGGTTCCCCCCTTGCCCCCCGATATGACTTTTAAGTCATTACCTCTCCCAGGAAAAAGTGTAATTAGAGCTCTTTCCTTATTTTTGGTATGAAACACTTTGTGTTCTTGCTAAAGGAATTTCAAGGTACGTGGTTTTGAGTCATGATCTTTTCGGTCATGAGCATATTCCCATAAGCTTATTTCTTCTGATCACATCAGAGTGTAAGCTGTTGTTTCAGTTGTGAGTGGCTGCTGCTCAGGAAGAGACACTGGCAGAATGGAAAACCTTGGCACCTGAAAATTGGGGCAACTTTCAGAAACTTCCAGAAAAGGAGCACTTTTGTTTTCTCAACTAAATGAGGTGCTTCATAGAAACCAGGAAGGGTCACTCCTCCTGTCCCCAAACTGGTCATCCTGGAACTGTCCTCGCATTGAATCAAGTTCCGCAGATTTCCAGCTGTGCGCGGTTAAGGCCACACTGCACGGGCTGGGGCAGACCACCTCTTTCTCTCCTAGAGTACGTAACGGCTGAAGAAACGCAGGACTGACCCATGTAGAATAACACTTAAAGTTCTAGACCTTGGGAGATCTCTCCGGATGCCAGTAGGTATAATAAAAATGACTTTGTGAACAAGTAAATTTGGGGAAACACAGATGAAATGAAGTTGGATAGGAATTTTCTTTTTAACTGAAACTTCCAGAGGGAGACAATGTATGCTGCATTTAGCAAATTTATTTGGCCATGGATGATTGACTGACTTTTCTGAGGGGAGCATCTCAGGGGACTAGTGTTTCTTGGGTAGCACTTTGGAAAATGCTGTTTGAGGTCACAAAAGTATTTTTCTGTCTCTTTCCATAGGACCTTTACACATATAGTGTGACAATTCTGCTTTATAGGTGACAGCATTCCTTGCCCAATAGGCCACTTACAGAGCTAGATACTTTTGAAAAAAGCGATGAGCTTTTAAGAAAACCACTTGAGATACTTCTAGACACCTTGACTGTGTTTCCTCCATTGATAACCGGTGCTGCATAAGAACATCGCACTATCGCAATCGAGAAGTTAATGTTGGTGCCATCATCCACTGTATGTAGATGCCGTAGGCTTTACGTGCACTCCTGCCTCTGTGTGTGTGTGTGTGTGTGTGTGTGTGTGTGTGTGCACGCCCGCCGTGCGATTTTATCACACGAGACTGCCCCCACAGCCAAGGAGCAGAACAAGGATCCTTCCTAGTCGTCTGTCATAATCATAGCCAGCGCTCTCCGTGTCCCTTGCCCTCAACTCCTGACGAGCACTAATCTGTTCTCCATCTGTCTAGTTTTGTCATTTCAAGCATGTTCTAGAATGGAGTCACCCAGGAATAACCTTTTCAGATTGACCTTTTTACAGTCTGGTCACTTTCAATCTGCCGTTTCTAGTCTCTGCAACAATTTTGCACCCTCTTTTGTAAATGAGAAACTGAAGCTTCTGGAAGGAAAAGTGGCCCATGCGGGCTGCACAGCTAGTGAACCAGAGAGGTCCTTGGCGCCTTTCACTCTGGCCTTGACCTTCCTCTGGGTTCCGGGGACTCGCACTCTGGGCTTTTTACACACACAGTTCTCCTTTTTCTTTTCCCCTGTTCAAACATAAGGGTTTGTATGCTTTTTTCCTTTTTTAAAAAAATACAACTTGCAAGAGAGAAGGTCAGATCACACTACTATTTTCAAAAAGTTGCAGAGATTGGGTGTTTTTCCCTTTCAGCTCTCGTTCGAGTGCTTTTGGAGGCGACCTGAGCGCCGATGGTGAAGGTGGTTATGGGGGGTGGAGAAAGGTAGAGCTTTGTGCACATCCAGACCTAGGCATCTTTGACCTGGACACTAAACATATTCCCGGAGCCCTTGGGATGTGACTCACTGCAAACAAGAAGCCGTCAGTGCACGTGGGGATGGTGGGAAGGCAAAATGCACGCACGGCTGAGTCATAGGCATGTCAGGTATTACACATTTAAGAGAAAGCTAGAATACCAGAATGAAGTCTTCTGATATCTCTGCATGGGATACAGTTTTTAAGCAGTTTATGGAGCGGTGAGCAGAATGTTGATTTTTGTTGGTCACCCCCACCCCAGACATGCCTCTTTTTCAGGATCTTTGAACTAGGTAGCTATTCCCCATTCCAGGGTTCCCACCTGGCCTGGCCCTCACCTTCTTCAGGTGTCCGCGTGATGTTACCTTTTTGCTGAGGTTTTTCCTGATGTTTTTAAAATTGTAACTCCCGGGGCGCCTGGGTGGCTTAGTCGGTTAAGCATCCGACTTACGCTTAGGTCATGATCTCGCGGTTCGTGGGTTCGAGCCCCGCGTCAGGCTCTGTGCTGACTGCCAGCTCGGAGCCTGGAACCTGTTTCAGTCTGTGACTCCCTCTCTGACCCTCCCCTGCTCACGCTGTCTCTCTCTCTCTCTCCTAGAAATAAATAAAACATTAAAAAAAAATTGTAACTCCCAACCCATTCTCTTTACTTGCTTTATTTTCCTCCATCACACTCTGATTGGCATCTGCCTTACCCTGTTCTTACTTGTGTGAGGCTGTATTGTTTTCCCCTGGTAGAATGTAAAGCCTCCTGAGGGCAGGGATTGCTGCCTATGTGGTTAACTGCTATAGCCTCAGCATCTTAGAGTAGGGCTTGGCACATATTAGATAATGGATATTATTCAAATAAATGAGTGTTTGCAAGAGGAAGGATTTGTTTGAATGAGGTTGTAGGACACAGCAGCATAGTCACGGCTGGACAGGTCAGTGTGTCAGGGCACTGTAGTATAAATGTACTTTATTCTTGCCTGTGTAGACATGTTTCTAGAAGTGACTTTTCCATTGGATAGTGAATGACTTTGGGGGAGTTCTTTCAGATATAAAGGAAATGAACCAGCGCATCGAGGTAATTGAACCTCGCAAACTATCCTAGAAATGTTTATCCTTCTGCCAAATTGAGGGACGATTTCTGCATCTGCATAACCACCTGTGTAATTACTCACATTAGCATTCTAGCGTGCACGGGCCGGGCTACACTCTTCACTTTTGCAAGAACACTATTTTCGCATGTTGGCTGCTCCTGTGAAAACTGGTTTCCCTCATCTATTCGGGAAGCCGGTGCCCGTGCTTTGATTTGAGAGGTGCGGTCTAGTGCTGTAGACCATGGCTTTTTTGGTGGAAGGAGGTTCTGTGATGTGGACACCAACGTTTGGTTTCAATTTTTCTTTACTGAGCTATTTCTGTTAGGGCTGGGAGTGGCAAAAGAGAGAAGTCTCGCTCAAGAGATACTTTGAGTAATGTATGCTTTGGTTGAAAAAATGCACTGTTGCATGTATAGCATTACAGAGTTGGGACGGGAGTGACCGGGCCAGGTGAGGGTCCGGTGTCCTGGGGACTGACGTGGTGGCTCGGGGGTGGTGCGGAGGGGGCTACAGCTGTGACTTCCAGGGCAGGACCAGTCCCCCTTCCCCTCAGTGCCTGCTGGACTCGTGGCTACTGGTAAGGTGGCTGTGTGGGCACCTCGTTCCACGGTCCTAGGTGAGTTACGAAAGCCAGGAAGATAAAGCATGGAAAGGAAAGAGTTCAGGGAGAACGTTCGTGCACCAAGCAAGGAGTGCATACTTTGAGACGAGCCCCCAAGAGTAAACACATGGCTTCCAGAGAGCTCATACTTCCCTTCGTTGTCCGCAGACACCCCCAGACCCCCTCTCCATACTGCATTCAGGCTTTCCTGTATCAGCTGAGCCATAAAGGGAATTCTGAGTACAAGTGTGAAGGCAGTTGAGACGCGGTCGGGTCACTGGCTTGCCGAGCAGGGAGCCCTGATACTCCCTGGAGTGACCGGGACACCTTCTCTGTGTTTGTGAAGGTATTGCTACATTTAAATAACTAATAGAGGTCATGCAGCACTTATTTATTTTCTGGGAATAGTCCGTGTAGCTGTCCTTTTCCTGAGGGGAACCGGCTCAGTGGAGTGACTGAAATCACACTTTTTCCACGCCTTCAACTAATTTCCATTACCCTGCCCCAGAAAAAGCAGGCGGCTGCAGAGAAGAGGCTGAGACAGAATTCTAAAGCCGTGTGGGTTACGTTAACTCAGTGCACCACTCTTAGAACTCAGTGAACAGACAGCTAACACCTCCTAATAAGCACCAGCTGCATACAGATCAGTGTTTTCAATGAAACCAAAGGTGGGCAGACAATTTAGGGAGACAGAGCGGACATGACTTCTTGAGAATCGCACAGAACACCGGATGCGGTATGATACGGCGTAACCAAGGGCACGATGACCATCTGCTTGTTAGTTTGTGGATCTTCCTACTGAAATGTTTATATCCTGCCGTCTTTACCCTTGAGTCTTCTGCCTGATGCTCAGAAATGGCTCAGAGCTCTAGACGTGGCATTCATGAGATTGTTGCATGTGACCTTACTTATGTTAATCACCGTCCCTTGTCCCAGACTCGTGGTTTTCTACCACAATTTTGAATCGGTTAAAATATGTCATGGAGACCGATACGTTGTGTGGAATGGTATGATTATTGGTTTACGGTAAGGAATTATAATGAAGTGATTCTGGTAGGAGGGTTTCCTTTATGTCAATTCAGCAAGGAAAATTTCACCTGGTCCTTATCTGCCAGATATTTGGGCTGAATTGAAAAGCCCACGTGATTAGATTGTGTGCCTTTCTGTTTTGCCTGTGATGGAGGAGTTCAAGTAAACAAGTTTATAGGAATTCTTAGGAGTCTCTTCTTAGACTGAAATTACTAAGTCTGGGTCTCTGCAGGCCTTCGTTAAAGGCTGGATTTAAATATTGGGTGGCTCTGTCTTGGACCCTGTTGTAGGGAGTGTTTCTTGGAAGTCCTAGGTAGGGACTCATTATAATCCGCTTCTGCCGCTAGTCTGGCCCCACGCACTGACGCAAGCAGGACAAGGCTGAGCATCCCCAGCCCCTCGACCTTGCAGCCTACCTACCAGTTGAATATAATGCTGTATTTTGATCTTTTGTAAAAGTTATTTCACAAATCACTACAGCTGCTTCTCGGATAATCAGATGCTTGAGACTCCTGTTTCTACACCGTTGGCTGCTACGTTTTTATGACACCACAGCTGCCTGGATGTCGCTTCTGTCCCCACCCTCACCCCTTCCCATCTGCCACTTCTCACTGTTTCTCACTGCTGTAGTTGGAGGCGGCAGATTCCCAAATAAACTGCTGACGTCCTACCCTCCCGGGGCTGGGCCTTACATTCATAGTAGCTTCTTCTATGGGGAGAACGTTTCTTGCCTGGGACTCCCAAGTGCTTGCTTTGTTTGGTAGGCGTGGATCCTTCCCCTTGTCCTGGGAAACTTTTGCAAGGAAACTGAAAGCCGCTTTCAGATTACCCAGCTGTGGCTCCCCTGTCCCATTCCCTTCCCCATTTTTCAAGCTCAGAATCTTATCCGAACGTAGGAAGGTTGGCGTCAAGCGCTCCCGCTTCCGGAGGGCGCTGCTTACCTTGGAAACCCCTTCTTCCTGATGAAGTTTCTGGTCCTGGCCTTTTTCCACGTGCGTCACATCCACGGGGAGCAGTTCTTCCTTGTCACCTCTGTTAAAGCCTTTCAGACTCTCTCTGCAGTGCTCCCCCAGCAAGCTGTTACAGCAAGCATAAAAACAAGCATGTTACACTAAGCATAAAATGCCAAGTTTCTATCTCCCTGCCAGCCTCATTAGAAGACAGTGGTAAAGTGTGTATACATGTAATTACATCATGTATGTAATTAAACATTTGAAGTCAACTCAACAGGGGACCTTCTTCATGCTTTTCTAAGTGTGCAGTTCTCATTTCCGCATGGGAACCTGGGCACCTCTGTTTGACCTAATCCTTTGTCTCAAAGGGGGTGGAAATGGGAAGGGAAAGAGGTGTGTTCCCATCGACCGGAGCTCCGATGTTCTGGAAAAGTAGTTCTTTCACACATCTATTAGAGCGGAAGTGCCCTCATCACCGTGTGTTTACTGTTGAGGATTTGTATGTCACCTGATGATGAGTTTAGTTGTCACAGAGGGGACACGGATGGCCTGGGTATGAACAAGAGACACGGAAAGTAATTGGGAACCATAGATATGCTTGCTTGGCAGAGTGAAAAGCAGGAGTGTTTTGTGCTCTGCCCTATTGATGGACTTGTCTAGTCTCTGTGTTTGTGGGGTGAACAGACCCCAGATCTGCCAGCCTCCTGGCCCAGCTGCCCCATGCGCTGCTCAAAGGGAGGAAGTGGAAGACTGGAGGCCGGCCAACACATGAGCCAGAGTTTTGTGTCTGTTGCCACTCACCAAAGAAGGCTCAGCGAGTAGCTTCTGGGTGAGAGTTAGGATGTAGCTTAAGGGCATCAGCCCGGGAACTAGGCAGACTCCAGTCGGAATCCTGGTGCGGCCACCTGCTGGCCGTATTGCCTCCAGCCAATGTGACTGTTTGGTCTCAGCTTCATCACCTGGAGCACTGGAGAGTGCTGACCATGCCCACCCACCCAGAGGCTCATTTTGATAATTAAATAAGATCATGCATACAGAGCACTGAGGACAGGGCCTGACCCGCTAAATGCCATGTGTTGTTAGTGTCATCATAGACTTCCAGGTTGGAAAAAATACATAGTGTGTGTTCTGCCTTCTAGAAGCTTCCAGAAGCTTCTAGAAGCACATCCAGCGGGGGCTGTGGGACGCATGTACAGATTGAGGAAGGAGAGGATATCGCCTTGCTGTGATGTGGACGGGTACACTTTATGGAGGGGTCATGTAACATGGCGGCTCCCATGCCAACTCTGTCGTCTTTGTGGATGGACCCCTCTGAGGGTGCAGTCTGAATGGTTGGGATTTTGAGTGGGACTGTGAAAGACGGGTGGGACTTGGATGGATGGAAGAAGGCTGAGGATGGAGCTGGTAGGTGCAAACTAGCTTCTTCCAGAGGAGGGGTCCCAGCTGGCTGGG
>NW_027530352.1:1152833-1167630 GCF_008692635.1 Crocuta crocuta | reverse complement strand
TGAGTATTTGCACTGAGAATGAGAAGGCTGTGAGGGTGCAGGTGGCTTCAGGGCTTTGCTGCTTCCTTTGCTTTCAGTTACTGAAAGCTGGGTGGAGTGAACCTTCTGGTGCAATGGGTACACATCAGGGTGAAATGCCTCTGTTCCTTCGTATTTTCTTCATCCAATCTCTTTCGAGCAGGGGTGGCCTTGCTGGGTTTCTTACAGGGCACTTCTCTCGATAGCCCTTTGGGTTCGCTCACTCTCTCTGCGAATGTCTGTTCTTTTTCATTCATATCACTCACACCTCGTTTTGTTGAATACCACGTGTACTCAGTATGTGGCGAGATCAAGATGCCATGTGGCCTTGTTCCCTGGTTCAGTCTGTATGGCTTTCCTGTCTTTTCAACTTCTTTTTGCAATTTTTCTTTTCTTAACTGTATGGAATTCATTCTGCTCTTTAAGGGCCCTGACGTGCTTTAGGGATATCATGACGTACATGAGGTGGCAAGAAACCGTTGTTCTTATGATCTGACTTCTGGTAGTTTTTGAGGCATGTCTTTGGTAGATTTCGGTTTTGAGGATGTAAATACAACCATAATGGCCCAAAGTAAAAAAGCAGATTCAGTTCATTTGTAAGTACCTTAGGTGAGTAAGTCATCCGAGTTATTTTATAAAAACACATTTTATTGGCTATTCAGTATTACCTGATGCTCTTAAGCAGGGGTCAGCAGGGGGGCCTGGGTGGTTCGGTCGGATAATCATCCGACTTTGGTCCAGTTCATGATCTCACAGTTCATGAGTTCGAGGCCTGCATCAGGCTCTGTGCTGACAGCTCAGAGCCTGGAGTCTGCTTCAGATTCTGTGTCTCCCTCTCTGTTTGCCCCTCCCCTTCTCACATGCTGTCTCTCTTTCTCTCTTCAAAGATAAATAAAACATTTTTTAAAAAGCAGGGGTCCACACACTTTCTGTAAAAGGGTCAGAGAGCAATTAATTTAGGCTTGCAGGTCAGTTCTCTGTCGTAAATACTCAATTCTGCCTTTGTAGTATGAAAGCAGACATAGACAATAGATGGGTGTGGCTGTTTTGCAATAAAACTTTATTTGTGAAAACAGGTGATGGGTCAGAGTTGGCTCTCTAAAGTAGCCTGCTAACCCCTACCCTAAAGGAAACATTTTGTTAGCTTGGGAAGGTAAGTAGACATTTAAAATTAGATAAATTACCACATTTCCAGATAGTCACCTCCACCAAAAGCTTTAAAAAGGTTTTTCTTCTGTTGTTTGAATTAAATTTCATGTTGAATAATGAGTTTGTAAATAAGCCTTAAATATCATTTGTAGGGTTTGCTTTTTTTAAAAAAAATCTAGGATCTTATGTTCAAAACAAGCCTCTCTTTATTAAGCAACCATTCGTTAAGTGTTTTCCTTGTCCTGAGCACTGTGCAAGTCATTGGAAATTTGCACATAACTTAGGCACACACCTTTCCTTCTGGAAGCCACAGTCTAGACTGTGCACTCATTGTTGCCAAATGTGGGCTTATGCCTTGGACCACAGAGGTACATGGCCCAAGGTACCAAGGAACCTGTATTCCAAAAGGGACTTTTGGAGGGTACACTTCTCTTTCCTCTCTCTGCTTCATGTGCATTTGGGACTTGAGTATTTTTGTTTCTTTTTATTTGTGTATTGTCGCAGAAAGCCTGCTTGGGGAATTTACAAGTGGGGAAAATATTTATTTTAGCGACTCCGTTGCCAAAAATCTCAGTCTTGATGATTCAAAAAGTCCTGTGTTTTCCTGCCCTTCCTAGTTTTTACTCAGACACCCTAATTCACTTTTTGAATTTGTGTGACGTTCTCCCTATCAAATTATGGGCCAGCCCCACCAGACACAGAGGGCACTTTTCTAGAAGTATTGGAACACGCAGGTATAAAAGATCCTTGTGTGTCTACAGCGTTCCCAGAGTTCTCTGGACCAGAGCCATCGGACCCTTGCAAATTGGGTGGAAATGTTGAGCAGCCAGTGGGGAGGCTGTTCATGGAGGAGGAAGCTCTACAGTCTGAATGGTGTGGGCCGGGAGATCGCCCAGCCTAGACGGTGGGGCCGGCTGCGTACTGCCTGGGAACCCTGACCGAGGAGAAGACCCTGGAAGCCAGGCGGACATTTCCGTGTGATGGGATATAGCAGAGATAGAAAGTTGGCCCCTGAGTAGACGAGTGCCATGAGATAGTGGGGCTTTGGAGGGACTGGTTCTTTTATTAGCAAAAGGCAAGCTGGTAGGGGGAGGGAGGGAGGGAGGAGCTGGGAAAGATTTGGGCTCAGGTGATATGCAAAAACCTTTGGCTTTCACCTTCTTTTTCTCTGCATAATTATAAAAAAAATCCAAAAGAACTGCTTTGGTGGAGTTTCCTGGGGCCAAAGGAAGTACTTTGGGTGGAGATGAAAGAAGAAAATTAGAGAAAAAGGTACGTTTTTACAAACACAGTTGGCAGTAATGAGCCTGTGAGGAGGGAATGAATATAAAGATATATATGTAGCAGTCCTTTATAGATTTATATATTTCTCTATAAAAATCCAGAGGCCGTGCCTTTTTATTTTTCCTTGTTTCTTAAGAAGTAGTGGCTTGTTTTGGGGCGCCTGGGTGACTTAGTCGGTTGGGCGTCCGACTTTTGCTTAGGTTATGATCTCGCAGTTCGTGGGTTCGAGCCNCTTGTTTTGAAAGAGAAGGGAAATTCTAGTTTGTCCCTTTGGGGTCTTGAGGGGTCAGCTGGTGGTTATAAGATGGACTTGAAGGATGGTATTTGAAGTCCCAGGAGGCGTCTGCAGCAGAGTTGAACCTGCATGTGTGCAAGGAAAGCACACGCCTATCTAGAGTGTTTTGGAAATGAAAACCAAAAGTGATAAATTTCAAAGGTGCACGTCATTTGTGCAGCCACGTAACAGTTCACAGAGAAGAGCGGAGTCTGGTCGCCTCCGTGGCAGCTGGGATACAGCCCGTGTTCACGTCTGTGCTGTTGTTAGCACTGCGGTGTTTTCTCTTCAACAAGTCAGCCTGATAGCCTCACTCCCTACCCTTTTCTGTGTCCTGATGACCTTGGAACAAGAGCCCTGAAATAGAAAAAACTGTGGCGTATTTGTTTAAAGTTTATTTATTTATTTTTGAGAGAGACAGAGACAGGGTGAGTAGCAGAGGGGCAGAGAGAGAGGGAGAGAATCCCAAGCAGACTGTGCACTGACCCAGCAAGCCCTGTGTGGGGCTTGAACTCCCGAATCGTGAGATCATGACCTGAGCAGACACCAGAAGTTGGACGCTTAACCCGCTGAGCCACCCAGGTGCCCTGGATTATATATTTTTAGAACTTATTTATTATGGAGGGGCGCCTGGGTGGCTCAGTCGGTTAAGTGTCTGACTTCAGCCCAGGTCATGATCTCACAGTTCGTGAGTTTGAGCCCTGCATTGGGCTTGCTGCTGTCAGCGTGGAGTCTGCTTGGGATCCTCTCCACCCCGCCCCCCACCCCTCCCCTGCTAGCATGTACTTTCTCTCACAATCTCAAAAATAAACACATTAAAAAAACTTACTCTGGAAAACTTCTGGAGAACAGATTATCACAGGATATGTGAAATATCTGCAAAAATGGAACAGCAACATGAACTTCCCATCTACCTTTTGTTTTTAAGATACAGAAGCTTAGACCATTTGTTTTTAGGAAGTGAAGGCTTATCGTCCCATTATGCAGTTTGGGGCAAAGCCTGAAGGGCAGGAGCAGGGCCCGGCGGGTGCCCCGTCCCTGGCATGACCCGCGCGCGGCAGGAACACTCCTCTGGCTTCTGTTTTTGCCACTGTTGACGCTGAGACCTCTCCGTGACCAGCACCACTTGGCGCCTGTGCCAGGGGTGATACCTCAATTAAGGCGGAAGCCAAACCCTTCTGGGCAGGGTTCTGATCGTAGCTAACGCTAAAATAACTACATTCGGCGGTGCCAGCCCAGCGCACACCAGGTCCTGAGGCTTCTGATAGCTTTCTTTTCTGCAGGGAGGTGGGCTTGTACCAGCTTGTCCGTCAGGTGGTGGTTGAGGCTGCTCTGAGCCCCCCTGTCCAAGCAGGTGCTGCCTGACTTGATGAGTCCAGATTCTGTAATCAGTGCTAATGATGGCGAGCATTTTGGTATTCAGTCCACGTATATTTATTCCCTTTTCCAGTTGGCAGGCTTAATATTGTCCTCTTCAAAAGCATGGCCACCTCTGACTTTCTTGGATAGGTTAGGACTATTTCATTTTGTCCACCCAAGACCCAGTAAGCATTTGTCGACACCGACCACGTGTTGAGTATTTTGTTAGGGGCTGGGGATGCAATGGTTACTTTCAGCTTCTCTGAAAAGGTTCACCGTCTCTGGGGGCAGTTGGACTCCGAATAGGTAGGAACACAGCGAGCTGAGCGCAGTGATGAAGGTACGAGCTGCCGTTCAGGTGAACAGGTCCTGTGGGGCATCTGGTAGATGGAAGAGGGGTGAGGACGCCACTCAGATGGGAGGGGCCTTGTTCTTACCGTAGAGTCAAGGCCAGGGGTGGTGAGGGAAGGGCTGGAAATGCAACACGGCTGCTCCGTGGTGGCGCTTGCGCGTCAGCGTGCTGGCGAGGTGTGGGCCATCCGTGAGCAGGACGCAGCTGTGCAGCGGGGGTGTAGTTACGTTCTGGACGGATCCCGTGCAGGCCGTGTGCGGTGTGGCGAGCACTGGAGACCAAGTTAATTAAATGCATGCATTTCATACCTTTCATCGAGGAACTCTTTATTGAGCACCTACTGTGTGCCTCACCCTCTTCTAGGCACGTGGCATAATGTTCACGTAGGAGAACAAAAGGGAGAAATGGGAATAAGATTTTTTGGGGGCAGGGGATTATTAGTAGCAGATAAATTGCAGAGTCTGCTGGTTAGAATCATGACAAACGTTTGAATCCATGCTTGTTTATGGAGGAACACATTGATTTGGGACATTTGATCTTGCGTTTTGGGTCAGGCGGCACTCACGTAAGACGTGATCTCTTCCGTGGTGGAAATTAGTAAAGCTCTTCAGGCGTCTAAGACTGATTGTTCCACTCTGTAGAATTTTCTGGGCCTTAGACCCTCATTTGTCTGCACGTTAGCACCTGTCCCAGGGTGAGAGGGAGTGAAACTTCCGGCTGACTTGTCATTTCTTAGCAGATTTGGTAAAGAAGATGACGAAGTTAATATTTCATTGTTGAAATTGGGTTATAAATTATCTGTGGGCTTGTTCTTATTTTCTCCCAAGCGTGGGTAACTCAGCGTCCGGATCTGGTGGGTGAGATTAACCTTGGAAATCTGGTGTAAGCTAATAGCCCAATAATGAATACACTTAATTATTTTACCAATCGCAGTAATATTCGGCAGTACCAGAGACGTTACCCTGGACTGATATGAAGACATGGAACTTGTTTTGTTATTTGCTTGATCTGTGTGTTTACTTGATCTTCGCTGGTATAGTTTAAGAGTAGGACATTAAAATAATGGGGCACCTCAGTGGCTCCTTCATCTTACATGACCGACTCTTGATTTCGGCTCAGATCATCATCTCATGGTTTTTGGGTTCGAGCCCTTGTTTGGGATCTGCACTGACAGCACGGAGCCTGCTTGGGATTCTCTCTCTGCCCCTCCCCTGCTCACACATTCTCTCTCTCCCAAAATAAATAAGTAAGCTTAAAAAAATAGTAAAAAATAGTAATGAAGAGTCCCTGGGCCCTGGAGACTTACTATGTATCCACGCCATTATAGGGTTATTGTGAAGGTCTTATGACTTAATAAAAGCAAAGCCTAAGGTCGCTGCACAAAGTAAGTGTTACATAAATACTGGCCATTATTAGTAATCTACTTTTGCATGAAACTGACAACAGGTGAGCATCACGATAATACGAGCTAATACAGTATTTGGATAATACCAGACAATACAACATGGTAGACTAGATGGCCCAATATTATAGCACCTCCTAACTTCACTAGCAACATGTTTAATGGGCAAACTAGCATTTTTTAAATGCTTAGATTTTAGGAAAGTTAAATGTTTATAGTTGTAGACTTCAGTTAAAAAAAAAAAATACTTGGTATGAACTAGGGAATAGGCAGATATAGCATTTGGGCCGTGACTTTTTTCCCTCAGTCCCCGAAGTAATCATTGTGAGAGGCAGTGCAGAGGCATAAAAGTCTATGAGCAAGTAGATAGCTCAGTCTGTCGAGCACTGTGTTCCCATTTCTGTTTCAAGATAAATGAAACATTAATGTAAATTGTCCTCTTAGAATTTTCTGAGAGGTCTGAACTTCCTTAAGTAGGAGATATGTAAACTCTCAAATAGCAATATATATTCTGCAGTTCAGCAGCTTTTCAAGCTATGATTTTTATAACCACTTTTGGATTTGAGAACGCAGAATTTGGAATTCCTACTTGAGGGCATTTTGTTCAGTTCAAGCCATGCATGAGATTCCGCTGACGAAGAGATGGAACTCGATGGGGGTGAGGGAGAGAACCTAAAGTCCTTGCTTCTGGGCTGCAGTGACTTCTCATCCAAAGGGAGACAGCTCTGTCGTGGATGGTGACTACTTTATAATTGCAATTAAAATACTTTTAGTACAAGAATGAGGCCTGAGGGGAAAGCAGTCAACATACGCATTGTCTGAAAGGGAGACTAATCACCAACTGTGACTGTGGATGCTTTCCTGGTGGGGAATGGCTTCCTTGCCTCTGGCTATGAGTTGACAAATGGACTCTGCCATTTTGGTTATCTGAAGAATAAGGAAACAGAAACAGCGGGAACCCTGAGTGAAACAGCTCAGAAGGAAGAGAGAAGACAGCACGTTGAGACATAGGCACGTGGGATAGCAGGTCTCAGGTGTGTGCGGCCCCAGGCCTCCCCGAGTTATGTGATTGTGGCACCACGCTTACGTTGTGTCCCAGAGCTGTACTGACGTCCCTGAGCTGGTAAACGTTATTTATATCCTGCAGTGTTCTCTAAACCTTCAGAAGAGTTAAGGCAGCACAGGATTGAAAGCCCAGTGTTTCTTCTGGTGTCCTCTGTCCTCGGGGACACAGCTCAGGTCCTGTGATAGGGCTCATGGCTTCATGCTGTAGTCACACTGTCGCTTTCCAAGGTACTTGGTCCGGATAATGGTGTTATTATCTTACCGCCTTTAGATGGGGACGCTCTGCTTACTGACGGCAGGCATGGCCACCCACGTAGCAACAAGTAGCTAGATGGGGGACTTCAGCCTCTCCTGCTTATTGCAGGGCTCGTGGTCCTTCCACTGCTGGGGAAACACAGAGGCTGCGTTGACAAATTCGAAGATCAGCAAGCATTTTGTGATGAGATTGATGCCCTTATGAGAAGAGCCTGGAGGGCTAGCTCGCTCTCCCTCTTTGCTGAGAAGGAGTGAGAAGGCGTCCCTCTGCAAGCCAGGAGGAAGGACCCTTGTCAGGAACTGATTTGGCCAGCCCCTTGATCTGGGACATCCCAGCCTCTGGAATTTCGAGAAATAAACGTTTGTCCTTGAAGCCATTCACTCTGGTATTTGTTAGTGCAGCGGGAGATGAGATAGGGTCTGTAGGCCAGCATTAAAGGAATCCGCCCCGTCTTCTGGTCTTCTTGTAAACGTTTAAGAGCTACGGTGCTGTCCATCACGTGGTTTTTGTAACTTCACATCATCCTCAAGTCTTTAAAAAGTGTTAGCTGCTGGAGACTGAAGTCAGCCAGGAAGCAGTCGATCGCTTTTCTTTGAAGTCTAGAATGGACTGGTTGCCCGAGTTGAATATCAGTGTTTTTTATTCTAGACACTTTGAAACATGAATCATGGTGCTGGGAATACTTGAGTCAGCATACGAAGAGAAAAAGGCAGTGCGTTCAGTGTCTGCCTGGTGATCAGAGCTAATTAAGCAGGGGAAGGCAAGCCAACGCCGGCACGGGGAGCGGCTGTCACGCTTCCGTCTGCCTTGTTTTCGGGATGCAGGACTTGTGGTCATTACGGGGGAGTGCAGTATCAGCAGAATGCATTGGAAGAAGTAAGAATCAGCAAGTGGCAAACATCTCAGTTTTCTGCACAGGAAGATCTCCGTGAGCCTAGCCAGCACGGTTGCATTCTGCTCGGAAGCTGCTCATGCGGTTGTTATAAACAGATGACCGGCTCGTACGATTTTTCTGGTGGCCATTGCCTAGTTTCAAAAAACAGGCTAAAAATATTGCAGAAGTGGAGTACTGCAAATACAGTAATTTGCTAGCTTTCCCCCAAACTAGTCGTTATGATTAGGCTTACTGCCCTTGCTACATTTGCCATTTTGAAGTCTCCTTCTGTAATGATTGATACTACCAATGTATGTTCGTAGGTTCGTCTCCAAGTTTCTCATGAATCTCCGGCATGTGCTCGTTATTAACTTTGGCAACCTTTTAAAAGGGAGTTTTTCTGGGCTTTTTACATTTATAAAGGAAACAACTTCGACAACTCTTTCAAAAGTCATGTCTTCTAGGGGTGTCTGGGTGGCTCAGTTGGTTAAGTGTCTGACTTCAGCTTACGTCATGATCTCAAGGTTTGTGGGTCTAAGCCCTGCAGCTCGGAGCCTGGAGCCTGCTTTGGATTCTGTGTCTCCCTCTCTCTCTGCCCCTCCCCAGCTCACACTCTGTCTCTGTCTCTCTCAAAAGTAAATAAACATTAAAAAAATTTTTTTTAAAAGTCACATTTTCTGGCTTTCATTATTTGTGTGTTTTCAAATTGTGAAAGAGATTTTGGGGTGGTGTCTTTGGATTTGAAGTAAATGCGTAGACCTGAAATAAATCTGATGGTGTACTTTGTAAGAGATATTTTAACTCCTTTACAGGTAGCTGTTTGTACTCTGCAGGGAACACTGTGTTTCAGGGTTGTTCACTAAGTGTTCACTATTACCCACTAATAATTCCCTGATTGGCTTCATATTAGGGGTGTTTCCCTTAGGACGCTACACTTCATAGGTCCTCTTTCCAGAGACCTTTGATGACCACGCTACCATACCTGAATGCAGAGCCCAGCTCTGGACATTGAAGGACAAAGGACCACTGTGCTGTGCATCCCGTGTCGGAGTGACGAGGGACTGGATAGACAGGAGCCTGCTGTGGCCCAGGGGATCGTCCCTTGTGGGACCTCAAATTTTATCGCTCTTCCATCTCACACAGCCGTCTGTGTGGCATGGAGCTCTCATGCAGGATAATGGGTGGAAGTTGGTCTGGAATTTGACTCTTTACCGGTCTTTTTAGGAATCATTAGAGCTTTCCTGTTCAGTACAATAGCCACTAGCCACACGTGGCTGTTTAAATTCAATAAATTAATTATAATGAAATAAAATTACAAATTATATTTAAATTAAAAATTCCTGTGGTGCACCAGCCATGTCACAAAGGCTCGAGAAGGTGCATGTGGCTTGTGGCTACCATATTGAATAACACTGCAAGTTCTTTCAAGCACTGACCTCTGTAGAGATGCCACACAGCTAGTGCCCGAGGCCACACAGCTAGTCAGTGCAGAATCGGTATTTGGACTCATTTCCTCATTTTTTCCCCCCCAGACCATGTAGTCCTTCAATTTTGGGCATCACAGCTTGAGCTAAAAAGTTTGTCCTTGGAGTTTCCATTTCTTTCTTCCAAAGTCTCTGGGAAATACTCAATAATTAGAGTTAGAAATTATATCTTACTACGTAATTCTAGTTTTACAAGTATTTGTGATTCAGGTTAGGCAGTTTTGCATGAATGTGTGGGGACATCTGCGTGTGGCACAGTGGTAGTTTGCCACACGTGCCGCACCTTGCGAACTCTGGTGTGCATCATGCCCGTCACGTGGGTCTACATGGCGATCTGGGATCACAGGGTACAAGAATTGGATGGGGCTTTTGAAGCTATCTGGTTCAATTCTGCACACACGGGTGCCTGTGTTCTTCACAAGGCTGTTGATTTTGAGAGAGCTTCTTCATAAATGAGTTCACTTCCTGCCACAGGTTCTAATCCGTCTGGGGTTTTCTTCGTTGCAAGCCAAAATGTCCTTTCCTTTAGTTTCTACACGTTGGTCCTTGTTAGCTCACAGAGAAGTGTGCCCCCATCTGACATGTGCAGCCTTGTCAGTATCTGAAGCCTTCTGTCAGTCTGTGTCTTCTCGCCAGTGCGCTAAATAGACCTGGTTCCGTCAGCTCTTTCTTCTCTTTCTTCATGTTTTGCAAATCTCTCACCGCTTTGTTTGCTGCTGTTGGACCGACTCCGGGGCAGCGCTCAGAGCTGTGTTTGGAAATTCCACTGTTCAACTGAATGGAAGTCTTGGCTAGATGCATTTGGAAAATCTCAAGTCTTTCTTGAGCGAAAAAAAAGTCTACTCTTAGCCACATGTAGGATATCTGATAACTTAGTGTCTTTGGTAAGAAGTAATATAGTTGTCTGTAATAAAGATGTATTTATTACTTTTATAATCAGAAAATATTGTGTAATTTAAATAAAAGTAAAGTTTCTCTTTAGAATCTCTATATTGGGTAGTATTTGGATGTAGTAAGTGGAATAAAAAATCATGTTCCCAGGACCCTGCCCCCTTCCTTCCATGATTCCATCCATCCATCCATTCATCCCCCGACCCCCCAATCCATCTTTGTGTGCCTGCTGTGTGAGGGACTTGCCTCTGGAGGCACAGTGGTGAACAAGAGAGTGATTTCTTCCATGAAGACAGGCACAAAACAAGTGGTAGAGATATTCTGGCAGTGAGGAAGATGTAGTAGAATCCTATATAGTTCCCCGTGATGACATTGTCAACTGTATGATCGTCAGCAGGTCCTTGAGTCTGTTGTAGCCTTTGAATTGCTGAAACAGGAATGATTTTTGGAGTAGCTTTCTTATAGGACTTTTGTAAGGCTTGAAACGTGTGAGCACAAAGCTGAGATTTCTGTAAAGCCCACGACCGTTATTGTTGTGCTTGTTGTTATCGATGAGCAATACTTGGGGGGGAGGTAGAGTTGACCGATCTACCGTACTAACGTCCCTTTCTTATTCCACATATTTCTTCCCCATATCGACTTCTTTCACCATCTTACTATGAAATTTTTCAAACATCCAAAAGAGTGGAAGGAACATGACAATGAGCACCCACGTACCACCTCTTCGTTTCTTTTGTGTGCATTTTACTCAGTTGTGTACCCATCCAGCCTTCTGTCATCACTCAGTGTTAATGAACTCTATGCGCAGAGAAACATGCCTGATGGGTGTGGTGATGACACACTATTCTGTGCCGCTAACTCAGTTAATGTTTGTAACAATGCTAGGAGACCACTGCTGTACTGAATCTCCATCTTATAGAAGAGGAAACTGAGGCATAGGGAGGAAAAGGTCTGCTCAGTATCACACACCTGGTGAGGGGCAAAGTCAGAAAACTGGTAATCACTCTGGCACTCTGGTTAGGTGAGGTCTTGTCTTGCCTTTCTTCCTTCCTTCCTTCCTTCCTTCCTTCCTTCCTTCCTTCCTTCCTTCCTTCCTTCCTTCCTTCCTTTCTCTGTAGAACTAATGGAAAGGAGGCACTGAGGTACCACTTACAAGTAGGAAACATGACCTCTGTGTGTGATTTAAGCTGCACTTTAGGCAGCCCCTGTACCCAGAGCTGGGTTTCTGCAGCTCTCCTCAGAAGAACTGATGTGTAGTATAAATGGCTTTATTGGAACAGTTAGAAATGAAGGGTTTTCGTGAAGAAAAGTGATATTACATATCTAATTTCACTTCAAAAAAAGCTGCTTTTTTGGGGCATTTGTGATGAGCTAAATGATTCCAGCAAATGAACACTACCTCTTTGGAAGCATCTTCTCATTTGCCGATTTCCTTTTGCCTTTGTGGCAAGTAGTTTGGGAGAAAGGTTATTTACTTTCACCACACGTATATTCTTTTTTTTAAATTTCTTTTTAATTTTTTTTAATGTTCATTTATTTTTGAGAGACAGAACATGAGCGGGAAAGGGGCAGAGAGAGAGAGGGAGACACAGGCTCCAGGCTCTGAGCTGTCAGCACAGAGCCCGACGTGGGGCTTGAACCCACAGACCGTGAGATCATGACCTGAGCTGAAGTCAGACACTTAACCGACTGAGCCATCCAGGCACCCTGTGTTTTTAATTTTTTTTTTTTTTTTGATAGAGCAATTGAGAGAGACAGGGAGCACAAGTAGGGGAGAGGGAGAGAGAGAATCTCAAGCAGACTCCATGCTTAGTAAGGAACCCGAGGTGGGGCTCGATCCCACGGCTGTGAGATCAAGACCTGAGCTGAAACCAAGAGTTGGATGCTTAACTGGTTGCGCACCCAGCCTCCCCAGCCATAAAATACATTCTGATTAATGGTAGTTCTCAGGAGATTTAGGGCAAAGTGTATCTAATTACATTTCCCAAGTCATCTTATCATTAAAAAGAAAAATGCATTGTTTTTTCAAATTTTTTTTCCTTTTTAAACTTTTTCACCATTTTGGTCTAAATTTACCAGCACATCACAAAAAGTACAAAATAGAACCTCAACCAAGGGCCACGCACTCAGCCAGGAGGTGCACGTCACCGGGAGGGTGTGGGCACGCTTCCGTGTGCCGCTCTCCCATCGGTGTGTATGTTGAAAGCCAGCATGTCTGCCGAGTCTAAAGTGCCTACGCTAAAGATTTCAGATTTCAGGGGTCCCCCAGGAAAAGCACAGCTGAGTCAGGTTGGGCCTCGGAAGGCTTGTGGCGGAGAAGAGAGAGTGCCCGGGCAGAAGGACACTGCAGAGAAACCAGACGAGGAGCCGCCCTTCCCCCAGATGCAGGCATCTCTGAGTGGCCCGGCAAACACCAGCACGCCATGCACTTGACACAAAGGCACCCCCTGCCCCCCCCGAAAAATGACCTCTCCACCTGCGCTGTGATGGCCACTGCCTCCGTGACAGCCGGTGACAAAAGTGCTCGTGGGAGCCGGCCTTTCTGTGGCATGCCCCCTCTGCCCCCCAGAACTACTAACCCCACACCACAGTGTGTCCCCCTTGCCGCGGACTGCCGGCCCCCGAGCTCTGTCTGCCGCCATGGACCCAAGCCGTCTGGATTCCTGTGCTGAGTTCAGGTTTACTTCCTGCTGCTGCTGTTCAGTGAACATTTGGACGACTTCAGAATTGGTGAGCGCAGTGTATTTTGTAAACAGAAAAGAGGGCATGTCTCCAAATACTGGATTATTGCCAAAGGGGAGTCACTGGAAGAAGAACTGATTACACATTAATGAACAAAACAATTATATTCTTTAAAATTAAAAATTGGGGTGCCTGGGTGGCTCAGTCGGTTGAGCGTCCGACTTCAGCTCAGGTCATGATCTCACAGTTCGTGGGCTCAAGCCCTGCGTCGGGCTCTGTGCTGACAGCTCGGAGCCTGGAGTTGCTTCGGATTCTGTGTCTCCCTGTCTCTCTGACCCTCCCCTGCTCACGCTCTCTCTCTCTCTTTCTCTGTCTCAGAAATAAATAAAACATTAAAAAATTTTTCAATTAAAAATTAAAATTTTCTAATTAAATTTTTAAAAATGTTTATTTTTGAGAGAAAGAGAGAGACAGAGCGTGAGCAGGGGAGGGGCAGAGAGAGGGAGACACAGAATCTGAAGCAGCTCCAAGCTCCAAGCTGTCAGCACAGAGCCCGACGCAGGGCTCAAACTCATGAACTGTAGATCATGACCTGATCTGAAGTTGGACGCTTAACCGACTGAGCCACCCAGGCATGCCTGTTTTAAACTTTTTACTGCTAATTTGTTTTTGAGGGAGAGAGGGAATGAGCCCACATGTGAATGGGGCAAGGACAGAGAGAAGGAGACAGAGGATCAGAAGTGGCCCCGACGTGTGGCTCGAACTCACTGAACTGCAAGATCATGACCCGAGCCAAAGTTGGACTCCCAACCCACTGACCCACCCAGGTGCCCCTGGTGTTGTTCTGATATGGGTGGGACTTTGTGTCTCCACGGGCAAGAGCCAGTGACACTCCTCGTTAGGGCCTCCCCGTGTCCTGAAGGAGGGATAATTCATTTGTTTGTGTGTAGAATTCGCAGCCACAATATGTGCCTCTTTGATGACCCAGTGGCAAAGGAACATCTTTAGTCATGAAAACTCACAAATAGTGAAATCGTCGGCTTCTGTGTTACAGTAATTTCTCTCCTCCCCCCAAGATCTCCTCACGTAGCAAGTTTCAGTTGGGTCTTTAATTTGAGTTCATCCTTTTCTTCGTGTGAAGTGCTTAGGATAATAGGCTGGTGCATCTTTCAATCACCGCCTAGGCTGTTACTTAGTGGAAAGAGGCTTGTTACCGAAAGCCTGATGTTCGCGGGGCCCGTTTCTGTGTTCGTCACAAGCAGAGGACACAGGCTCGCTGCGTTCTGGTGACGAGAGGGAAGATCGACACCAGGCAGGCGTCTGTGTCCCGCCAGATGCTGTGCTGAGTGAAGCGTGGTGCGGACAAGCCCTCGGAGGCGCACGTCAGTTGTTGCTCGGCATGAGAAGACTTTGAGGAGCAAATAAGGTGACCGATGGCCTGGGCCCCACAGTTGGGTTTTGGGTGGTGGCCGAAGGGTTGGCTGTGAGACGCTCCCCCCATTGCGTGCTGCCGGGAACGTGGGCTTAGAAGCAGATGGATGGATGTGGGTTCAGATTCCGACTCCGGTCTGTGTCGTTGGGGAAGGTGGAATTGAACCCCTCTGGGTCCTGGTTTCCTCATCTGGAAGCTGAGCCTTACGGAGCCTTCTTCACCAGGTTAGGCGCAGTAAGGTGTGTGCCTCGCCGTTGCCGGCTGAGGGCAGACTT
>NW_027530352.1:1151893-1152808 GCF_008692635.1 Crocuta crocuta | reverse complement strand
ACTGGCAGTTCATCCGAGCGGAGGGCTGGGAACAGGAGTGTGGAGAGAAGGCGTGCCTCCTGATATTTCCTTGAGGGGCTCAGAATGTGAGGCCGGCGCGCGAGGCTGGAGACGGGCCTGGGTCCCCGGCTGTGTATTTGTTCTGAGTACACCTGCTGACGAAGGTTTCTGGCTTCCCATCCGCTGGAATGTGGGTGTCGGTCTGCCCTGGACTCCCTCTGACCAGGGAGGCCAATAGGGGACCCCAGAGGCCTTCTGGTGTGTGTGTGTGTGTGTGTGTGTGTGTGTGTGAGAGAGAGAGAGAGAGAGAGAGAGAGAGTCAGGTTCCTGGAAATCACCGTAGACTGGCAACAGTTTGTAATCATGTCAGACGTATGAAGCCAGGTATCGGACCCCGAACATCCAGGAGGCGTACGTAACAAGCTGGCTTCCAATGACTAGAAAATGCACATTCTGTTCACTCACTAAATGTGAAAATAGTACCAATGAACCGTGAAGAGAGGTGGTTCGGAAGGACTGCGTTCTGGGTCCTTTGTGCAATTGTTAGAGAATTCGAATGCCAGATTCCGCCTGGAGGACATTTTATTTCTGATTTCAGTTGATTCATTGGTAGGACAAGGGAATTAAAAACGTATTTGGTCCTGCCTGTTAGGGAGCCCCTGCACCTGTTTGAACTGTGACCATTGCCGTCACCAGCTGGCCGGCGTGTGGCATTGTCGTCGTGGGCTGGGCTCCGTGCCGGAGAGCTTTCACTCACATCCTCCCGTCAAACCTCCACGCTCGTGAGGACCCCATACTGCTCTGTGCCCACGTACAGCTGGGAGGGGAGGTCGGGGGAGCCAAGCGAGTTGCCCAAGACCCGGCGGGCCCGCGGCGGGGCTGGCGCAGGCGTGCCTGGCCCGAGGAGTGCCGCGC
>NW_027530352.1:1140321-1151753 GCF_008692635.1 Crocuta crocuta | reverse complement strand
GAGGAGTGCCGCGCCGTCGGCCCGCAGTTGCCTCTGCGACAGTTGTCCGGGCTTGCAGAATCCATGCGGTTCGTCCCTGCAGCTCCCATTTCCGTTCTTCTCTTCCTCTCTGTCTGTCCCTTAAAATCCCCACACAGGGGCCCCTGGGCGGCTCAGTCAGTTGGGCATCCGACTTTTGACTTCGGTTAGCGCGTGATCTCCCGGTTCGTGAGTTCAAGCCCCGCTTCAGGCTCTGCATCGACAGCCCAGAACCTGCTTGGGATCCTCTCTCCCTCTCTTTCTGCCCCTCCCGTGCACACACACTCTCTCTCACTCTCTCTCAAAAATAAATATATAAATGTAAAGAGAAAAGGAAAAGGGAAACGCTGTCCTCAGTGTCATCAAGCAGTATGCACAATGCCCCCGCCTGTCTGTGGCACCTTCACCTATTGCTCAGGCGGGGCAGGTGTGTCAGTGAAAGTGATCTTAAGCTCAGACTTGCCCAGGACGCATTTTAAAAGACCATGCTGACCAAGGAGTCCTTCAGAAGCCCTTCTAAATTTCCAAGAAGCATGAATTCCAAGGTTCATGATATGGTTACACTTTTATACATTTCCCAAATGTTGAATATACTCTTGGCTCTTGGCCCCAAATAGAATATAATTGGTGTATTTATGCTTAGTTCAAAGGAACTTACACATACTCCATTTTAAATTATTTTAATGATTTATATTGGTTTTATCTTTGTTTTTATGTTGTTGTGTCTCAGCTCTGATTTAATAGCGCTGAGGGATGCAGTTACTGATTTTAATATCCTTCCTATGGGGAAATTACATTATATTAAATTATATGTATAACGTATATGTGTACTTGTGTTCCCTAAGTATTATATAACATACGTCATATGATATGGAATATTTGTATATACACATACACACATATATATAATTGATGAGCCTCTAATCCTATAGTTTCTAGAGACACACCATAATTAAAAGGTAAAGATGTGGCACCGTACATCAGTTTTAGGTAACGCAGAAATGCAGCCTTGCTGGCGTGGAAAATGAACAGAATTGTGTTCTTTTGCAAGGATCACAGTGTTCCTGGGACTTAGTTTCCTCGTTCTCAAAATGAAGGAATTTAACTGACAACTTCAAAGGTCAGCTCTAAACCGATTGAATTGCTGAGTTAATCTCCTGGGTCTTGCAGTTTAGTGGGACGGCTAGGGTTAGCGGGAGTGATTCAAAAGCAAGATGAACGAAAGCTCATTTTCCAGCTGTTGGGTGAGGAGATGAGTCAGGAATGTTGCCCTGTCATTTGAGTCTGGTTTGCTGGTGGATAAGGGAATCCCCTCATGCCGAAGACGCCTTGCTAATCGATGCGTGCTTGTCACTGTCCAGATGTGGGGCCAGCCTCTCACCAGACCTTGGGTGTGTGGTTGGGGCACATGGAAGGTCTGGTCTGAGACCAGCTCTGGGCTCATCCAGACAGCATTTTCCAGAGCCAGCTCTGCTAGCTTACTAGGATTTGCATGTAGTTCCCCCCCACCTCCCAACTGATTTCCATTTTTCTTACCAGTTCCTTCTCTTCTTTCCTGACCAACTTGTAGATTTACACTGTAAGGGGCGCCTGGGTGGCTTAGTCAGTGAAGTGGCCGACTTCGATTTCAGCTCAGGTCATGATCTCACGGTTCATGAGTTCGAGCCCCCCATTGGGTTCCACACAGACCGTATGGAGCCTGCTTGGGATGGATTCTCTCTCTCTGCCTCCCCCACCCCCCAAAGAAATAAATAAAAAAGAGGGATTTACAGTGTAAAATTTAGGACTGCCATTAGTCTTCCTCTGCCTTGATTTCTTCAGCTGGAAAATGCTGTTACTAACACCAACCCCTTCACTCCCTGTGATCTTGGGAGGAAAAATGGGCTCACTGATGCCGTAAAGTGCTTTGATCTGAGGTCAGGAAAGCAGTAGTTCAGTGATACTAAGAATGCCGTGTCTTTTCTTTATTTTCCTGTGATATTTGAAATGTCCACAGTGAATACTATGCTTCAGGGAGGGAGGTCTCATTTTGAATGTCATTGACAGAGTGATGGCCTAGAAGATATTAGAATTACAAATGAAAACTAAGAAACTATGTTTGAAAACTGTTAAGACCAAGCCATTCACTGTTTGTTTTCAAAGAATATGTGCGGAAGTAGAAGTAGATGCTAGCTCTGGGGCATAACGAAAAGTACGATCTTACAAATCGAAGTTGTACATATGCTTTAAATTTAATCACGAGAGAAAAAGTGTAATATATAGATCATGAATGTGGAGTGATTTTTTTTCTTTAGAGATGTTGCTAATCAGTATGATAGTGACTAGCCACAAGTAGCTATTTTATTTAAAATTAATTAGAGTTCAATAAAATTCAGTGACTCAGTCACATTAGTCACATTTTAAGTGTTTAGTGGCCACATGTGGCTACTGTGTTGGAGAGACCATTTATAAGACATTTCTAGAAGGTTCTATGAGAGAGTGCTCCTTAGAGAAGCTGTAAGGAATGGCAAAAGAACATCCCATCCTCCTCCTTCCTGAAGTTGGTTTTCAGAATTCAAATAGAATCTTTGGCTTCATGTTATTCCATTTTAACTGTACACCTGAAATTGTTGAAGAAAGCACAGCTCACTCCAAAACGTCATTGATTCGTTTCTCTGCTTGGAAAGTCCTGGAACCCAGTTCTTGGCTCTCAAGTTGCACTTCTCCCATAAATACTTTCTTCCTTACTAGATAACGTGTTACCTGGACCAACCCAACAGTCACTTAATCATGTACCACCCCGAGTTGTGTGATTATTTCATGGGTATCAACCAAACTCTTACCTTCGGCAAAACGACTAATATCTCACTCTATCCACAAGTCCACTGGGACTCTACCATCCAAGGGTAGCCAGAATCCAGCCACTCGTCACCGCTCCCAGGGACCACCGTGTCCCAAGCACGACCATCCGCCCTGAGTTACGGCAGTCGCATCCTGACTGGGTTTCCTGCCTCTGTGCTCGCCCTCTTGCTCGCTTCCCAGTCTCTGCTTCCCATGGAAGTCAGGGAGTTCCCTTTCAGTGTCGGGTCAGGTCGCTCCTGTGCTCTGAACCCTCCCGTGATTTCTAGTTCAAGTAAAAGATAACGTGTGGTGGTCGCCTGTAAGGCCTCTCAGCTCTCATGGCCCCCTCAGCCCTCCTTGTTACCCCTCTGACCCCACCCGTGCCTACTTTCTGCAGGGCATGGTGGGCTCTTTATCCTTCTTCTGCAGGCATATTCTCACCTCAGGGACTTTGCTTTTGCTATTTCCTCTGCCTGGACCTCTCTCTCTCTCTCTCTTTTAAAAAATTTTTAAAAAATATTTATTTTTGAGAGACAGAGAGAGCGGGGAGGGGCAGAGAGAGAGGGAGACACAGAATCCGAAGCAGCTCCAGGCTCTGAGCTGTCAGCACAGAGCCCAACGCAGGGCTCGAACCCACGAACCGTGAGATCATGACCTGAGCTGAAGTCAGATGCTCAACTGACTGAGCCACCCAGGCATCCCAAGATTGTATTTGTAAAATTTGAGCACAATGCTAACACGCTGAGAGAAGAAGAATAAGGAAGTGATATCTGTGTCTCCTTGTCCTGAGAGATGAGGCTAGAAGGCCAGGAGACGTGGGCTGATAGGGTGACGTGGGGCAGATTGGGGAGGGACTTCAACAGAATTCTGGGAAAAGATGCTGAAACTAACTTCTTGTTCCAACGCTGCCGTATAGGCTGTTGTTAGGTAGTGTTGTTGTGAATGCAGGTCCTTGGGGACATGCTTTTGTTGGGCTCCTTTCTGTAGCAGGTCTTGTGCTGAGCGCCTCACATGTTAGGTGCTCATCCTGGTGGGTGATAGTGTCTCCATGCTCTCACAGATGAGAAGCCCAGGGCACAGAAAGGCCACGTAACCTGAGAGGTCACACAGCTATAGGAAGAGGTCTAGTGGGACCCCCCCCGCAAGGCTCGCTGCCTTTGGAGCTGGCATTTGTTCTAAACCATAACAGTCACTTGTCTTTTCCTTCAAGTGACTTGTTGTGGTCTCTTTGGATGCCATGCCTGGGACAGGAGGCCCCCACCCCAGGGTCTGAATCTTGAGAGGGGTCACACGTGGATGAAAAGTGATGGGAGTCTGTCCACCCGGTAAGGGCAGCCGGAGGGACCGTCTGCTGGAATCTGTAGAGATGCTTTGCTTTCTGTTCCTCTTGAGCTCTGGGCATTTCGTGTTTTATTTTATTTTGGGGGAGTGTTTTTGTTTTTTTGTTTTTTTTTTTTTTGATGATGAGCGCTATCCATCAAAAAACATATTTGTGCTTAACATTCTGTCACTTGGAACACAGAGGAGTTCCCGTGGATGCTGACCAATCGTTTAACCCTTCTGGTCTGCTCCCTCTTCTCTAAAATAGAGGGATTGGATGCATCCTTCCCCAGATCTCTCGTAGCTCTGTGAGTTTTAGCTGGGCTTGGGTTCTAGTGACTCTCATGGTCAAGAAAGGCTGGCTGGTCCCGTGTTGGGGAAGCAGGAGAACTTTTGTTAATTCATTGGGTTAATATGACCATTACCTCCAGCTCGTATGTTTTCTGTGCTCCTTGCACGACTGTGACTCTACTGTGGGTGAGTTCATCTAGAACGTAAAGAGGACCCCAATGGCTAATTCCTTCCCCCAAGTGTGCATGGTGTGTGCAGACCTTGGACTGCCCAGTTCACCACCCACCCGGGGCCGAGAGCTCTGGGCAGGGACCATCCACATCCAAGGGCCTGACACGAGCCCCCCCGGCACCTTGAGGGGCTGGAGCTGGGTATTAGACTCCTCTTACTCATAGCCTAGGGAGGGGGTCCCTTTGCCGGGGATCATTCTGCCTTGAGAAATGTGTCCTCATCACAGCATCAGTGCCACACAGTCCAGAGATTTGTGTCAGCCGCCGCTTTGAAAGGAAGAGGTGATAGGGAGTGACATTAAGGAGAACTGATGGTGTGAAGTAGCCACATGTTCATCTGTGGGGAAGCACGGACTTTGTTTTGCTTCACAACCTGCGGTCGTGGGGCGGCAGAGGGGAGGGAGTGATCGTGTCTGACGAGCTGTGTGTCAACACTGCATTTCTGCAGGATGGCGTGAATAACCAGGTGAAATAGAAATGGATTTGCACAGGTGTTAGAGCACAGAGGCTGAGCCCCACCGGCTTCCTGGCTCCCTGTTGATGGAGCATCTGTTGTTTCAGGGAGTAGTGCTCCAAGAAGGAATTCGTTCTTCTTTGCAAACCTCTCATGGGGACTTGCCATTCCCGGTCGTCTACATAGACCGAAGAGGAGTGGGGTCCTTGAGCAGGGAGAACCTCATGGACCCCAAGTCTAGGAGGCTGACATGGGGATCTGTTCCAGTGCCCTTGTTCTCAGTTCAAGTACGTTTGCATCCATGAAGATCGTGACGATCCGTTAGGTCGCTCAGCTAGCTTGAGCTAATCCCAGGCTGAGTGTGGGCAACTCTCTTAGTTTAATACTGTTCTGGGCATGTATAGTTTTATCATAAGGTCTAAATACAAATAATAACCTGCTACTTTAGCTCTTTCATCAGCCAGTCCTCTTCTGAGCGCTGAACGATGAGCCCATTTAACCCTCACGGCTCCATGGGTATGATGACTGCTCCCATTTTACAGAAGAGGAAACTGAGCCATGGAAAAGGTTAAGTCGTTTGCCCAAGTCACACAGAGAGTAGATGGTGAAGCTTGGGTTGAAATGCAGACAACCTGGTCCCAGCGCGGCTCCTTTAAACCGCCAGGCCGGGGGTTGGCAAGCGTGTTCTGTGTAGGACCAGGTAGTAAGTAGTTTAGGTGCTGTGTGCTGTGAAAATCTCTGTTGCTTCTATTCAGCTCTGCCTTTGTAGTTTGAAAACAGCCGGAGACAATGTGTTAAACAGACGGTGTAGCTGTGTCCCAATAAAACTTTATTTATAAAAATGGGTAGAGTGCTGGATTTGGCCCACAGGCTGTAGTTCAGACCCTGTACTGGACGATACTGCCTTGTTAGGAAACATCTGTTAATGCCAGAGAGAGACAGACCCTGGAAAGTATGGCTATCCGGTTTTATAAGGGATTGGGGACAGGAATTGCATGAAAATGATATAGTGTTTGTATTCTTTTGGGTGATGTGCCCTCTTGCTTTAGGGAGGGAGGTGGTGTTCCTTATGGCTGTGTACGGGGGTGTTAAGGGACTCAGGGCCGGGAGAGACTGTATTCTATCTCAACTTTCTGGGTGATCTTGCACAAGTCTCTTAGCACCTGTCACTCACCGCTCTCCACAGTGGTGATACCAGTCCTCACCACCTGACCCATTTCACATATCTCCCTGAAGTGTGTGTCTTGGATTAAGGAGGCCTTGTCTCTGATTCACTTGGAGCTCGGCCTTTGGAAGAGGGTAAATGTGTTAAACAGCCATCATCATTTCATTTGCTTGCAAATTAGAGAGTACTTTGGGGGGGCATATGACCACTTTTTGAGTGTTTGCCATGGGGAACCCAATTTTAAAGGAAGGGCATTCTTGGTCATCTGCACGAGGGAGTGGGGATTGAGGAGGTGTGAGTTCACGGGCTGCATGTGCAGCAGTAGGCTTTAAGCCAGTGAAGTTGTTCAAGAGGGTGAAACAGGTATTTATTTCNGCCCAGAGAGAAGCAGGCTGCCGCCTGCATTTCAATGAAAGGGAGAGGAAATTCATAAGAGGCTGGAAATGTGGTTTGCATGCCAAGGCCGCTGTGGACGGATGGGCCCCAGGTGGGAGGCGCTTACAGCGTGCCCTCGATGACTGGGGTTCCTTGGTGAAGTGCGGGTGCTGCTTCTGATGACCCCCAACCCCCACTTTTTTTAATTTGCAAGATAACACATTGAACTGNCTGGGCTCAAACCCACGAACCGCGAGATCATGACCTGAGCCGAAGTCGGACGCTTAACCGACTGAGCCACCCAGGCGCCCGTATTTATTTCAGTTTTTAATGAGTGTGCAGTGTGAGCAGCGAGAGGGCTCTGTAGTCGACCTCATTATATATATCGTTTCCGTAAGAGCATTTAGGCTTCTCTGCTAAGCGGTGAGTCTGAGCGGTAGCGAGGGTTTTTATAAATGTTTCCAAGTGAAATGTCGAAGTTAAAAGCTGAACTGAGAAGGCCCAGAGAGAAGCAGGCTGCCGCCTGCATTTCAATGAAAGGGAGAGGAAATTCATAAGAGGCTGGAAATGTGGTTTGCATGCCAAGGCCGCTGTGGACGGATGGGCCCCAGGTGGGAGGCGCTTACAGCGTGCCCTCGATGACTGGGGTTCCTTGGTGAAGTGCGGGTGCTGCTTCTGATGACCCCCAACCCCCACTTTTTTTTTTTAATTTGCAAGAAAACACATTGAACTAAAAATTTCAGCTCTGATGATATCTCAGAATCCTGGTGGGTTCCTTCTGAGGCTAGAAGCTATCATTTGAAAATCTAGTAAGTGCAACTACTTAATCCCAATTTGGGCACCTAAATTCAAGGTGCTTTGCCATCCACTCTCATGATAGAAGAGCTGGTATTTGACCGAGACCTTCTTGGTGCTGGGCTAGGACTCTGTCTACACTTGTATCTTACTTAAAATAACAGGATTTGTTCTGCAGAGTAATATTCTTGTTTTCCAGAGGGACAGACTGAGGATGGGGAAGTTCACTAACTCTGGCAGGGTGTAGCAGCTAGACCGTAGCAGAGCCAGACTTTAAATCTGCCTTCCTGGGGCTCCTGGGGGGCTCAGTTGGTTAAGCGTCTGACTTCTCTCTAAATAAAGTAGAGACACACAGAGAGTGAGAGCAGGGGAGGGGCAAAGAGAGAGGGGGACACAGAATCTGAAGCATGATCCAGGCTCTGAGCTGTGAGCACAGAGCCTCACGTGGGGCTTGAACTCAGGAACCTCGAGATCATGACCTGAGCCCAAGTCAGACGCTTCACTGGCTGAAGACTGTGCTGTTCCCAGTGCAAATGTAGCCCCATTTACCAGCCCCCGGTGTGCACTGATGGAGCAAGGGGCAGGATTCTTGGAAGAGTAAGTAGCGTTTGTAGCTTTTCACTCGTGCTTCAAATGATTGCTTCACTCTTGCGCTTCTAAGTGGGCACAGTCTCGGAAAGGCTGGGTCAGTTTCGGAGGGTTTCACCCACTCCGCCCCATCCCCTCCCAGACTTGCCAAGACCCATCTTCATGCCTCTGGAGACCCTAGGGGACCACCGGCGATGGGCGCCAGCCAGCACAGAGCTTCTCCCTTCCAGGCCCCGGCTCCCACACAGATGCGGCTCTTTTCAAACAAGTTCTTTTGGCCCGTGTCCAAATTCTGGGAGACACTGTGTACAACTTTTGAAGGCCACTGTGTGCTCAGAAACTATTTTTAAAGACGGAGAGTTGGCACATGGGGTCACGGATTGTGAACCCTGTTGTTGCCTGAGGGAAGCAGAGGGGTCGTGGGAACGTCGTGTGTCTACCTGTGGTCAGGAGATTGATTGCCCTTCATTCAAAAGGTGGCTGCGCATGAGCATTGTGGGCTTTCCCCCTCTCTTTTTAAAACTGTACTGACCCGGGGCACCTGGGCGGCTCCGTCGGTTAAGCATCTGACTCTTGGTTTCAGTTCAGGTCATGCTCTCACAGTTTGTGGGTTCAAGCCCCATGTCGGGCTCTGCGCTAACAGCGTGGAGCCTGCTTGGGACCCTCCCTTTCTGACACTTCCCCGTGCGTGCTTTCTCTCTCTCTCAAAATAAATAAATAAACTTAAAAAAAAAAGTACTGACCCAGTTAATACCCTCCCAGTGGCCCTAGAAACGGCCTGTACTGACTGATCGGGGAAGGCAGGGAGGTCATGTGACGCCCTGGCTGCTTGTGGGAGGCTTGTGCTCCCGGTGGGTTGTTGCTGGGATGCTCGTGCGAGATCAGTCCCTCAGATGTGTTAATTAGCCCCACGCCGGGGCCTTGTAATCACTTCATCACCAGTGCGTTCCTTGTTTGACAGTGTCAGAGGTGCCGTGTCATGTTTATTTCACGTTCTGCGCGAGTGTCTCTGTGACTGGGTTACGAATGCCCTCTCCTTCCAGAAGGCGGTGGTTCTTCCCTGATGGGTGTCCGGTTTGGCAGCAGGCATACGCCAGGTACAAGCTCGCAGGCGATTAGCGTCCGGGAAGCCCCAGGAAACGAGGGAGGGCAGAGGCAGGGCAGGGTACCAGGGTGCGAGGAGGAAGGGAGGGTGAGGAAAGCGGAGCGTGGTGGGGACCGGGGCAGCCGCAGCAGAGCGGGGGGCGGGCGGGCGAGACGCAGCAGACTGAGCGCTGCGCAGACGGCCTCGGGTACGCACGCAGAAGACAGACACGCAGGCAGGCACAGCAGTAGGACTGGCTCTTTCCCGAGGATGCCCAGCCTCCCTCATCCGCCTGATGACACGTGTTGCTGTTCGCTTCCTTCTGGCTCTAGAGCTCCGTCACCCCGTGACTCATCTGCATCTGCATGTGTGTAGACTTCCAGGAAGTGGGTTCTGGAAGATCGAGAGTCCGTGTAAGGAATTAGAAGCCCAGTCCCGGACCCAGGCCACACTGGGTCCAAATGGCCGCTCTGCCACTCGCTCGCTGGACCAGAGCAAGTTCCGTCATCTCTGTGTGTCTTAGTCTCGTCTTCTTAAAATGGGGATGTCACGGTGTCCAGTCTGGCTCCTAGGGTGCTGTGAGGACTCAAGGAGGTGAGGCCCACAGGCCCGTTAGAACAGTGCAGCGACGGACAGTCCTGGCCGTGTTTGCTACTGTGTCTCTAACGTGATCCCAGGGTTGTGGGACCTCCTTCCCTTGGAAGGAATGTTCACAGAGCTCAACCCATCTGTTGAAATACAGAGAAGGCTACCTGTTCCTGCCTGGGCTTTAGCCCTTGAACTTACTCCTCATCTGAAAAGATAATAGGCTGGGGGTCGGGAGCTCTCGTTGGCCGCTCCAGCTCACATGAACCAGCAAAGGCGAGACCCCATGGACTCGCTCTCAGATTAGAAGCTGAGATGGTGGTAAACAGCGGGGTTTCAGGTCATTGACCAGGTGATACTGAGTCCTTCTTGGCATGTGAGTTCTGTGATCTGGCTAGGATTTTACCGCTGTGCACAGGTTTTGTGGGCTTAAGAATCTCAAAAAGATGGGAATGCTCGTGTAAGTACCCCTGGAAGAGAGAAATATGTGGACTGCATTGTAAGTAATAAATCTGGTGACCGGGAAGTTCTTTGGGAAATGAAGAAGCCAGTCCTCCCCTCAGAACTTAAGTATTGGAGACTCCTTTCTTCAGTGCAAAGGCCCTGGGGCCTGTCCAGGCCTCCAAGCTGCAGAGTGGCTCCATGTTTAGACCTTGGCGGTTGGCCTGTGGACGAGGGATCCCTGCTCCGGGGATGAGTTCCAACCATTTCCAGCCTCTTTCCAGCCTCTTTGTATTCACAAGGCCCTCGCTGGGTAAGAGGGGGCCTAGAGGCATGTGGGGCCCTATGGGCTTCATAGATGTTCTTAGTGGAGTATTGGTATGGGAACCTCCAGAAATGTTCTCCCTAGGCCTGGGGGAGGCCCAGCCGACACACACAGCGGGGGACACGCTGGAGCCTCACCCAGTACGCTGCCTGTGCCCTGCGCGAATGTTCTCGTCTCCTGCGCGGGAACAGGGCGAGTGGGTGGTGGTCGTGAAGAGCCTGTGAAAGAGCACTAGGCCTCTCCACGCGGTCTCCTGCTGGTGGGGCGCTCGCAACGCCGTGCGGGGGCTGTTTGACCGTCACAGAGGCGTGTCTTGTGTTCTCAGCGGGAGTCACCCCCTGGGCCTTGGGCTATGATTGACTGCTCATTGTGAGATTTCACAAGTGATCTGTTCAGTTTGGACCTTCGTGTGGTCACTCTTGAGGGAAACAGGTTCTACGTGGCCAGGAGGCTGTCCTGGGCCACTGATGCTTCTCACGTGCCCGGAACCCAGCCCCGTGGCCCCTCGGGGCATCTGTGGCATTCCGCCCTGTGGGCAAGGCCAAGCCCGTCGGTCCCTTGGTGGTGCTCACACTGATGCCCTTTCTTACCTGCAGGTGCTGACGTCATGCCGGGCCTTCCTCGTCACCGCACGGATCCCCACCAAGGTCAGTGTCGGTGCGTTTCCTCCAGCACACACACCCTCCAGCCCTGCGCACACTCCCTCCTCGCTGCGGTGTCCAGAGTGTTCTTAGCACCCCATGCTTCCTCCTCCTCCCCAGAAAGCACCAGGGCGTTGTGACCACGAACAGTTTTTACCCCATTGTTTCTCCTCTTCTTCGAAAGCAAATGTGTGTGTCTGTGATGAGTCTCAAAGCAGGCGCCTCTGCAGCCACACCCAAGTGAAGAAATAGAACTTTGCTGTCACCCCAGAAGGCCCAGCTCTGCTTTGGGGGGGGGGG
>NW_027530352.1:1104497-1140304 GCF_008692635.1 Crocuta crocuta | reverse complement strand
GATGGAGTGGGTAGTTATCAGATCAGGGATGGACTCTCAGAGAAGCTGAATGGAAGGATCGCCATTGTCAGCCGGGCAGACGGAAGGGTCTCCTGCTCAGTGTTTAGTAGTACGAAAGCAGGGGTGTAGGGTCTCTGGTCCTTGAGGAGTGAGGGTGAGGGGGGGGTGTGCTTTGGGGAGTGGGGTGGTGGGGTAAGTGAGTGCTGTCTTGGTAAGGACCGGACAATGTAAAGGCTGAGGTGATGGGGAACATAACAATTTGGTAAAGTTATGCCCCCAGATTTCTTTGCAAGTGCCTTCAAGTTCTCATGCCATTTAATTTAATTTTAACTTAGTTTTATTTATTTAATGTTTTACTTTTTTATCTTGGGAGGGAAAGAAAGCACAGGTCAGGGAGAGCAGAGAGAGGGAGAGAGAGAGACAGAATCTGAAGTAGGCTCCGCACTGTCAGCGCAGAGCCTGATGCGGGCTCGAACCCATGAATCGTGAGATCATGACCTGAGCCAAAGTTGGACGCTTAACTGAGACTGGAGTTGGACGTTGGGTGCCCTACATTAAAGGGTGTGGCCCCTAGAGGAAATGCCCTCATAGTGCTAGCCAGTGGGCTTTACTCACAGAAGAAACTGTATCGAAGGCTAGGAAAGGAGACGCTGTTTATAAGTTTTAAGTTGAAATAACTGAAAGTAGGTATGTGTACTTTTTAGAAAATAATTCCCTGCTTGAAATGACTTTTCAAAACCCAACCAAGTATGGATCCTGATAATAATGATAGGTACGAAGACTTGTACTTGAATAGAATGTTTATATATATTTATTTATTTAGATAGAGTGCATGTGCACACATGTATCAGAGAGAGAGGGAGAGAGAGAGAGAGAGAGAGAGGGAGAGAAAGAATCTTAAGCAGGCTCTGTGCTGTCAGCATGGAGCCCCACTCAGGGCTTGATCTCACAGACTGCGAGATCATGATCAAACCCGATACCGAGTTGGACACTCAACCCCCTGAGCCACCCAGGTGTCCTCCGAGTAGAATGTTTAAAATGTGCCTCCGATGCCGCATTTGACTCTTAGAGGACAAGGGAAATGTCTCGTTCCTCTTTCCAGCTCCAATCCTGGCACATAGTAGGTGTTCCAGCCACATCCGTTGGTTGGCTGAGCGAATAATGAAAGAATGAATACCTTTTCTATCTCCAGTCCTCAGTGCTGTACATCAGATATTTTAACTGGAGATTCAGGGCCTTTGTGTGCTCAAGTCCAGCCTACCAGATGTAGGGGTACAGCACAGCACCCGGGGGAGGACTAAGGGTCTTGTGGGCTGGGTTCTGGGTGGGTGCCTTGCCCCTTGGGTTCCTGGTCTTAAGGGGAAGAGGTCAAGCAAACTGATCTAATGCAGCCTCGTCATTGGGTGCTCTGCAGCTATCTGCTGTTGATGGATGAGAGGCTGCAAAACTGGGGGAGAGATTAGTGGCTGTTGTCCAGGAAAAATAGGAAATGCGTGGGACTGGAGATGTTTTGAAAGAAAAAAGATGCTGATTATGAGAGAAGAGAGAAAGGGTCACCTGTTATTTGGGAAGGAAATAAGTCACTGTTTATCTGCACACAGAGAGACACAGATTTTGACTCAACTCTGTGTGTTTCATTGAAATACAGTTTAAAATTCCTACTTACCGTATTTTTCTAAGTCTGTTCAAAATATGAATTTCTATGAGAGACAGTAGAAGGAATGACTCCAGTAAGTGGCCAGAGTGTAACCCAGACGGGGAAGGGTTTAGAAGGAAAAGAAAACCAACATCATTTTTATCCTGATGGGACTTTCTGAAGCAAAGTTTTGAAATAGGAGAAAAACGCATGTTTAGATGGTTCATTGTATATATTCGTTTCTCCGTGAAGAGATACCGGAGTGGACGTGTAAGAACTTCCCACTGAGTTTTCCCTGGATGAAACTTAGAAAGTCAGGCTTGGAGCTTCCTTTCAACCCTTCAGTAAAGTCACTAATACTTCTGAATTAGGATAAATCAAGGTCATATCTTTTTTTGTTTGTTTAAGTTTATTTTGAGAGGGAGAAAGCACAAGCGAGGGGAGGGGGAGAAAGAAAGAGAGAGAGAGGATCCCAAGCAGGTTCTGTGCTGTCAGCACAGAACCTGATGTGGGGCTTGATCCCATGAACTGTGAGATCATGACCTGAGCGAAAGTCGGACGCTTAACCGACTAAGCCACCCAGGCGCCCGTGTTTAAGTTTATTTTGAGAGGGAGAAAGCACAAGCGAGGGGAGGGGGAGAAAGAAAGAGAGAGAGAGGATCCCAAGCAGGTTCTGTGCTGTCAGCACAGAACCTGATGTGGGGCTTGATCCCATGAACTGTGAGATCATGACCTGAGTGGAAACCAAGAGACGGACGCTTTGCTGATTGAGCCGTCCAGGTGCCCCAAGGTCATATCTTAGTGCATAAATAGAGATTTGAAACCAGCCTACCTTCAGAATATGTCCAATCTCTTGTTTTGCTCTTAGACTGTTTCTAACTGGAGCATTTTTAACTTGAATTAAAGGTTTTGCAATCCTCATTCATTATAGGTCTTTATTTCAATTGCAGCTCGAGTTAACCTTCAGCTACTTGGAGATTCATGGAGTCATCTGCAGCAAGCCCGCCCAGGTGAGTACCAGCAACGGCTCTTTGCTGGCCATAACCGCGGGGGGCTGACCTTTCTTGAGCTCCTCAAACCAGGAACCCCTCTATTTTGGTTTCACCGTTGAGATTCTCTTGAGATGATGTAGAAAAACAAGAATGTGGAAAATGGAAGTTTCTGAATGAGAGCCCGATCAGGGGGCTGCGTGGGGTGGGCCTGGGACTTTGTTCTGATAACGGAAATACCTTCTCCATAACTCAGTCTGAACAGAACTAATTAGCTTTTATGGGAGCTGACGACGTAAATGTCAGAGTACTGTTCCTTAGAGAGTTTGTACGACACGGTTTAGTGTTAAAATCCCACAGCTGTTACACAGCACTGTCTGAGGTCTTTCTGGGAATGTAGTACTACATGAAGTTTTTGGGTACTAATAAAATGTGGATTTTTGAAAACATCTGTATTAAGCTCTACTAAGTGATATGCAGGGAACTGAAGTGTACAGTTTGATAAGTTCTGACGTATGTATACCCATGACACCATTACCACAATCAAGATGGCCAACTTACTCCTCACCCCGTGGGCTCTTCATACCCTCCCCCCATAAACACTCACCCCCCCCATAAACACATAAACCCCTGCCCCTCATCTGTCTGCCGGCCTCTGCTCCTTGCTGCCGGAGATGAGTTCGCATTTTCTAACACTTTGTCTGAGTGGCTTCGTAGTGTGTGTACTCTTCGTTGACAGTCTTCTCTCCGTCAGTGTAATTATCTGGGGGTGGATTTATCTTCTCACACGTCTCCGCAGTTCCCTTGTATTGTTGAGGTGTGTTCTGTTGTGCAGATGTGTGGCAGCCCCTGTATCTGTTCACCTTGCTGGTGAGGGACAGTTGGGTTGTTGATGTTGTTGGCCAAGCCAAGCTGCTGTGAACACGTATGTGCACACCTTTGATTGGATGTAGGCTTTCCTTTCCCCTGGGTAGATAGCCAGGAGTGGAACGGCTGAACTGGACGGTGGGTACCTTTCTAGGAAGCTGCTGACCTGCTTTCCAAAGTGGTTGTACCATTTGACATTGTGACCAACAGAGCACGGGAGTTCCCGTTCCTCCACTTCCTCTGGCATCGGCAGGGTCAGTGTGTTTCATTGTAGCCATTCTGGAAAGTGTCTGGTGCTTTCTGATCTCTTATCTAATGACTACAGATACTGAGCACCTTCTGATCTGCTCATTTGCCCATCGTCTGTCTCCCTGTTCAGTGTCCATTTAAATGTTTTGCCATCTTTTAAAATTGAGTTGTTTGTTTTCTGATTGTTTTAAGAGTTCTTTTCTTCATTCTGAATACAAATCCCTTATCAGATACACGATTTGTACATATTTTTTTCCCTCAGTCCACAGCCCTGTCATTTCATTTTCTTTGCAGTGCTTTTCAAAGGGCACAAGTTTTAAATGTTGATGATGTCCAGTTTGCCAATACTCTCCTTTATGGATTGTGCTGGTGTCGTTGAATCAGCTTTGATCAAACCGAGGTCACAGAACAGTCTGTGTTTTTTGGAAGTGTTATAGCTAAATGTTACACATTTAGGTCTATGATCCACTTTGAGGTAGTTTCTGTATATAAAGCAATATATGGATCACTGTTCCTTCCTTCCTTCCTTCCTTCCTTCCTTCCTTCCTTCCTTCCTTCCTTCCTTCCTTCCTTCCCTTTCTCTCTCTCTCATTCTTTCCTTCTTTCTTTCGTCCTACCTGTAGGATATTTACTTGTCTAACAGACTGTGGTTTCCGCACTGAACTGGCTTTCACTTTTGTTGGAGATCAGGTGCTCGTGTAAGTGTTGATCTGTCCCCGGACTCCGAATCCCGTCCCTGTGGTCAGCTGCTCTTTGTGCTGCTGTCACGCTGTCTGGATTACTATCGCTCTATAGTAAGACGCAGAATCAGAGGGTGTGAGTCCTCCAAGCTGGTTCTTCTTTCTCAAAGTTGCGTAGTGATTCTGGGTCCTTTGCAATTCCCTGTGAATTTCAGACTCAGCTCCATTTCTGCAGAGAAGGCTGCTGGTATTTTGATTGGTATTATACTGAGTCTATCAATCAGTGTGGGGAGATTTGACTTCTTAACAGTACAGAGTCCCTGACCCAAGAAAACCGTGTATGTCTACATGTATTTAGGTCTTCTTTAATTTCTCTCAGCAGTGTTTTATTGTAGGTTTCAGTTTACGGGTCTTACACATCTTTTGTCAGATTTATTCCCAAGTATTCTGTGGTTTTTGATGCTATTATAAATAGTATTGTTTTCAGTTCTGATCCTAATTGTTTCTTGCCCGTAGATAGATGTACAACGGACTCTTGTATATTGATCTTATGTCCTGTCACCTTGTTGTAGTCACCTGTTGGCTTCGTAGCTTTGCTGTTGTTGTTTTAAGTAGGCTTCATGCCAGGCACGGAGCCCTTTGTGGGGCTTTGAGCTCACGTCCCTGAGATCAAGACCTGAGCTGAGATCCAGAGTCAGATATATAACCGACTGAGCCACCCAGGTGCTCAGTTCTAGTAGCTTTTAAAAACGGATCTCATTGGGGCGCCTGGGTGACTTAGTCGGTTGAGCGTCCGACTTTCGCTTAGGTCATGATCTCGCGGTTCGTGGGCTCGAGCCCCGCGTCGGGCTCTGTGCTGACTGCCAGCTCAGAGCCTGGAGCCTGTTTCAGTCTGTGACTCCCTCTCTCTCTGACCCTCCCCTGCTCACGCTGTCTCTCTCTCTCTCTCTCCTAGAAATAAATAAAAATATTAAAAAAAACACAAAAACGGATCTCATCATTTTCTACATGGATGATTGTGTTGTTGGAGAACAGAAGTGATTTCTCTTCTCCGTTTGGCAGTGTCCATACTGTTTATCTTTTCTTGCCTTGTTGCTGTTGGGAGACCTTCCGCATGGTGTCTCACGCCCCGGCGTGTCTCGCTGGGCCCCCCAGGAGTTCATGCTGTGCTTACTCTTCACCCAGGCGGCATCTCAGGACCACGTCCGCGCGAGCACCCATGTGAGACAGCAGCCGGGGGCATGTTTCTCCCTGGGACAAACAGCCCTCACCGTTGACTCTGAGAAGAGTGGGTGACCCAGGCTCAGCGGTTCCTTGCCCGTAAGCAGCCCTGTGTCAGCTGACCCTCCCAGCCCTGTGTCAGCCCGCGGGGCTTTGTGGTCAGGGAGAGTGTGCGCACGGGACTCACGCCTGCACTCCGCCAGGAATAAGCAAGTCCCTTCTGTCCGACCCAGAGGTCTCCTGCCTCCTGCCGGGGTCCACCAAACAGCAGCAGGCTACCTTACCGGCTTCCAGGTGGGGTAAACGAAAATCTCGGCCCCTGCCCACGCCCCGGCTGGTACCCCAGATCAGTGCTGAGCACGAGTGCTGAGCACAGGCATCCTGTCCCCTTCCTCAACTTGGAGGGAAAGTGGCCTTCTTCCCCTAAGTATGATGTCAGCTGTAGCTCTTCATAGACGCCCTTTATCTGGTTAAGGAGTTTCTCTTCTGTTCCAAGGTGGCTGAGGCTTTTTTTAAAAAATTTTAAATGTTTATTTATTTTTGAGAGAGAAAGACAGACACAGAGTGAGGGTGAGGGAGGGACAGAAAGAGGGAGACACAGAATCTGAAGCAGCTCCAGGCTCTGAGCTGTCAGCACAGAGCCCAACGAACCGTGAGATCATGACCTGAGACGAAGTTGGACGCTTAACCTACTGAGCCCCCCAGGAGTCCCCAAGGTGGCTGAGAGTTTTCATCAAGAATTAGTCTTGTGTTTTGTCAAATGTTTTCTTCTCTATTACTGTTTTCTTCTTTTTCTTTTTAGTTTGTTCACGTGGTGAATTATATTGATTGATTTTCAGATATTCATTCAACCTTTTATTCCCAGGATTAACCCAACTTGGTCATGATGTATTATCCAGATTTTGTATATTGTTGGATTCTATTTATTAAAATTTTGCAAAGAATCTTTGCGTCTATATTAATGACACTTACTGACTGTAGTTTTCTCCTTTTAAAAACAAGTTTTTGTCTGCTTTTTGTATTAGAGTAATTATAGACTCATAGAATTAGTCACTTCTCCGGATATTTATAAAAATTTAGAATAACCAACTCTTTAAATGTTTGGTTGAATTTACCAAGGATGTCGTCAGAGCTTGGAGTTTTTTTTCTTTGGGAAGTTTTTTTTAACTATAAATTGTATTTCTTCTTTAATAGATACAGATACATTTATATGTTTCTTCTTAAGTGAGCTGTGGTATTTTGGGTCTTTTAGGAAATGTATCCATTTCGTCTTTGTCTCAAATTTATTGGTGTAAAATTGTTCATAGTATCCTCTCTTCATGCTTTAAATATCTGTAGATTATCATTCCTGTTATTGATCATTTGATTCTTCTCTCTTCGCCTCCCATCCCCGGCTCCCTGAATGAGTATCAGTCTGGCTGAAGGTTTAACAATTCTATTGATCTTCTCAAAGAACTTGCTTTTGGTTTTGTTGACTTTCTCTATTGATTTTGTTTCCCATTTCATTGATCCTCACTCTGATCTTTATTGTTTCCTTCATTCTACGTTTGGTTTTAGTTTTTAAGACTATAAAGAAAATGTATGTGTGTGTGTGCGCGCGCGCACGTATGTGTGTGTACTTTGTTGACAACAATTCCTAAAAGAAATTGTCAGAATTGTCACTTTATGTTGATCGAGATTACATACAAGTCCTTGGAACCTTTCCATGGTTCATCTGAGAACAGTGTTTTATCCTGTGTGTCTAGCGTTCTTTAGAAACTGGAGCTTGGGAGAAGAATTACAGCACCATATGTTTGCCCACATGGCGGCCATATGCAGGAGTGAACGATTACTCAGGGAAGGCGGCGTAAGCAGGGCCTTCCTCGCTGTCTTAATCCAGGGATGTTTATGTGGATGGTGTCGGGGTTCTGATGGGGGAAGAAGGACATTAACTGAAATGTTAATGCCAAGGTTATATTCAGGTATGATTTGACTGTGGGTTTTAATTATGAGAAAGGACGAGGACACAGCAAGGCTGGTTTCCCCGTGCAGCTGCTGGCACCGGCCTGGCCTAGTGACTGGGGGTCACTTCCCTCCAGTGTGTCTGGCCTTCAGAGACACTCGCGGGCCCAGAAAGCTCTTGTCACCGCGAGTGCCGGCAGAGGAGCCCAGCCGCGTTGCTTCCATCCCGCGCGGACCTTGGAGATGACGGTGTGGTGGGACCCAGGGGCTCATGGTGCTCAGCAGTCCTCAAATCTCATGTTCTGGAAATTTCTGTGGTGCTGGTTAGAAATAAATACTGATACTTCCAGCAGTACCTCTCTCCCTGTCACACTCCCCTGTGCACACATGCATGCACACGCACACACAGGTACCCGTGTGTCTGCGTGCACACATGCACACACGTATATTCACACGCACACAGATGCACACACTCGTATACATGCACACACGTGCGCTTACATGCACACATGTATACTCACGCACACATATACACATGCATACACACTCACGAGTACTCATGTGCACACGCGTGTGCATACACGCAAGACACTTGTGGACACTTCACACACCCTTGCACACACACACATGACTGTTAGGACTCAGTGTGTCAGGGGTTGACGTTTGAGTCTTTCGTGTTCCAGAGCCTGGGTCACCTCAGGAACTTCGACGTCTGGTTTCTCGGCTTTTCTCTAATGTAAAACTGTAAGGATGGTGGTGTCTGCGTGTGGCACTCACATGTGCCCTTGATTGGGACACACTTTTCTTTTTTTTTCTTTGTTTTTTTTCCATCCTTTTTTTAATGCTCTTTGAGATTGGTTAGCTTTTTATCATTATTTAATTATAGTTTGTCAATTCAAATCAAAAGCCCAGGACCTTCACGTTTCCTCACGTTTGAGTGGGAAGGAGTGTGTGGTGCCGCGTGAGCGGGATGTGATGTTTGCTGTTCTGCTTTTCCTTGTGGGATATGCCAGACCTTCAGCCCTTTTGCCCCATCTCATTGCCGTAGCACTTTCTCTGGGTTTTGTTGAAATTCTGTTGTCTGTCCGCAGTCTACATTGGGACTGGCGGTTATATAGTTGTATAGTTACAGAATTTGGGGAGTAGTTCTTCTGCGACTGAAACACTTAGGATTTTTTTTTAAGTATAAAGTTAATTGTTTGCTATGTCATAGGATGGTTTTGGCAAACCACTCGTGGCTGTTTCTGTTAGAAGAACGAAAAACCTTTCACAGATATGTTGGCTGGTATTGATGAAAAAGTGCTTTAGATCGGGGCACCTGGGCGGCTCAGTCAGTTAAGCTTCTGACTTCGGTGCAGGTCGTGATCTCACAGTTCATGAGTTCGAGTCCCGCATCAGGCTGTCTGCTGTCAGCACAGAACCTGCTTTAGAGCCTCTGAGCCCCTTTCTCTCTGCCCCTCCCCCATGTGCTTTATCTCTCTCTGTCCCTCTCTCTCTCTCTCTCTCGAAGAAAGAAAGAAAGAAAAGAAAGAAAGAAAGAAAGAAAAGAAAGAAAGAAAGAAAGAAAAGTGCTTTAGGTTTAGTCAGGTTGTTCTCCTTAAAAAAGGAGGTGGGTGGGGCTGCAAACCTCTCCTTTTTTTTTTAATTTTTTTTTTATTTTTTATTTTTTATTTCTAGGAGAGAGAGAGACAGCGTGAGCAGGGGAGGGTCAGAGAGAGAGGGAGTCACAGACTGAAACAGGCTCCAGGCTCTGAGCTGGCAGTCAGCACAGAGCCCAACGCGGGGCTCAAACCCACGAACCGCGAGATCATGACCTGAGCGAAAGTCGGACGCTTAACCGACTAAGCCACCCAGGCGCCCCATGGAAACCTCTCCTAAGTGAGCCACTGGCACTTACATCACCGATTATTCTCATAAACGTGGATTGGAGGTCGTGGGTTGTGTCCAGCTGGGGTATCCAAACCAGAATTGTTTCAAGTGTGTGATTTTTTTTTTTTTCCTGCAGCGGAAATAGGAGGGACGGAGGTATTGGAACGGGAGTCTTTGTCCTGGTGAGGTGATTTGCCGTGTTAGTGTCGCCTCTGTCACTCTGTGGCAGCCTTTACATTATTGGAAGGTGGTGACATATATTATTCAGGGCTGCACACGGCTTTTGTGTGAGTGCGGATGGGAAGGCCTCCTTTCTTCCCATTACTTGTCACCTTATTTCTTCCCTGTCACTCTGTTCAATCCTGTGCAGTAAAGATGATGGGTGTTAAGAGTATGTGGAATTGGAAGAAGCTACTGACTAATTACGCACACCCAACCGTGAGCTGAATAGCTGTACTAGATGTGAAGAGAGTAGACGTGCCGGGTGGTGAAGAACAGAATTCCCCGGGGCGGGATGTGGGGGGGAGGGGTTGCCCTGGTCAGGATGCTGGGGGTGGACCCAATGGCTGTGTCCCAGAGTATCTGGCTTTTTAAAACACGCGTATGCACACATTCATGCACCTGGGACATCTGAACCTAACTGCACGAAGCAGCTTTAGTTTGCTTGAGATACTTCCTTGAGGTATCCTGGGGCTGACCAGTAAGTAACTGGCAGGGACAGCAAAACGCTTGCTGCCCTTTTGGGGAGAACTGTTCCTGGGGTCACCTTCCACAAGACCAATGCATGAAAATTAGGATAAAAAATGCATACTTTTGTATATGGGGAGCCAGCTGCCTGGCGCAGAGGCGGTACGTATTGACAGATTCCTCCCAGGTCCTTGTGGAAAAGTAACATTTTAAGGTCGTGGGTCACATAAGTCTTTCTCTCTGATCTCATCATTTTGGCAGATAACTTGGATTACTTTTTCTTTTAACATAAACATTTTGAAAGAGGATTATGTTTTTAAAAGCTTATTTATTTGGGGCACTGGGTGGCTCAGTCAGTTAAGCGTCCAACTCTTGGTTTCGGCTCAGGTCACAATCTTACGGTTCATGGGTTTGAGCCCTGCATTGGGCTCTGCGCTGACAATGAGAAGCCTGCTTAGGAATCTGTCTTCCTCTCTCTCTGTCTCTCCCCCACTCATGCTCTCTTTCTTTCTCTCAAAATGTGGGACTCAATCTCACCTTGACCTGAGGCAAAATCAATAGTTGGATGATCAACTGCTTAAGCCATCCAGGCTCACCCATATGATTATTTTTAATTGAGCTACTTTTAGCTAAAGTAAAAGCTAGTTTCATGGGCTAGTTGCACATTAAGTGTTATGTTTCCTCATCTTATTTTTTCACAAGGTAAATACCAGCAGAAAGTAAATATGTAAGGATATTTTGCAACCCCAAAGGGATTACATTTAACATGAATATTTAAAAAAAATTTTTTTTTCATGTTTATTTTTAAATAAAGCAGAGGAGCAGGAGAGGGGAGAGAGATTGGGAGACACGGAATCTGAAGTAGGCTCTAGGCTGTCAGCACAGAGCCCAACGTGGGGCTTGAACCCACAAACTCTGAGATCATGACCTGAGCCGAAGTCAGACACCTAACCAAGTGAGCCACCCAGGTGCCCCTAACATAAATATTTTTTGAGATCCAAGATAATGATAATTTTTAAAAGTGATTGACATGGATTCTTTTTATTTGAAATGTGTCCATAAACAACCTGTTGGCCTTTGCGACCCACCCATTTTCTCAGGTTGGTTTGTATTTATTAGCTGTATGACCTCAGTCAACATTTTTGTTGCAAGCTTTGGACATTTCCCAGTAGTTAGTTGGAATGGTTCGTTGCCTAGCCCTGAACATGATTACCATGTTCTTGTCACATAATCCTTTCCGAGAATTCTCTCTTCTGAGAAACGTTGAATTGTTGATAAGCATTTGATTTTTCTTTTGCCACCGGGCAAAAGGTTTTAGCATTTCATTTAAACATGTCATAAGGGTCTTTGCCAAAACAATGGCTTGCGCTGAGTTGCTCACTGAAGGAGGTACACTTCCTCACACCAGGTGGTGGGGATGCAGCGGACAGTGTAAGACCGATCTCAGGATAAAACGTTGGTAAACGAATGTGAATATCTCGACTCTGTCGTGTGTGTGCCCACGTAGAGGGGGTCCGTGTGAATCAGTAGTTTCGCCTTTAGAAACCTTCACTTCAGTTTCTGGATGTTTCTGACAGCCTTTCGCCCGTCCACCCAAGCGCTTCTTGGAGTCTGAACTGAGGGTGGTATTTTAAGGAAGTGCTTCTGAAAAAGCTGGAATTGTGTTGTTGGTACCTGTCCGTGGGAATACATAGTTTATGTGACTTAAAACACAACACTCAGCATTTAGACTTGTTGTTAAGCAGCGTCCCGCCCGCTTCTTGCAGATGGTCGTGGAGACTGAGAAGCACAGCATCTCCATGAAGATGGCCTCCCCTGACGACGTGAGTGAGGTGCTGGCTCACATCGGCACCTGCCTGCGGAGGATATTTCCTGGCCTCTCTCCAGTGTGAGTTCCCCGGGGACCGGGTTGGGGGAGGGCAAGAGCCTCCGGTGAGAGCTGGCTCCTTGTCACCCCTGCCCTCAGGGCCACCCCACCGCCTCCGTCTTCTCTTCAGTGTTAAATGGCAGACCCTGACTCAAGCTGTTGTGTTTTGTGTCTGAGGTTTCCCATAGGTTCTCTACTTTCAAGAGCCTGGGTGACAGAGGGTTTGGCCATCCCCTATCCCCCGTTTTAAAATATAATTTATTGTCAGATTGGCTTCCATACAACGCCCAGTGCTCATCCCTGTAACTGCGCTCCCCAGAGCCCATCACCCAATTTCCCCCTCCCATAAACCCTCAGTTTGTTCTCCACATTCAAGAGTCTCTTATGGTTTGCCTCCTTCCTGTTTGAAAGTATTTTTTCCCTCCCCCCACCCCTTCCCCATGGTCTTCTGTTAAGTTTCTTAAGTTCCACATACGAGTGAAAACCTATCATATCTGTCTTTCTCTGGCCCACTTATTTCACTTAACATAATACCTTCCATTTTCCTCCACATTGTTGCAAATGGCAGGATTTCATTCCTTCTCATTGCCAAGTAGTATTCCAGTGTATATATCAACCACATCGTCTTTATCCATCCATCACCTGTGCTCCTGAGGCTAAAGCAGAAACTTTTGTGGTGGAACTTGAATTTTAGTGGTGTGAGTGAGATTTACCCCAATGCCGGGGGCTGAGTGCTTTGCAGAAATATACTACTAACATCGAGTATACTGTTAACGAAGAGTATGAGAGCCTTCATTTTCCTTATCTTATCAATTCATTTATTTTTTTGCCTGATCAGTAAGACAAAACTTAAAAACAAACAAAAAAAGAAACAAAAATTAGCCTCTTTCATTTTCCTCTGAGTTTCCTGGAGCCCACGTCAGGGACGTTAGTGACTTGTGTCTGCACACGCCGTCATGTTTCTTTGTTAACGTGCTTTTCTTCAGAATTATGATGGGTAACAGTGTGTCCTGAGGGAGCGTGTGGGGAATTGGAAGAGGGGTTGGATCGGCTTAGGTCAAAAGGCAGAAAGGTCCTGGTGCCAGAAAGCTCCCTAAAATGATAGCCCATAGTGGGAATGCCTTCTAGCTGGAAGGAGCCGGTCCAGAGATTTCTGGAAATTCCCTGTGCTCGCTGTGTGCGAGGACACGTCTAAGGTGGTTCGCCGGGCACCTTGCTTGCGGGGAGCAGGAAGGAAGTTTCGGGGACTTGCCTTTCATGGGTCAGGCTCCTGGATGCTCTGCTTGTCAGTTGAGGCAACGCAGGAAAACCGAGCCTCATGTCTTGCTCCAGCCTTTTGGGTGCCTGCAGGGGGCTCCGGGAGACGGGCCTTCCGTTCCGTGTCTGGCTTTCTGACACCTGCTGGGTTCTTCTAAGGGCTCTGTTCTGGGCTTTCTTGTTTCCTCAGTCCCCGCCAGCCTGGGGGGCCGGCGCTCTGTCCTCTGGCCGTTCCCCGGGGCAGCCGCGGCCTCCTGGGTCCCTCTGACTGTCTGGCTGGCTTGCTGTGGAGGGAACGGAGGTGGCAAGTGGGGGCAGGGGGGAGCCGACTCCTGTCTGGCTGGAATTTCCAGGTAGGAGGCCTCCGAAAGCCAGACTCTTGCTGACGTCCAGCCACACGCCTGTGTGTGTGCGGGAGAGGCGCGGGCGGACCAGGGTGCGGGGGTGAGGTGAGGAGCGATGAGTAGCGGCAACGGGAAATTCCCAGCAGCAAAACGTCCTTCCAGCCCCCAGAGACCTATCTGGGGGTGATCATGTGTTAGCAATCCGACAACCCCTGTTTCCTGAGCTGCGCTGAGTCGTGGGACTTCGCACCCCACCTTCCTGATGATGCCTTTGCTCTCCTTCCGGATGAGCACTGCAAAATGAGACCCTTATTAAGCACCTTGCTTAGCAAGGGTGGGTGTGACCCTCAGAGCAGTGCTCAGAATCTCTGCTTTCTTTAAAATGCAGTTTTCTTTGCCTAATATTTTGAGGGAATTAGTTTTATTTTCGGTTTTGTGTCTCCCATTTTTCCTTCCCAGGGAAAATTGTGTAAGAAAAGTGTTTTCACTTTTCGCTTCCATTTAACTTCTTCTTAAAAGGTTCAGGCAGGGCTTCCATGATGAGCTCCGTCTCCAGAGAGGCCGTCACCGCATGCACGTTAGTTTCTAAATCCATGAGCTCCGCCTTACCCTCCTCTCCCCTTCTGTCCCCTGGTCGCAGAAGGATGTCCCCAAGGTTACAGGGTACAGCCCCTAAACTTAGCAAGTTTCTTCCTAAAAACCTGCCCGCATTTGATAGTATATCTCAGTTAGTGACGTCATCATTTAATGTATTTTAATGTTTATTTTATTTTTGGGAGCAAGAGACAGAGCACAAGCAGGAGAGGGGCAGAGAGAGAAGGAGACAGAATCTGAAGCAGCTCCAGGCTCTGAGCTGTCAGCACAGAGCCCGACGCGGGGCTCGAACTCACAAACTGTGAGATCATGACCTGATCTGAAGTCGGACCCTTAACTGGCTGAGCCACCCAGGCGCCCCAGTGGCCTCATCATTTAAATAGTCTCTCATCCCTACCTTGCACATCTGATTAGTTGCCAAGCCCTTTTCACGCATAGTTTCTGGTCTAGTCCTTTGTCTTCTCATGACCACTGCCTTAGTTCAGAGGGTCTCATTTGCCAGGGTACATGGCTCTAACTAGCGTCTCTGCCTCCAGTCCTTTCCTTGTCTTCCTCGCGCACCGCCACAAGGATTACCCTTCTGTGATCCGGAAGCGTCTATGCAGTGAGGCTGGCATAGAAGACTGCAGCCGTCTGGCTCTGCGTCCCAGGCTCCCGAGCACGTCAGCCCCTTACACTCTCAGTGCTTCCACACAAGCTGCTATTCCAGACAAGCGTCCGCTCCAGAGGACGTAGCCCAGAACTCAGAAGAGTTTCTTTATTTCTGTTTCCATAGAACTTTGTGATTACTTCCTAGGGTAGCACCTCTTTCGTTGTGTTACAGTTGTTTCTTTACACCCTCATCCGCTCAGTGAATATTGAGTTTCTACAGATGGTGGGGAGCTACGTGTTGGGGTGCACGAGCCACATGGAATTTACATTGTGAAGCAGACCCCCTGAAAAAGGGAAGTACGTAAATGAAGGAAGGAAGCATAAATTTGACTGCAACCGATCTTCCGTGCAGGCCGAATACAAAGAATACGATTCTGTCTGCAAGGGCCTCCCCATGGCCATGATTCTTTGAACAGACCCTCGTGGAAGGGAAGGAGCCTGCAGAGGGCGAGGAATGCTTCCTTCTCGGGCCTCTGCTCATGCTGCGTCACCGGCCCGAACCAGGATTGGCGTCTCTGAGGCCCTGGGAGCCGCACTGGGGCAGAGTGTGTGGAAGAGGAGGGTGCAGACGGGAGGGATGGAGGTTGGCGTATGAGATAAGGCTGGGAGCGTAGGCGCTGGTCAGTTTACGGAGAGAGTGAAGAGTTTGCAGTTTAGCGGCAGCTCCCTAGGGAGCCAGTGGTGCGTGCAAGTAGGGATGTGACGTGATTCCCTTCGCAGTTTATGAAAGTAGTGCTGCGGAGAGAGAATGGTGAGGGAAGGGGAGGAGCAGGTTAGGAGCCGGTGATCAAGGGGAGGATGGCCACGGCCAGGGTGGGGCGGTGACATTGGAGATAAGGATGGAGATGGAAGACAAGGTTTATTGTGGGTGCAGGACCGGCTGATGGATTTGGTATGTGGGTGACGGTAGTGAGGAAAGAGAGGACCGAGGGCGCCTCCAGGGTTCCTGGAGTGGAACTGAACCTCCAGTGGTTCCTTAGTGGCCAGTGCTACTTTGCAGTGAGGGGGAGAGGGCCCAGGGCAGGTGTCGGGGGGCAAGTTTTATTTTGGGGGGAAAGCACCCCAACCATTTTGTTGTAAGCATGCTAAGCCTGAGATCTAGGGTGTATAGGTGGGGATGTCAGATGGGTCGTTATGTACGTGGGGCAGGAGCTTGGAGGAAAGGTCCAAGTCTGGAGATGTAGCAGACATGAGGCATTAGCGTAGAGCGTGGCTTTTCTCAGGTCAGCCAGAGAGACGTGCATCTAAGAGAACGTGTCTTCAGAATGAGGGCAAGTGAAATAGGAAGAGCCGGGAAGGGCTCCCCACGTACTCACCTCTGTGAACTGACACTGTGGACACATCGCTCTCACGGACGGTTCTTGAAAACCTCTGTGTGGAGCTACAAGAAAAGGTGTCTGATCTGGATGAGACAGTGGGTGCCTGGGCGTACGTGGGAGGTGACGGGACACAGGCGGGCTGTGCGGAGCCCCCCCGAGGAGCGGGCGGAGGATTTAGAGTCAAGGGCAGGGAAGGCAGACGCAGCTCCGATGTGGAAGAAGCCACGGATTATAATTTAGGACTTGACTTGGCAGGAAATTTAAATAATGTCAATGTACTTGACTTCCGTTTTGCTTTCTACCCACTGTGCACGGTTTGGTTGTGAGAATTAAACCTGTAATATTTTGTGACTTGCATGTTCGGCCTTTACTCTCGAAGCTCCTTACATGGTGTTGCACGATTTTGGCTGGGGAAATGGGTAATTACATTGGTGCTGGTTATCGACTAGCGAGGGTGGAGAGGTAATCAGGTCCTTTCTTGTCCATCTCTAGCGTGCTTTAGCTTTAAGTGGTCAGTAAGGGAAATATTTCCTTTATGTCAGTAATGGAGAACATGCAAAACAAAATATGTCCAGGGGCACCTGGGTGGCTCAGTCGGTTAAGTGGCCGACTTCAGCTCAGGTCGTGATCTCGCTTCCGTGGGTTCGAGCCCCACGTCGGGCTCTGTGCAGACAGCTCAGAGCCTGGAGCCTGTTTCGAATTCTGTGACTCCCTCTCTCTCTGCCCCTCCCCTGCTCATGCTGTGTCTCAAAAATAAATAAACGTTAAAAAAAAAATTAAAAACAAACAAAAATACCCAAAATATGTCCCTAGTAAATGTCATACATCCCACTTACAATAAGTTGAAGAATATGAAACTGTATATGACATCACACGGTGTGTTAACTAACTGGAATTAAAATAAAAACGTAGGAAAGAAACTATATACGGACTCCTCAACCTCGTTGGAGTCATTTGTCTCATCAGATGTATTATCTGGGCCCTGCTCTCCCTCCTTCCTCAGGGCACTTTGGTTGGGATGGATGGACAGGAAAATATCTGATGAGCGGATATCAGGAACTTAGAGAATCTGAGGGACAAACACAGCCAGGGCAGCCCTCAGTTCAGATAATTAGTTGTTAGACAGCCCAAGTTTAACTGTATACATGAAATGTATCTGTAAAGATCTGAGCTTCTGGTTTTACCCAAATAAAAATTTTGAAAATTACATCCATGATCAAAATAAAATCTATAAAAACAACATATAAATAATCTACAAAGTATAATCAGTTCTCTTGACTATTATCAAGAGAATGTAGGTAGCAAAAAATGAAGAATTTCAGTTAAAATTAATATTCACACCAATATTCTCTCTTCACCTCCCTTCTGTACATATACATTTATCACTTCCTCTTTCCTTCTCTTACAAAATGACATTTCCCTCCTCTTATGAAATAAGGAAAGCTTTGGGGTGCTTGGGTAGCTCAGTTGGTTAAGCGTCCGACTCTTGATTTCGGCTCAGGTCATGATCTCATGGTGTGTGAGTTCGATCCCCTCATCAGACTCTACGCTGTCAGCACAAAGCCTGTTTGGGATTCTCTCTCCCTCTTTTTCTGCCCCTCCCTCAAAATAAATAAATAAACTTAAAAAAGAAAAGGCAAGGAAAGGTTATTTCGAAATGTGGAGAAGGCTTAATGATTCAAGAAGGAAATTTAAGTTAAATATAAGAATCAAACCGCCGTTAGCATTGTTCTGTGACCGCTCTCTCCCAGGCCCAGCTGAGACCGTGATGGCGACGGAAAGTGACAGAAATACTTGTGGCCTGAGTGTTATAGGATCTGTTTCCCCAGAGGTGCCCGTAATGGCATTGGCCTTCAGGACGCTGTTTTGTGTTATGGCTTCAGCTTTTCTGATATCGAGAACCTTGGCTGTTCTCCAAAATGAAGCTAGATTTTTTTTTTTTTTTTTTAATGTTAAAGTAAGTCATCAGGACATGGAAGAATTCATTTAGAAAATGCTCACTGAAGCACTTCGTCAGGCGGCCACACATACATGAGTGAACTGTGCCCTACTCTCCAAGAGTTTGTAGGCTAGAGGTGGTGTGAGAAAGTTCCACCAATTATTTTAGCAAAGAGAAAATCCTAGGATTTCAGAGAAAGGAAAGTCATGTGCGACTTGCGATGCCGGGAAAAGAATGTAGGATGTGAATTTGCCCTCCTCCTTGTTTGGGGGAGGGCTTCTGTCGGGGGTGTGCTGGGCCGAGTTCTGTGGGGAATGGCGGAGGCCGGAGGGGAGGGGAGACAGCCGCCTGCCTACTACAGCTGGAACTGGGGTCCAGAGGACAAGCCTCAAGATGGGTGCTGGGGAGCTATGGGAGGCTTTTGAACACTACAGTGAAATGGGAGCTGCATTTCAGGGAGAAACATTGCTTTGTGCGACTTCGTGGGTGTGTATGCAGAGAGCCTTGAGGTAGGAACTGGGAGGTGTCCGCTTGTCGAGATGCTTCAGCGGGTGTGAGACTCTAGGTAAGCCAACTCACCTCTCGGTGCCTCAGTGTCCTCATCTGTGAAGCGGAATAATGCTGTGTGTGGAGGTGAGGATTAAATGAGCTCATGGAAACTGCTTCCACGGCGCTACAGAAGTTGTAGCTGCAGTTCTGACTTCTGTGCATCAGTACCCAGCAGTGTCAGAAGGAAGCCTGCGCCATCAGAAAGGAAATTGGCACTACTTGTAGGGAGCATGTTTGAAGTTTATGATTTTTTTGAGAGCGAGAGGCAGAGAGAGAGGAGAGGAGAGAGAGAATCCCTAGCAGACTCTGCACCATCAGAGCAGAGCCCAACACGGGGCTCGAACCCATGAACTGTGAGATCATGACCTGGGCCGAAATCATAAGTTGGATGCTTAACCGACTGAGCCACCCAGGCGCCTTATGATTCTTTCTATTATTATTCTATGTTTACATGTAAGCTGATTACATTTCTCTGATGTGATTTTTTCGTTGTGGTTAAATATACCTTAATAACATCCTTTTTAGGGGATAGAACAGTAACCTTTTAGTTTATTTGTTAGAATTTTTTATTTTATATTTTATTTTATTTTGTCTTTTTGAGAGACAGACAGAGAGAGAGAGACAGACAGACAGAGAGAGAGAGAGGACACGACTGGTGGAGGGAGATAGGAAGAATCTTAAGCGGGCTCACACCGAGGGCCGAGCCCGACACAGGGCTCCATCTCGGGACCCTGGGATCATGACCTGAGTTGAAATCAAGAGCTAGTCACTTAACTGACTGGCCTCCCAGGCACCCCGAACACTAACCTGACACGATGTCTTCCTTCGGCTTCCGCGTACTTGATTCTTCCGTCCTCTGCGGGACTCACTTGGGAACGTTGGCCGAGCCTGGGTGTCCGTGTATTAGGACCAGGTGTCTTTCCTTCCACAGTAAAGAAGGCCTGCAGATCTGTTCATGCAGTCAAAGCCAGTTAAATATGAGAAGGTGAGGTTATTGTGAAGAGAAGTGGCAGAATAGGAGTTTATGTGTAAACAGAGAAGGGCGCCGTGTGGTCCCTTCACGTCCCTAACGCAGATGTGGTATGTTGTCGGGATGGGGTTTGCGTCAGTGAAGCGCGTCGCGCGCTGGACACTGCGGCCCTCCTGAGCGGGAGGAGCTTTGGGGCTGAATTCTAAATAAATCGGTTCAGCGGAGGAAGAGTTTACAGATCGTTTTGTGTCAGCAGTTGAAGCAGGAGAGCTGGCGTGCCTGTGCGCTCTCGCTCGCTGCCCTTCTTAGCCTGTGGCCCGCAGCCGGCGTGATGCACGCGCACTTGGCCCGCTCCACCGTCCTGCCCGTGAGCGAGGGGCAGGCTTTGCGCATTTGCTAGGATTTTGGTTGATCTGTCGTGGCAGCTCTTATTCTGACAGCAAGTCCTTTCTGTCTGTCTGTCTGCACAACACACTCTCTCCGTGTGTGCGTAGGTGTGAACTGTGCCCTCTGGTGCACGCACATGGGCTCTTTGCTGCTGTTTAACTACAGGCAGAAAACAAGATGGGCCAGAGGAGGGGTGGAGGAGTGGGGGGGTTCCCTTCCCATTGTGTTAGAGCCGGAAACACTAGCCGTCTCCTTGAAGTTTACTCCTTATAACGTATCTCTTATGTGAGTCAGGGCACCTGTTCCGTGAGACGTCTTCAGTTCCTGAAATCTAAGTGCTTTTTAGTTCCTTACAAGAGAGAGAAGCATCACGGAGCGGGGCTGCTTGGAAAACCCCAGACTAACACCCTCAAAGAGTGGTTTTGGAGGTCAAGGGGCAGCCTCTGCACACAGACGTCTATGCTAGCCGCTGCTTCCCATTTTCCAGCTGACTTGCCCTTACCGCCCGAGCAGGAATGTCCAGTGTTGTTTTTGGAATAAAATTGAGGCTTTAGTTTCTGAATCTGCCATGACAAGTCTGTTCCTCCCTCTAATCCCAGACTTCCACTTTCCTGTTCTCGATCTTGCCAGCTTCCTGCCAAAGATTTTTGCCTCATTTTCTTCCTGCTTTTGACTAGCTTAGCTTCGTCCTGTGTGTCATTGAAACAGCATGCCGTGTAGCCCTGCTGAAACAAACCAAGAATTTTAGAAGACAAATGTGATCTCAGGTGAAGTCAGACCCGCGTCTGGTTTGATGTGTCCAAGGTTTGCTCGATCTAGTTGTGTAAATGCTGGGGCTGTTTCCGACAGGTCTGCTGTTGCTTTGCCTAATATCTGGTTTTGCTGTCTCATCGCCGGAAAGCAGCGCCACTAAAAACCGAATGATGGTACGGAACCAAGGTGAATCATTCCAAATGGGAAGATTCTGTAATACCGCTTTCATTGTGAAAGTCTTGTTAAACCTACAGTTACCCCCAAGTTCAGGAGTTTTAAGGTAATGAGGTAATCATAGGTATTTTCAGGCGAAATTGAGAAAAATCATGCGGCACCCGCAGACCTCATGCATTTATTTACACGAGAATTTGAAGGAATTAAGGACATTTGGCCTAGTTGGTTTTACCTGATTATACCTCCATCGTAAACATTGCAAGGATGTAGAAATGTCTTCAGGGCTCGCAGAACGTTGGTGTTTAAATGCTTTGTTATGTGTCGGAGGGTTTCCGTAGAACAGCGCAACGTGCCGGGAGGTAGCGCATTTTGTCTGGAATCCATCCCGTGAGAGAACAGAGGTAACTAGGAACATTTTCCGCTAATAGTCCACGAGGTGATTGAGATCCGTCATGATGACTGAGAGCATTCTATGTAGCAGAAGTGCTTCTCAATCATTTAATGAAAGATTAAAACATGCTCAGTATAACTTAGCATCTGTATGACAGCACTTTGCACCCGGGTCCTTCCGTGATCTCGGTGCTTCTAACCCAGTACCCTTCCTCACAGCCTGTGAGCTCCTCCCCTCCTCCCCACTCGACTCTTGAGGGCCACGCCCAAGACCTCATCAGCTCCCATGACAGCGTGTGCTGGGGTGAAGTCACAGTTCACTAGTCTCCCTGTGACCACAGGCCTTCTACCCACTCTTCCTCGGAAGGACCAGCGCTTGGACTTTTTTGGGGCCTCTGGGCCGTACAGCCCTTGGGTCTTCCCTCTCTTTCCTGAGCGCCCAGCCCACGGTGTCCAGCATCCCTCAAGTTCGTCTGGAACTTGCAGCCCGGAAAGCCGGCAGCCCCGCTGCGTGCCCGCCGCCCCCTTCCTGCGCAGGTCTGGGCTGTGGTGGTGGAGACGGTCCCTCGCTGGTCCATCTGCTGCTGCCAGAAGCTCACGACCTTCCCTCTCACTGGGCTTTTCTATTTAATTTCTCAAGTTACTTGTCTGTGTCCAAAGTTTGCCCCCCACCCCGCCCTGCAGGTTTGTGTCCAGCGCCTGTCTCTCCAGCCGGTGCACCCTGTTCAGGCTTTTCGTGGCTCCTCGTTGCCCTGAGAATAAAATCCAAACCCCGTAATTGGACCTCGAAGGCTGTCCGTGACCTGGTTCCTGCCAGCTCCCCAGACCCTCCTGCTACCCGTCCCGTCGCGCGGGGTTTGCTGGCCGCTTTGAACCCTGTGCCCTTTCTGGCGGCGAGCATGAGCCTTCTCATCGCCGTGAACTTCCTTCCCTTTATCGGGAGCACTCTCCCGGCTACCCACTCCCACCCCTGCCCTGATGAAGTCTTTACTCCTCTTCAGCTTTTAGCACAGACAGAGCGTGTCCAAACTCCCTGCTCTCTGTTGCCCTCCCCCCCACCAGAGGGGAAGCTAACTGCCCTTTTTCTGCCCCCCTTCCCCCCACTACACCCTCTGCTTCTCCTGTGTAAAGAGTTCTCCTTTCAGGGGCGCCTGGGTGGCTTAGTCGGTTAAGCGTCCAACTTTCGCTTGGGTCATGATCTCGCGGTTCGTGGGTTCGAGCCCCGCGTCGGGCTCTGTGCTGACTGCCAGCTCAGAGCCTGGAGCCTATTTCAGAGTCTGTATCTCCCTCTCTCTCTGACCCTCCCCTGCTCACACTGTCTCTCTCTCTCTCCTAGAAATAAATAAAAATATTTAAAAAAAAAAAGTGCTAAAAAGAGTTCTCCTTTCATACTGCCTGTTTGTGTGGGTCTCACGATAGGCTGTCAGTTTGGAGAGCGGGGACAATGTGGGTTTTGTACATGGTTGTGTACATAGTACCTGACAGCTGGCCTTGCCTGCTATAGACATTCAATAAAAATTCAGGGGTGAGTTCATGGATTCATAAATGACTCATTAAATGATTACTATGTGAGGGGCGCCTGGGTGGCTCAGTCGGTTAAGTGTCTGACTTCGGCTCAAGTCATGATCTCATAGCTCATGAGTTTGAGCCCCACATCGGGCTCTGTGCTGACAGCTCAGAGCCTGGAACCTGCTTCGGATTCTGTGTCTCCCTCTCCCTGCCTCCTCCCCTGCTCATGCTCTGTCTCTCTCTGTTTCTCAAAAATGAATAAATGTTAAAAAGAATTTACATGATTACTATGTGATAAATCTGAAAGCATCAGCTAACGTTTATTGAGACGTTAGCAGGCAGCACGGATTGTTTTAATAATTTCACAGGTATTAATTTCTTTCTTTCTCGCAATTACCCCATGGGAATAGGCCCTCTTACGTCACCAGATCTATGAATAATGAAACTTTGGAGGCAGTCTGCTGTGTGTTGAACCACTACTCTGTCCTGCTTGTGTGTGTGTGTGTGTGTGTGTGTGTGTAGGACCTTGTGGGCTTCTGAGGATGAGTGGGGACTGGACATGCTTGCTGGCCCAGAGGACTTGCTGTCGGGGGCAAGAGACAGTAAAAGGAATAGTTCTTCCAACCTGACGCGCTCTTCCTTGAGCGCGTGTGTACGGGGTACTGTGAAATGGCAGAGGAGGAAGTTTGTATTTTAATTTTTTGAAAGTTAGTGATTTAAATTTAGTATACACAGCATCCGATAATTTATTAAATAGAGCACACTAACTTCTAACTGCTCTAATGCAGTCTAACATTACCAAACAACGAAATAACATAGAGGCTGTTGACATCCCTGGATAGTTCCTTGGGCTTCTAAAAGAGGGCTAAAGAAAGGAGATTATTATTAAGTTTCTGAGGGTTCCATCTTCTTAGTGCTCAAAAAATTGGAATTTATATTTACCGAAATCGAAGTGGCACCCATCTTTGGTCTAAAAAAAGGTGTATCACAAAATAGACTTCTACGTGCAGGGCAAACCAGTCGATGTTTGAAATGTATTGTTACTGTTGATCTTACAGGAGAATCATGAAAAAAGTCTCCATGGAGCCCTCTGAGCGACTGGCCAGTCTCCAGGCCCTGTGGGACAGCCAGACCGTGGCCGAGCAGGGCCCCTGCGGTGAGCATGCATTTTAAAACCAAATTATAAACGGCTGCATGGATGTCCCCGTGCCAGGAAGTTACGTCTATTCCTAGTGTGCTTCTGTAAAGGTGCAATTAGTTTTAAGGTGTAATTACCTCTGCACAGACTTTAGATTGGTGGACAAAAGTCCTATATTTAAGCTGTGTTGCGTCCTGCTATGTACTTACTATAGAACAGGGGAGAATGTTTGCTGTTTTCCCAAACAGAAAGAAATAATCAGCATTGTTAACGTCGGCCATATTTAAATCTTTAAATTTTTACTTAAAAAATTGTTTAGCCAAAAACCTGTCACGTTTCTATTGTGTGTTTCAGGTGGATTTTCTCAGATGTACGCCTGTGTGTGTGACTGGCTCGGATTTTCATACAGAGAAGAAGTACAATGGGTAAGCATGTCTGTGTGCAGGTGTGTGTGTGCTTACACACACACACATGCTTCGAGAATACCTGATATTCGACTGGCTGGTTCCTTCCTTCCTTCCTTCCTTCCTTCCTTCCTTCCTTCCTTCCTTCCTTCCTTCTTTCCTTCCCTCCCCTCCCCTCCCCTCCCCTCCCCTCCTTCCTTCTTTCTTTCTTTCCTTTCTTTCCCCACTGCCATTCATTTCTTTGCTTAAAATTTTCCTTCTTCAGATTACGTGAAGATCTGTCTGTGTCATTGTCCAATTCTCTCTCTGCATCCCTCTTTCCTGATCATCTACGTGATTTAATTCTATTTCAAATAGGATGTGGATACAATTTATCTGACACAGGACACCAGGGAATTGAATTTGCAAGACTTCAGTCACCTTGACCACAGGTAAGCCACTGCTTTCTTTCTTTCCTTTTACAACTGACTCTGCTTTCAGAACCACACTTCTCTGCTGGTGCTTCTCAACCCGGGAGATCTGCAGAAAATCCTGTCCTAAGGGGAATCGGGAGAATCTAAGAATCTCTGAATTTCGCCCTTCAAGTAGTAGTTTCAGATGTGTTCATTTGGGATAGAGGGTGCATGTGTGTACCTTAAATCCAGAGTTAGAAACTGGAAATAACATAATTCTGAGGTTCTTACCCTGGCTTGCAAAAGTCTATTAATCATCTGTCTTGTGTATATAATGTATAAAATATAGGGTTTTTTTGTTTTTTTGCCTAGTTGCCATTAGAACATTTTTCTAGGAGGCAACTTTATGCTACAATCCTAAGAAATGGCTTTTGGCGTACGATGTCTTTATGAATTGGGGATTAGCTGCGGGGGTAAATACGTGCATGTTGGTGGAAACAGGTTTGTCGATACCTGCCTTGCGATGGTGATGATGTAGCTGTGAATCCTGTTACACGTAATTTGAGAGGCTCGTAGGTTTTAAGATCTTGACTTTCATGTGTTTAGGGCCGTGGCTAGGGGATTGGGCCCCAGGGAAGGAGCGTGGTTCAGTCCATCTGGATGTTTCGCCCCCTGATGACGTGGAGCAGTGCCCGTCTTTGCCTCCTCCGCCCTGGAAATGCTGCCACGTAACCTTAAGGGGCAGTCGTTAGTCCCCGCGCGGTGACCCTCAGCCCAGTCTGTCCTCTTTGCCTGGCTCCGAGACAGCGAATCCTGGCCTTGTGGCTCTACCTTTCGTGCTATGCGCATCGCTGAATACAGCATCGTGGCCTGAAAAATGCCATTTCAAATGATCTTTCCACCTATCTGGCAGGAAAATCCAGAATTGTGCATGGGTCCCCGAAGAGTTCTAGCCAACGGAACGGAGCAGACAACACGCACAGGGGAGCCCTCTCTGCAGCGCTGGGGGCTGCGGAGGGTGGCGAGGCGGGGTGAGCCGTGTCTGTGCTTATAGCTGATGAGAAGGCCTGAAGTGCCCGGTCCCCAAGCGTGGATTTGCCCCCTGCTTGTGGAGTGGGGCGGTGTTCTCCCGCCCCGAGCCAGACTCCCTCTTCTGCACACGCAGGACTTTGGACTCACTTCTTGGTTTCCCTGCGCTTCCTGGGTAGCTCATGAAAAAGTGAACTGAGAAACAAAAAAGGGAAAAAGCTTTACTCTGCAGGGTTTTTCCCATAAAAACAGGAAATTGCGTGTAGGATATGATGAGTGGGTTGACCTGTGGCCGCCTTTACACGTGCTGAACATGATTGAGCTTTTGTTTGTGTGGGTTTTATCTATTGGGATTTGTTAGAAATCAAACTAAAATTAAACATTTATTAGTTTCTTTAAAAATGTGGGTAAACCCTTACATGCTAGCGTAGGTACCGTTTTCATGAAAAGTAACTGCTTACCAGGACAAAAATAAGTCAGCCGGAAGAGTGGCCTCACTTTACCCCGGTGCTGACCTCTAACTTCGGACTTGCTGGAAGGCAGCCGGATTCCCATATCTGCTTCTGCTCACCGTGTTGTGATGTGTGGCGTTGGCGAAAGTATGTTTAGAAAACCCAGGCTTAAGCAGAGGTGTAGTTAGAGAAGGGAGAGCTGTTGATAGCCTCTTCACCTCACTGTGGCTTTCCTTCTTCCATCCTTTACCATGACTAATAAGTGATGGTTTTCTAAAGATCATGCAGTGTGGAATTTGAAACCGTACCCATGAACCTTTTTAATTTTGTTACATTAAATCCATTAGAGCCCCTGGGTGGCTCAGTGAGTTGAGCGTCTGACTCTTGATTTCGGCTCAGGTCATGATCTCAGGGTTCGTGAGACTGAGCCCCACATCAGACTCCCTTCTGGCAGTGTGGAGCCTGCCTGAGACTTACTCTCTCCCTCGCTCCCTGCCCCTCCCCTGCTTGAGTGCGTGCTCTCTCTCGCTCGCTCTCTCTCAAAAATAAATAAACTTAAGTCCATTCGGTCCATCTTGTACTTTGAGCTAATCTTAGCCCTAGATGGTTTTGTAGGATTCTGCATTCTACATTTAGAAAATACTGGTTCACGGAGTTATGCACACGGTCCAAAGATTTTGCCGTGGTACAGTAGAGAGAAAAGAAGACATTTGTTAACACCGCTGGGCTTATCACAAAAGTCTGTTTCAAGCATGACAAAGCTGTCAAGCTCATAGTGGCAGATGAGTTTCCCCGAATTCTAACATTTTCTTTAAAGATACAACTTTACTGTTGGAAAAAACTTCCTTGAAGTGACTGGCTAACTTTTTACACTTTAGAGGAAATATCTGCTAAATCCCGAGTCTGAATTAACTGCACTTTGCCATTTCTTTTCCTGATGTTCCATGAAAAAAGCAAGTGACTTCTGCTTATAACTCCATCCCAGATACTTCACATTGAGAAGGTGGCCCCTGCGGTGTAGACAGGAAGCAGTTTGTGCCTGTTTCTGCCTTGTCACGCAGGCATGTACTGAAGGCTGAGACTTAATGAAGTGAGCACTTTGTACTTCATCAAGGGCATTGTTTATTTTTTCCTTTGGACAGAGAGAGAGAGAGAGAGAGAGAGAGAGACAGTGTGAGTGAGGGAGGGGCAGTGAGAGAGAGGGAGAGAAAGAGAATCCCTAGCAAGCTCCGAGCTGCCAGCACAGAGCCTGACGTGGGGCTGGAACTCACAAACCATGAGATCATGACCCGAGCCAAAGTCGAGTCGGATGCCTCACTGACCGAGTCACCCAGGCACCCCAGCTTTTTCTTTTTTTATTTTTTTTTATTTTTATTTATTTATTTATTTATTTATTTAGGAAGGGGCAAATCTGAATATTTATTACCCTTATTTTAAATATATTTACATAACTTGATTTTTAATAATTGGCTCTCCCGAGCCAGTACAAGCCAGCTCCAGCACACCACTGCCCCTAAGCCTCTAGGCAGCCTTAGGATTGTACTGTCCACCAGGAGACCGCCTGAAACTACATTTTCTTATGGAACATACGGGAGGAAGCACGGAAGGAATCTTTAGGCAGAATGCCACCAAGGTTGACTTAAATTCAGCTATGCCCTGGTCTTCTTTCTTCCTGATCTGCATGAACACTCAGAAGTAGGAGGATTTACTCAAAGGAACAGAAAGGAAAAAAAGAACCAGCAAAGGCTTCAATGCAAGAGGAACAGAGCCAAAGCTCTGGAGGAGGACAGGTCAGGGAGGAGCTAAGGTTGAAAGCCTCTGCCTCTCTGGCCCTCCATTCTCAAGAAAGGCACACTTAGAGTGGGTGGGGGAACAGATTCCTTTTATTGGTCTAACCAGCATAACTAGTAGTAGGTTTGGGCAGAGCTCCCCTATATCTCTGGCTCCCATCTTCCCTCTCCTGTGGGGCAGGGTGGCAGGCAAAGNGATCCGCTTTTTCTTTTTTTAAAGTTTATTTATTTTTAGAGAGCTAGAGAGCACATGCGGGGGAGGGGCAGAAAGGGAGAGAGACAGAGTCCCAAGCAGGCTCCGTGCTGATGGCATGACACAGGGCTCAAACTCACGAACTGGTGCGATGATGATCTGAGCCAAGATCAAGAGTCGGACAGTCAACTGACTCTGCCACCCAGGAGCCCCAGGGGCATTCTTAACTGAAATTGGCATTTGTTGGAAGAAACTGGGTGTGCGGTCATCAGGAATTACAGTGACCATTGTCCCAGCCTGGCACGGCCATGTCGATTCCTGTTAAGGTGCCAGCAGCTTTCCCTGCTGTCGTTTTTATACCATCCATGCAGACGTCTACACGGCGTAACGGACAGTTTGATTTAGTGTTATTATGAAAGTACTCTTGAACTTGGGCGGCCCCTGAAGGAGTCTTGGAGTTCCCCAGGGGTCCGTGGACTGTACTCGGAGTGAAGACACCGTGTAGGGCGGCTCGAGGTGTTTCTGCAGCTTCCTTGGTTACACTTTTAATGATTTTTACGCCATGAATAGGCTGTGCGTAGTGTCAGTGCTGTTTTCCAGCTTATCGACTGTACTCGCTTTGGTGATTCATCTGTCCACAGAGGGAAACTGTATCTAGGCAAGCTGCTAAATACAGTTACTTGAAATACGTAGAAATATGTAGGGTCCTATCCACCACTGAGAAACCTTGTCAAAACTTAGTATTTTCCTACAAACAGATTTTTCCTAATTCCTTAGCTGGGCAGTTTTCATTCTGTCAGTAAACACTGCATTCATAATCATTTACTTTTCCTACTTGGTAAAGGGCTCGAAGGACTTTTGCCATTACCGAGACTAGATCAGAAGGTGGAAAACTTTTCCTGTAAAGGGCCAGATAGTAAATGTTTTAGGCCTCACAGGGCACACAGCCTGTTGCAATCCCACACCACCAGTGTGGATACTCAAAAGCGGCTTTAGACAACATGTGATTGAACGAGTGTGACTGTGTTCCAATAAAACTTTATTTACAAACCTATGCTCTGTGAGCTGTGGATTGCTGGCCTCCCCTCTGGATCAGTGGCTTCTCATGTGGGATGTATGTACCCAAAGAAAAAATGCAAGATGAGCTACAAAAGAAAAAAAAAATTAGAGCTTCTATTTATATTTATTGCTGACTCATTTTAAAATTTCTATCTTTGTTTTATAATATACAACACATTACTGTTGTAGTGTTTTGTGTATAATAACCATTAAAAATTAGTTCTTAAAACTTTTTAAAAAAATTTTATTTTTATTGCAATGGACTTAATAACAGTGGGGCTCACTGCTCTAGACATCCCCTTTCCTACAAATGCCTAAATACTTGGACTTTTTTCAGAACTCTGTGTCTTGCCCTAATCATCAAAGTTTATCCCCTCTTTCTTGAGGATTTAATTCTTTCCCCCATGATTCTTCCTATCATGATTAGCACCAGCTTCTATATAAAGAGTCTGCTTACTTATGGTCAGTGCTATTAGATAGCCTGTATTATTAGTATTTTGCTAGTCAAGTCACAATAGAGTTTATTAGATGAACATTTCCGTATGTTAGAGTCTGTGCAGGCTTGCCCATGAAGGGACAGCCTGTACTTAAGTGACACATGGTTTGGAAAGATCCATAGTGGCCCAATTTGAGTATGATACGGGTCATTCTCTGAATTTGAGAGGTTTTACGAAGATGTTACTTTCTCATTTGGGTCTGAATTGTGGAGAAGAGAATGGAGGAATGAGACACGTTGGAGGAGTGAGCAAGAGGAGAGAGTCGACGGGCCGCTTGTTGTGCTGGAGTCTAGTCCGTTAGCAGGCGGCCAGGAATTCTCGTGTGCGCTGCTGAGTTTTCCCAGGTGACGGGTAGCACCCATTAGCTCTGTAGGAACAAACTTGCCGACTGGCCGCCATTCAGAGCTTTATCCTTTCATTCCCTTCTTACTTATCTGTAGTCATCATGCTCAGACACATCCCTTCTTCAGAGTCTCTAAAGTCATAGCGGTCCTGGGATGGAAGTTATACGGGGGCCGGGGTGTCCTGTTCATGCTGTATGATACGAGGCCCCGCGGTCAAACCAGTGGCTCAGAATTAAGGATTTTCAAGGGCAGCTGAGCTGCTCTAGGGAAGCCGACCAGAATCCTGGGAGGGGTAAGGGATTATTTTTTAAAAGCTGACTAGATTACTCAAATACTCTCCGCCATCTGCAGGTTGGCAGTCGTCAGAGGATTCACAGTCTTAGCTTGGTTTTGCTCTCTGTCACCTACACTCCAGTCCATGGCTGCATCCTCTCTGGATTCCTAGAAATTCTACGTGTTTCTTTCAGTTCACTCACCCAGGCCGGCATCTCTTGCATTTAAGGATGTGTGACTACCATTCTCTTCAGCTTCTCCAAATCGGGAGGTTTGGGTCATGCGTGTGGCATTGCCGTTAACGTTGCAGGTCTGATAACAGGAAGACTCAGCATGGTTTTGGCGGCTTTTCTCACGTGGAGCACAGGGACGGAGGCATCCCCGTCGGCATCCAGGGGAGATAGGTTGAGAGGGTGCAGCGCCAAGGACCGGGCAGTGCCCCTGTCATCGTTCTCATCAGACGGACCCTCCTAATGTCGTCACCGCTCTGATTTGCCTGGGATCTGCTCTTCCGCAGAGACATACCGTCATTAGGACACCGTGACCCTTATATCACATGACCCCACGAACTGAGAAACAGGGCAACATGTATAGCGTCCTGAGGCCGCTTCAGGAGCTCTCTTTCCTGTACACCTGCCTCTGTGTTTGTGCGTCCTCAGCCACCTCCCTTAGGTCTTTGGGGTCTGCCCTGGGGCTTCCGGGTAGATTATAAGCAACTTGAATGCTGTCATGGGCAACTGAGGAGCTAAAAGGCTGTATCAGAACTGAATGTAGGACCAGAGACCCTGGTACTGAATAAGGATGACTGGGTGTATGCTCCAGCCACCCCGGTCCTCCCTGGAGAAGACACTTAGGAAGTACTGTGCTCGGGGAAAACGCCCACGCACTTGTCATTTCTAGCTTCCAAAATTTTATTTAAGTATATTCTTAAAATGTGTTCTGCTTTAGATACCAATGGGCCAAAAAGAGGCATAGCTTGAAAAAGGCTTTGCTGTACATTTGTCACGGGACCTCTCCAAGGTCTGTGAGCCGACACGTTAAAGTGTAATTGCACTGTATTTTGCAGTGGCGGGGAGTGAGGGGGGTGCAGAGGTAGTGGTGCTCAGGTGAAGAGAATATCGCTTCCGACACGTCAGTTTTTCTTGCTCCCAGAAGATTTGTAAGACGGGCTAATCTCGTCAATCCTCTAAAGAAGCAATGACATGCATCGCTGAACTTAAAACTTGGCTCATGAGAGCCCAGCCAGCAGCTCATTCCCTTCAGACTCATGTGTTTGTGTTTTCATATTTCTTACTCATCAAAGTGACATTCTTGAGCCTGAGGCTGTCAGGAAAAGAGTTTTGAGCGTGGGTTAATGTTTGTCAAGGTTGTCCCAAGGGCATTGGTGTAATTCTTTCCTAATCTAGGCTCTATCTCTTTATTCCCACTCTCATTTCAAAAGGAAGAAATGCTGTTTGGAGTGTGGATTCGGGTGTGAAGAGCACCGGCTTCTGTTTTCCTTTCCAAAACGTCTGGGAACATTTCCGTAAACAGTGGTTTCTGGCCTGGGTCCGACAGACTCTGATGTACAAGTTGATGATACTTTAGGGGACATGGAGAAAATTGTAGAACTTGTTTTATGTTTATTTTACATCTGTTTTATTTGTACATGCGTATGTTTTATACTGAACATGATATATTGGGATATATATGTCATTTACAGAAAAACACACAGATTTGGGGGGGTTTGTGCTCAAAATCTTGTTCAGCTAGGAGGGAATAAGCAGAAAATTTAAGGACCATCTGTTTAGGCCCTCGGTGATGTCCTCATCCGTGAAGTGTTTCAGATTGTCACGTACCTTACAGAGTCGGTGAGTGACACGTACCTTACACAGTCGGTGAGTGAGTGGTCCGACTAATCATTCAATGATAGGACATACTTCTGTGTGTATTAGGAAAGCAGGAAGGAATAGCTAATCCACGGCGCTTGAAACTTTTTAAAGCACTCCAACTTCCATTTTCAAACTAGATATAAAGGAGAAAAGTCTAAATTATCTTCCTAAAGGCTCTCAAATGAATGTTAAGAAGATACTACTATGGGTCGGAACTTAGGCCCCCTTTCACGAGAACGCATGTTCCCTCCTGTGCGTGTAGAAAGGGTGCAGCGTGGTAAGGCTGCATTCTCCTGTGAAACGCCTCCTTTGAGCCTCTGAATGTTAGATTTGTTAGAGGGAAATCTTTACTCCTGTGGTATGTGGATATACTATAAAAATTACCATGTCATCCATTGGATTATTACTCTTTACCTTTGAACTTGTCCCACCTTATAGATTATGGGGCTTGGTAGGCATTCCTCAAACCTCTCAATTATTTTTATTCTTTACCACCTTTCTGGAGTATTTCACACTGTCTATTTAAAAATCACAATGTTTTTACAGTTTCAAAGAGGAGGAGGCAGTCAGGGACAAGGGACTAAGGAGGGAAATTTGGTCAAAACATAATAACTGGAAAAATTAAATCCTTAAGTCCTGCAGATCAGAAGGATGAGGTTTAACAACTGCTAATTCAGTGGATTATCTGGAATCTAGCAAGGAATTAGACAAGTGACTTAGACCCTAAATCACTTGCCAACTTCTTTGATTTTGCATTTTAACTTTTTGAAATAGCCCATTAGCAGTTTATTTTTAATATCCAAAACAACAAGAGTGCTGTCGTTATTTGAGAAATCGCTTCAGGAAACACGTTATTGACTTTCCAGTTAAGCGAGTGGTTGAATGTGATGGAAAGGGTTTGGAGTCTTTGATCTAAAATCCTACAGCCTCACTGCCCTGGATTCTCTGTAGTGTAGTTTGAAGATTCTTGACGACATGGAAGGGAGATTACGCGTGTGAGATGATAGCACAGTGGTTAGGACAGCGGCATGGGAGTCACACTGGCTGGGCTGCGACCTGGCTGTGCCCGGACTAGCACTGTGTGATTAGGCCTCTCTCAAACTTCTCTAAGTCTCAGAGGTTTCCGTCTGTAAAACAACGTGAATGGTAGTGCCCCCTCCTGGGGTTATCGTGAGGACTAATGGATTCATAGATCTAAAACATTTAATGTTGGTACATAAAAATATTTAAATAAATGCTTGCTGTTTTATATGCTAAAAGACTTGCCTCCTTCTAAAATGGCCAACTGTATAAAGTGGCCAATTTTCTTAATTGAAAGGAAAAGAGAGATACAGAATCCCTACATTACAGAAAATTTTGCATTTCCAGAGACTAGTTCGTGATCTTTTCTTGTCTTGTCTTGTCTTTAATTTAAATTTTAGTTAGTGCAATATTGGTTTTAGGGGTAGACTTCAGTGATTCATCACTTAGAACACCCAGCGCTCATCACAAGTGCCCTCCCCAGTACCCATCACCATGTAGCCCATCCCCCCCCCCCATCAACCCCTCAGTTTGTTCTCTATCTTTAAGAGTCTCTTACGGTTTGTTTCCCTCTCTTCTCTTCCTCCCCCTCCTTCCCGCTTGTTCATTGTTTTTTGTTTTTTTTTTTTTTTTCTTAAATTCTACATATGAGTGTAGTCATATGGTGTTGATCTCTCTCTGATTGACTTATTTTGCTTAGCATAATACTTTCTGGGTCCACCCACATCATTGCAAATGGCAAGATTTCATTCTTTTTGATGGCTGAGTGATATTCTATTGTATATACATGCACTGCATCTTTATCCATTCATCAGTTGATGGACATTTGGGCTCTCTCCATAGTTTGACTATAATGCTGCTATAAACATTAGGGTGCATGTACCCCTTTGAATCTATATTTTTATGTCCTTTGGGTAAATACCTAGTAGTGCAAATTGCTGGATTGTACGACAATTCTATTTTTAGTTACTTTAGGAAATTCCATACTGTTTTCCAGAGTGGCTGCACCAGTTTGCATTCCCACCAGCAGTGCAAGAGGGTTTCCCTTTTCTACATCCTCATGAACGCCTGTGGTTTCCTGTGTTGTTCATTTTAACCATTCAGACAGGTGTGAGGTGGTATCTCGTTGGGGTTTTGTATTTGTATTTCCCTGATGATGAGTGATGTTGAGCATCTTTTCCTGTATCTGTTGACCATTTGGATGTCTTCTTTGGAAAAGTGTCTGTTCATGTCTTTTGCCTATCTCTTCATTGGGTTATTTGTTTTTTGGGTGTTGAGTTTGATAAGTTTTTTATAGATTTTAGAGACTAACCCTTAATCGGATATGTTGTTTGCAAATATTTTCTCTCATTCCATACGCTGCCTTTTAGTTTTGTTGATTGTTTCCTTCACTGCAGAAGCTGTTTATCTTGATGAGGTCCCAATATTTCATGTTTGCTTTTGTTTCTTTTGCCTTCTGTGACATACATAGTAAGAAGTTACTGTAGCTGAGGTCAGAGGTTGCTGCCTGTGTTCTCCTCTAGGATTTTGATGGTTTCCTGTCTTACACATAGGTCTTTCATCCATTTTGAATTTCTTTTGTGTATGCTTTAAGAAAGTGGTCCAGTTTCATTCTTCTGCATGTCTCTGTCTAGTTTTCCCAACACCATTTGTTGAAGAGACTGTCTTTTTTCCATTGGATATTCTTTCCTGTTTTGTCGAAGGTGAGTTGACCATATAGTTGTGGGTCCATTTCTTGGTTTTCTGTTCTGTTCCATCGATGTACGTCTTTGTTTTCATGCCAGTACCATAGTGTCTTGATGATCACAGTTTTGTAATACAGCTTGAAATCTGAAATTTTGATGCCTCCTCTTTGCTTTTCTTTTTCAACATTACTTTGGCTATTTGGGTTATTTTCTGGTTCCATATAAATTTAGAATTGTTCTAGATCTGCGAAAAATGCTGTTGGTTTTGATAGGGATTTCATTAAACATGTGGTTTGCTTTGGGTAGTATAGACATTTTAACAGTGTTCTTCCAATCCATGAGCATGGCCTGTTTTTCCATTTCTTTGTGCCTTCAGTTTCTTTCATAAATGTTCTATGAGTACAGATCAGAGTACAGATCTTTTATCTTTTGGGTTAGGTTTATTCTCAAGTATCTTATTGTTTTTGGTGCAATTGCAAATGGTATCGATTCCTTGATTTTTCTTTCTGCTGCTTTGTTACTGGTATATAGAAATTTCTGCGTGTTGATTTTATATCCTGCAACTTTACTGAATTCATGTATTTGTTCTAGCAATTTTTTGGTGGAGTCTTTCGGGTTTTCTACATCGAGTATCATGTCATCTGTGAAGAGTGAAAATTTGACTTCTTCTTTGCCCATTTGGATGCCTTTTCTTTCTTTAGTTGTCTGATTGCTGAGGGTAGGACTAACAATGGTAAGAGTGGGCACCCTTGTCTTGTTCCTGACCATAGGAGACAGGCTCTCTGCTTTTCCCCTTGAGGATGACATTAGCCATTGGT
>NW_027530352.1:1093355-1103912 GCF_008692635.1 Crocuta crocuta | reverse complement strand
TTTTAATTTTTATTTATTTCTAGGAGAGAGAGAGAGAGCGTGAGCAGGGGAGGGTCAGAGAGAGAGGGAGACACAGACTGTGAAATAGGCTCCAGGCTCTGAGCTGGCAGTCAGCACAGAGCCCGACGCGGGGCTCGAGCCCACGAACCGTGAGATCATGACCTAAGCGAAAGTTGGATGCTTAACCGACTAAGCCACCCAGGCGCCCCGCCATGGGTCTTTCATATCTGGCCTTTATGGTATTGAGGGGTGTTCGATTTATCCCTACTTTGTTGAGAGTTTGTATCAAGAATGGATGCTGTATTTCATCCCATACATTTTCTGCACCTTTTCACAGGATCATATCGTTCTTATCTTTTCTTCTGTTAATGTGGTATATCATGTTGATTGATTTGCAAATACTGAACCAGCTCTATAGCCCAGGAATAAATCCTACTTGATCATCATGCATAGTTCTTTTAATGTACTGTTGAATTTGATTTGCTAATATCTTGTTGACAATTTTTTACATCCAGCTTCATCAGGGATATTGGCCTATAATTTTCCTTTTTAATGGGGTCTTTGTCTAATTTTGGAATCAAAGTAATACTGGCTTCATAGAATGAGTTTGGAAGTTTTCTTTCCAGTTCTAGGTTTTGGGATAGTTTAAAAAGAATATGTATTAACTCTTCTTTAAATGTCTGGTAGAATTCCCCTGGGAGGCCATTTGGCCCAAGACCCTTGTTTTTTGGGAGATTTTTGATTACTGATTGAATTTCTTTGCTGATAATGGGTCTGTTCAAATTTTCTGTTTAACTTTCTATATCATTTATTTCTGTTCTAATCTTTATTATTTCCCTTCCTCTGCTGGCTTTAGGCTTTATTTACTATCCTTTTTATTATTATTTTTTAACAATTATTCATTTTTGAGAGGCAGAGCATGAGCAGAGGAGGGGGCAGAAAGACAGGGAGACACAGAATTCCAAGCAGGCTCCAAGCTCTGAGCTGTCAGCACAGAGCCTGACACCAGGCTTGAACTCATAGACTGTGAGATCATGACCTGAGCCGAAGTTGGAAGCTTAATGGACTGAGCCACCCAGGCACCCCATTTGCTGTCCCTTTTTTAGTTCCTTTAGGTGTAAGTTTAAGTTGTGCATTTGGTATATTTCTTGTTTCTTGAGATAGGCCTGAACTGCATAGAACTTTCCTTGTAGGACTGCCTTTGCTGCATCCCAAAGGTTTCCGACTGTCGTGTTTTCATTTTCATTTGCTTCCATGAATTTTTTATTTCTTCTTTAATTTCCTGGTTAACCCATTCATTCTTTTTTAGTAGGATGTTCTTTAACCTTCATGTACTTGAGGGCTTTCCAAGTTTTTTTCTTATCTTCGACTTCAAGTTTCATAGTGTTGTGATCTGAAAGCATGCGTGGTATGAGCTCAATCTTTTTGTACTTATTGAAGGCTGATTTGTGTCCTAGTATGTGATCTATTCTGGAGAATGTTCCATGTGCACTTGACAAGAATGTGTATTCTGCCGCTTTAGGATGAAGTATTTTGAATATATCTGTTAAGTCCATCCAGTCCATTATGCCATTCAAAGTCATTGTTCCCCTGTTGATTTTCTGCTTAGATGATCTGCCCGTTGCTGTAAATTATTATCAATGAATTTCTTTATGATTGTAATTAATTGATTTATATTTGAGTGTTTCATGTTCAGGGCAAGTATATTTAACATCTGTTAGATCTTCTTGATGGACAGACTTATTAATTATGATATATTGCCCTTCTTCATCTCTTGTCACAGTTTTTGTTTTAATGTTTATTTTGGGGGGAGAGGGGCAGAGAGAAAGGGGGACAGATGATCCGAAGTGGGGTCTGTGCTTACAGCAGAGTTCCCAATGTAGGGCTTGAACTCATGAACTGTAGAGATCATGATCTGAGCTGAAGGCAGACACTTAACCGACTGAGCCACCCAGACGCCCCAATAGTCTTTGTTTTAAAGTCTAGTTTGTCTACTATAATTCGGCCACTCTGGCTTTTTTTTTTTTTTTTTTCTTTTTCTTTTTGGCATCCATTAGCATGATAGACAGCTCTTCATCCCCACACTTTCACTCTGCAGGTGTCTTTAGATCTAAAATGAGTCTCTTGTAGGCAACATATAGATGGATCTTGTGTTTTTATTCATTCTGATACCCTATGTCTTTTGATTGCAGCATTTTAGTCCATTTATATTCAGAGTGATTATTATAAAATATATGAATTTATTGCCACTATGTTGCCTGTAGCGTTGATGTTTCTGGTGATACTCTCTGGTCCTTTCTAGAAGTCTTTGTTGCCTTTGGTCTTTTTTTTTCTGCACTCACAGAGTCCCCCTTAAAATTTCAGGTAGGGCTGGTTTAGTGGTCACAAACTCCTTTAGCTTTTTCTTTGTCTGGGAAACTCTTTTTTAGTATATGTGCTGCCAAAGCGAGCACTGGGAAACTCTTGATCTCTCCTTTTTTGAATGATAGCCTTGCTGGATAGAGTATTCTTGGCTGCATATTTTTCCAGTTCAGAACATTGAATATATCCTGCCACTCCTTTCTGGCCTGCCACGTTTCTGTGGGTAGGTCTGCTGTGAACCCGATCTGTCCTCCCTTGTAGGTTAAGGACTGTTTTTCCTCCCTTGTTGCTTTCAGAATTCTTTCCTTTTCTGTGTACTTCATCGGTTTCACTATGATATGTCTTGGCGATGGCTGGCTTTTGTTGAATTTAATGGTAATTCTCTGTACTTCTTGAATTTTGATGTCTGTGTCCTTCCCTAGATAAGGGAAGTTTTCAGCTATAATTTGCTCAGATAAACCTTCTGCCTACTTTTCTCTCTCTTCATCTTTTGGAACCCCTATGATATGAATGTTACTATGTTTTAATAAATTGCTGAGTTCCCTACATGTTTTTGTCTTTGTGATCTGTTACGTTTGTTTCCCTCTTCTTTTCAGCCTCATTATTTTCCATAATTTTATCTTCTAGATTTCACTGATTTCACTCTTCTGCCTCATCTAGCCTTGGTTTTATGGCCTCCATTTGGGTTTGGATGTTGGTTATATCATTTTTAATTTCGGCCTGACTAGACTTTAGTTCTTTTAGCTCTGCAGAAAGGGATTCTCTGGTGTCTTCTATGCTTTTTTCAAGCCTACCTAATATCCTTATAATCATTATTTTAAAATCTAGTTCAGACATCTTACTCATATCTGCATTGATTAAATCCCTGGCCTTCCTTTATTTCCTGTTCTTTCTTTTGAGGTAAATTCCTCCCTCTTGTCAATTTGGAGGAAGAAAAAACAAAAAACTAAAAATAATAGAATGAAATAAAATATTAACAATTAAGGAAATTAAATAAGAAAGCTAGATCCGAGGTGCGTTTTGGTTTGCTTGTTCCGAGAAGCTGTCATGTTCTCTCCCCCAAATTATGCAGATTGTTCTGTTAATCCTCAGTTCGATTTCCTGTGTGTCCAAAATGGTTTGATGCTGATCTAACTGCATTTCAGGACAAGACAAGCCCAGGATGCCCTTACTACTCCTCCATCTTAAGTCATCCCAAATGATCTTTTCTGGGATGCTGCCCTTATCCTGTCGGTTTTATCATGGCATTTTTTCTTTTCTGGAAATAAGTGAAAAACTAGGTACATTTGAGGGGTTTTTTTTTAATTCTTTAATTTATTTTTGAAGGAGAGAGTGTGTGGGCGGGGGAGGGGCAGAGAGAGATGGAGACACAGGAATTATTTGGATTTAATAATCCAAAGCAGGCTCCAGGCTCTGAGCTGTCAGCACAGAGCCCGACGCAGGGCTCGAACTCACAGTCTGTGAGATCATGAACCAAGTCATGATGCTCAACCGACTGAGCCTCCCAGGCACCCCTGGGTACATTTGAGTTTTAAGGGAAAGTTTGGACCATTCAGAGTTGCCAGCTGAGATGAGATATAGAGATCTCAGCCTGTATTACAAACCCCAGCCCACAGCTGGATTAACAACCACCACAGCAATGAACACCTCTACGTGTAGTACATTTATATCAGGGAAAAGGCTAGGGAATGTTAATTGTCTCCTCTCTCTTCAACAGAGTGTAGGGAAAGATTCTGCTTTGTGACTCTAAAGGTTATTAACACTGGATCTTCCTTCTCAGCCTTTGGAGTCTTAAAAATGTCTTTGTTCCCATTTTAAGGAAGTGGTAGAAGTGTCCTATGGAAATGACCAGAGAATATTCTGTTGCCATGTTGCCAAAACTCAGGAGAAGATTCCCTAAACTGCTGTAGCTCTTCAAGGGTGACTTTACTCTTTAGATCAGAAGTCAAGTGATGATTAAGGGTGTCTTAGGAGATGAAGGCAAAACACAGTGGGATGTAGAATCAGTCCCATAGACTGATGGTAAAAAGCTGTCACCACGAGAAAATCAGTCAAGATGACAAGCATTGGTGTTTGGAAACCTTTCTACATCGTGTAGTATATAACCCCAGGAGTGCTTAGTGAAAACATGAGGAAGGGTTGGTTCTGATTGGCATAGACCCCATCAGGAAAGTGCGGGGAGCCCTCTGCAGTGAGGTGTTATTGGCATAGCGGTTGGGAGGCTCAAGTGAATTACTGAGTTATTCTATGTTTGCTTAGCCAATCACTTATTACTGTGTTCTGAGAAAGCCATCCTGGAAAATGAACTCTCAGGAATGAAATTATTTATGCCCTGTCTTGTATATTTCCTGTGGAGGTGAGCTGTACCAGTTTTGGTCCTTATTGGTGATAGTTTGTTATATTTAGATGGAGTCTTCTGGAACCTTGGCCTGTGTGTTGTGGCTGTCCCGGCGGCTTAGATGTTCTGAGAGTAGCAGATCCTAGGAATCCCGAATGTCACTCAGTTCAGACCTTGGCTTTTCTCTGCATTTGCCGAAGTGGCTCCTGGATGCTTGCTTCTCAGACTTAAAGCTTCCCATTCTCTGCACAGTCCAGGCAGGTTGAGAGGTTTCAGACCCGAGAAAATGAGGTTTTACATATTGTTGTATGTAGCTATAGTTTATTTACTTTTGCTTCTGTTTTGTATTCCAATGTGTGACCATTCTGCAATTTATCCATTCTGCTGTTAAGTGGATATTTGGGTTAGCTGAATGACTAGGTTGAGTGATGCTGTTATGGCCATTCTTATAGTTGTTGACTTAGAGAAAAGTTTGCAGTTACGTGTACCAGAATGCAAATAATGGTAAAGTCAACCACGGGGTCCGCCATTTAGGTCAAGAAACAGGCTCCTGCCTCTCTGAAGAAGACTTTAATGAATCAATTTTCAGTCATGGGACCCCTGCCTGCCTTCCTGCCCCACCCGGATGTAACAGTTACTCCAACAGTCTTTGTGTTTATAGTTTCATTATAAAAGTGTGCGTGTTTCATTTGGGCTTATATTAACTCTTTAATCAGTTTTGGAAAAAAGTAATTTATTTTGCCTTGTCTCTCCTTCTAGCCTCTGTGCCTATTCTCTGCCTCAGGCTTCTCTCCTGTCTCCAGTCCATCTTGCCTGCATAATGGAAGCTGTCACCTTCCTCTGATACATCCTGTCGATGTTGCTGAAATCGTTAACCTCCTGAAACATTTCTCTGCTTAAAAGCTTTTAGTGGTTGCCCTGTCAACAGTCACATTCCCTTGGTGTTCAAGCCGTATTTCTAGATACTAAGTGTTCTGGTTATCTGTTGCTACGTAGAAACCATTCCAGAGTTAATGGGCTATAGCAGGAGCAGTCACTTTTAATTCTCTATCACAGTTCCGGCCTTGATCTGGCTCCACTAGCTGCTTTCTGGTTGGGCTCTTTCTACAGTTACAGTCAGATGTGGGCTGGGTCTGGAACCATCTTGAAGGCTTCCTCATTCACATGTCTGATGGTTGATGCTGGCTGTCTGCTGGGACGCTTCGCTGTGGCCTTTCTGTGTGGCCTGGACTTTCTCAGAGCAAGGCAGTTGGATTCCCTGGGTGAGCACACCAGGAGAAGGAGCTAAACAGGCGCTGTATTATTGCCTTTTCTTACCTCGCCTTGGAAGTCCCCCAGCATCAGGGGAAGGCATCCGTGTTGTGTCCAGTGTCTGACAGTGATGGATACAGCTGTCATATAAGTTTTTGTGTAAGCACATGTTTTTATTTCTCTTGGGTGAGTACCTAGGATTGAGACTGCTGGGTCTTACGGTCAGCGTATGTTGAACTTCATAGACACTGTCAGACCGTTTTCCACATCAAGTTTGCCTTTCGGATTCTCATAAGCAATGTATGAAGTTGCAGTTGCTTGGCATTTTTTAAAAAAATTTTAGCAATTCACTAAGTTTGTACTGGCATCTTGTTTTGGCTTCAAATTGCATTTCTTTAATGGTTACTAATTTCAGACATCTTGTTCTGTACTTCTTTGCCATTGATACATCTTCTTTGAAGAAACATCTGTTTTGATCTTTTGCTTATTTTTAAAACCTCGGTTGTTTCTCATTTTTAACTTCTTCATACATTCTGATATCAAGTTCTTTGTTAGAAATGTGATTCGCAAATATTCCAGTTTATCGATTTTTCTTTTTATGGATCATGCTTTTGGTATTGGATCTAAAACTGCTTTGACTAAGCCATGCCTTACTCTGTTGACCGTTTCTTCTGCCTGGATTCTTCTAGCTTCACTTGTGGAGCCTGGTCTGCCTTTTCAGGATTTTTGCATATGCTGCCCCCTGTGACAATGTAAAACCTGCTTCTATAAATGATGTGCTCTTTAGTTCCTGAGAACGACTTCATTATGACAAAAGCCAGCTATACTTCAAATCAAGTGACAGACTAGCACACATAATAAAGAGGCTCTGAAGTGTACTCCCTGCTTGACATTAAATCCGCATAAGGAGATAAGACGCGAATGAGCCGCCGTAGTTCCTGAGTGAAGTACTGGGGAGCACTCCTGAACTAAGTGTGTAGCAAGATTTGCCCTCGGAGAAGTGACTGTCACCAGAGTGCGGGGGGAGCAATCGGCGTTGACTCCTGCATGTGGTCTGTGGGGAGCAGGGACGGGAGTGAAGACTATGGGAAGGGTTGCTGTTCGTGGTTTTAAATCTGAAACTTTAGCAAAATTAATGAAGAGGCTCTTCAGTTGGACAGAAGGCGTATGGAACCACGTGACTGAGATGAGCCATTATTTTGCATTGTTTTTCTCCCCTACCTGCAGGGAGTCATTTCTTTCTTTCTTTCTTTTTTAATTTTTGAGAGAGAGAGAGAGAGCGCAAGCAGGCGTGAGCTAGGAAGGGGCAGAGGGGGGTGGGGAGACACAGAATCTGAAGCAGGCTCCATCCCGGCTCCTAGCTGTCAGCACAGAGCCCGACGCAGGACTTGAATCCATAAACCATGAGATCATGACCTGAGCTGAAGTCGAATGTTCAACCACTGAGTCACCCCAGAGCCCATCCCTTTTAAAGCATGTCTGATGAAGCCACACGTGTGGTTCAGTGCGATAGTCTGCGTAGCATGCCCACCCCAGGGCCCGCTACCCAGAGGCTCTGAAATAGTGTGGATTTCACCTCTTTCTCAAGCTTCCGCATTTCTTTTCTGTTTCAGTAACAGCTTGAGTGTCTGCTGTGTGCCGTGGCAGAAGGGTAACACTGAGTATGGTCTCGCTGAGACAGGAAGAGAGAGTTGGTTTTCAAAGAACGTACAGCCTGGGGTGGAGGGCGACAGATGTTGAATACAGACTATGTAATTCGAGGCAGAATAAAATTAATGCTAAATAGAGATGCCCACAGGGTGCTGGCTAGGGTGACCCAGGGAACTCAGATAGGAGAAGACGTGTGACACATGCATCGAAGGGGGCATGGATTTTCCTAGGTGAACACAGCACTGAAAGATACTTCTGACTGTGAAATCGTGTGGTATGTTTGAGGGACAGTGACTTGTCTGCTTTTTGGCTTGTGCAGGAGTCAGGGCCATATTGCAGGAGACGACGCTGGGAAAACAGGATGCAGGTGGGTTTCTGATGCCCGCAGCTTCCGTCAGTGGCTGCAGAGTTTGTGGGAAGCATAAGACAGACACACAACTGGGTTGTCTCAGGCGTGTCATCAGGATTAGGAACTATGAGAAAGTTACAAATGGTTGTAGGATGCTTGCTAAGCGTCGGCATCAGGGATCCATTTGGGGTCACTTATTATCTGCAGGGCCAGACAGTGTTCTTGCTTGCATTATAAACTCACCGAGAGAAGACAGCTGACTCTTAACAGTGGGGGCAAAGTGGGGGCTGGGGCACCAGTTGCCCCACACAGTAGAAAATCCCAGGCTTTTGACTCCCCCAGAACTTAAGTTGACTGGAAGCCTTACCAATAACCTAAGTACTTAACACATATTTTGTATATGTATTATATGTTCCTACAATACAGTAAGCTAGAGGAAAGAAAATGTTATTAAGGAAGTCATAAGGAAGAGAAGGTACATTTAGAATACTGTACTTTTTATTAAGTAAAAAATCCATGCAGTTCAAAGCCATATTGGTTAAAGGTGACCTGTATATGACATTCTTGATGGTTAAAGAAAAAAACTTGTTGGGGCGTCTGTGTGGCTCAGTCGGTCAAGTGTCCGACTTCGGCTCGGGTTATGATCTCACGTTCGTGGGTTTGAGCCCCGCGTCGGGCTCTGTGCTGACAGCTCAGAGCCTGGAGCCTGCTTCAGATTCTGTGTCTCCTTCTCTCTCTGCCCCTCCGCCTCTTGCTCTGTCTCTCTCAAAAATAAACATTAAAAAAAAAAAAGACAAAGACTTGTTAATATAGAACTAGACGTGTAGTTTCTCTCAGAGCAAGGAGGTTCTCCGGGCAGACAGTGCTACCAGTCTCTTTTCCTCTGGATATAGCCCTCACAGCCCCTCGAGGTGATATAACCCCAGCCTTTAGGAATTCTGCTTGCAGACATGAAGACACGCCCTGGAGCCTTTAGTTGTTGTCTAATGGTGGACGTAGTTTCAGCCGGATGCAGTGCTAGTGAATAATCAAAACTACAAGTGAACTTGGATGTCACAGATGGAAAACAAAGTGCCAATATGGCTGTCCTAACAGTGCTTTCCTGTGTCTTGTTCTTTCTGCTCCTAGGGACCTCATCCCCATCGTTGCTGCTCTGGAGTACAACCAGTGGTTCACGAAGCTCTCCTCTAAGGATCTGAAGCTGGTAAGAAAGCGAAGCTCTTGGAAATGTGGCTTAGTCCCACGGAATTTCAGAAGCCCGATAATTATCAAGAAACATTTGGTTTGCAGCACATTTGTACGTGCTTTTTTTCTTGAGCGGGTATTTTCCTGTAAGTGATCTGCATGCCGTTTTACGCACTTTGTCATGTGAGATGCTCAGGAGAAGCACTTCCTCATGTTTTCAACTGCTTCGAGCAATTTTAGATAATGAACAGAAAGACACATTTAGCGTAGCCTTCCCTACACACTCATTCTGTTGGCAGAAACTATTAAAGTTACGTTTGCCCAGCTGCCGATAGCAGATTTACATTTCTGTCCTCCATCCATCTCCACAAAGCGTCCCTTCCTAAGAATTTGGGAAAATGTTACCAGGTAGAGTTGGTCTGGTTGAGTTATGATCGTTTCCACTAATTTTCTAGATGAGTTTTGGGGCAGGTTTATATGTAAGGGAAATGAAATCAAAGGGAGATGTTAGTTTCCATAAGGTATGTGGGAGCGCAGTCTTTGGTCTCTTCTACCACTGGAAAAAGACACCCTGTGGCAGATTGTTTGCACGTTCAAAGCAGCTGTATGGATGGAGCCTTATCCGTAAGTTAGCTTTCTGCTACTTCATTTTAGGACAGGAAATAATCTATAGGTTGTTTCATCGGCGACTCTTATGTTCAAACCTCCAACCGCCAGAGGGTGTGGAAACTGGGGGCTTAAGATTTTCAGAGTGGAGAGGTAGGATTTTGACTGAGACGTGGATCTTTGGAAAGCGGAGGGTTGAGATTTGCTAGTGGACAGTGGACAGGCTGCTCCTTTTCTGAATTTCCTGGGGTGTGAGTAGCTGAAGGCATTATTAGTATGAGCATGAGCTGAACTCATTTGGGGTCCACTGAGAGCCGGCATGGTGTAGAAAGAGTGTGGGCTTGGAAACCCACCTGGGTCTCAGATTCTGGCTCCTGGTACAAGGCTGTGTGACCTCAGCTAAGTTATGTGACATTCCAGAGCCTTAACTTCCTGTACACCTGTTATTTAGAGTTCATTGGACCTCATGTGTTATCATCTCTATCCAGTGCTTATCAGAGTAGATGGCTCCTAATAGCTGTTCCATAAAGATTGGTATAATAAACAGATGTCAAATTAGTTTGGACAGCAAATGAATGGATATAGCAATACATGTGTAACTAATTTTGCAGATGATCAGATGAGTCAATAATGTGGACAGAGACTTGAACATAGTCCCTGACATATTGCAGGCATTTTTTAACTGGTAACTGTTGTTGCTGCTGTCACAGACTAGCAAAGAGGCTGAGAAATGAGCAAGTGTGGGGTGTGAATTATGGAAGTTGTATCAGCTAAACAGGGCAAGTTTCTGAGGTCAGTGGATGGAGCTAGGCATGGC
>NW_027530352.1:1070301-1093225 GCF_008692635.1 Crocuta crocuta | reverse complement strand
GGTGGGGGGGGGGGGGGGGGGGGGGGGGGGGGGCAGGTGAGCTCCCAGGGAGCAGACCAGAAGGCATGATGGGAGGGAGACCTGCGGACAGAAGTGTCTCCTGGCTTACTGCTTGCTGGGTTGGGGACCATTTGCAGGACTGAGGCAGCGGTGATGACAGCTGGGAAAAGGGAGCCATTTGGGGAATGAGAAGTAGATTAGCCCAGGGATTGTGGGATCGGGGAGAACAAGGCTTCTCTGCTGAGTCAGTTTACCTGGCTCATTAAAACATCCCTGTAAGTTGGTGATTTTTCCGAATGGGGCCCAGGAGAGCTCTGAGGAGGTGATGCAGATCCCACTTTTGGAAATCGTCGCAACCCCCCATTACAGGAGTGCGTCCTGGCCACCAGTGCTGCCTTCTGTCACGATTTCTCCTGGGTGTAATCTCTTCTCAGTTGCCGTGCATGCTCAGGCATGAAAATACCCACCCAGTCCTTTCTGTTCTGGAAAACAAGGCATGGACGTGTTCAGAGGCTTGCGTGGGTGTGCTGGGGCAAAAGGAAGGGTGGTGAAGGGAAGTGAGGGCTCCCCTTTACTGCTTTTCCGTTAGCGAAGATTTAAGCTCAAAAATACGCATGGGTCTATTTTTAATATTCGGTATTTTATTTAAAATGAAAAATGACCCTTGGGATATCAGCCTTCTGTCTTCAAAAGTAATAGCAATTCTTCGTGTTTTTCACCCAAAGTCAAAAAGAACGGGTACTTGCCCCTTTGATGGCTATTGTGGCATTCAGTCTCGGGACATTTTCTAATATGTGGCTTATTGGAGGAAGTGACAGCATTCCACCTTCTTTGGACTTTTTAAAAAAAGTTTATTGATTTATTTTGAGAGAAAGAGAGAAAGCATGAGCGGAGGAGGGGCAGAGAGAGAGGAGAGAGCGAGAATCCCAAGCAGGCTCTGCACCACCAGCATGGGGCCCCATGTGGAGCCCGAACTCACAACTGTAAGATCATGACCTGAGATGAAGCTGAATGCTTACCCCACTGAACCACCCAGGTGCCCCTGGACTTTTTAAAACATGAAATGCTTGACAAAAAGGAGTGACTTTGTCTCAAGTTGTATAAATTCTCTGGATTAAGATTGTTCTGGCTCAATAAAAGGAGCCTGTGCAAGGGTACCACAAGGAAAATATGTCATATATGCATTATGCTGACCCTATGACACTAATTAGTACTCCCGCTCCCTAATTTAAATAGAAAGAGGGAATTTTTTTTAATATGCCAAATTTGCGATTAGGATCAACTTTTTGCCTCATATTCTCCACTCATTAACAACTCAGTAGATAGGGGTCTGGCTCAAGTCTTGATTTTGTAATTTAGGCAAGTCAGTGAGTGTCATGGTGTCCTTTAAAATCTTTTAAAAAATGGCATGGTTGGGCCAGGTGTGTAGCTCCTTTTAGATATAAAAGTCCCATATACCTTTTAGTTTGCATTAGTTCCATTGTTGCCAACAGCAGTTCCTCTAGTTTTTATCGTACACTTTTTTTTTTTTTTTTGAAAGAGAGGATCTTAAGCAGTCTCTATGCTCAGCATGGAGCCCAATGTGGGGCTCGATCCCAGGACTGTGAGATCATGACCTGAGTAGAAATGAAGAGTCGGATGCTTAACTGATTGAGCCACCCAGGCACCCCTTATTGTATACTTTTGATTTTTTTTTTTTTAATATTTTTATTTCTAGGAGAGAGAGAGAGAGAGAGAGACAGCGTGAGCGGGGGAGGGTCAGAGAGAGAGGGAGTCACAGACTGAAACAGGCTCCAGGCTCTGAGCTGGCAGTCAGCACAGAGCCCGACGCGGGGCTCGAACCCACGAACCGCGAGATCATGACCTAAGCGAAAGTCGGACGCTTAACCGACTAAGCCACCCAGGCGCCCCTACTTTTGATTTTTAACTAAATGCAAGCTCTTGAAGAGGCATTGTCTTAAGTTGTTAAGAATTTTTTCTCCCTAACCCGGTGAGCATAGTGTTGAACATGCAGTTGACATTTGGGGAACACTGCGGTAATGGTCACATGTTACTTGCCATCTAGGTTTGGGGATGTGTGTGTATCTCTAAAAATTTCATCCTATATATTCCTCAGTATGGAAAACAATTATTTTCATGGACTTGGCACTTAGTAAAAAGTAACAAAATTAATATAGATGTAAATTACTTGTTATACCTCTCCCCTACTGGCATTTTAAAGAAAACTTGAGCATACTTCCTGTACATTTTCTGTACTAAATTTTTATTACAGTAATTATACCCAAGGGGTAAATGAAAGCCCTGCTTTGGGAAATTGCTTTTCTGGATGCTCTGTGAGGTAGCCCTGGAAAGGTAATGATAGCATAGATTGTTTTTGGAAATTAGGATAATTCCTGCAAACACATTTTCGAAGCAATCACTTTTTACCATGTCAATGCCGAGTGAGATCAGTTCACCTGGCTGTATATTGTAAGACATAGAACTAGACTGATAAGGGGGGTCACCATTGTGAAAATCACCACCATCAGTGTAATGTAAATTGCAGCCATTTGGTCAATGGGAATTAATTTTCCTCTTCCTTCATCAATCTGTGGGACACATCAGTAACTAGGGGACCATGTGAAAGTAACAATGTAGACTGAATGGAATCGGACACCAGGTAAGAATTATAAATGCCTAGGATGGCGTGGGACTTGCCTGTTTCCAAGTGAGGTTTCCTAAAGGATGCTCACTAGCCAATTTCTATTACATTTTAGACTGTTCTAATGATGCTTAATCCATTTGAATATATTGATCTGATAAATCAAAGAATTGTCATTTTTTGTGGTATTTTAGGTAAAGAAACTGCTTTGATTATAGTATGTCACAGCACACGGAACTCCCTCCCTCATTCCCTCCTCCCACCCCCTCCCTTCCTCCATCTCTTCCCCCTTCCCTTCCCTTCCCTTCCCTTCCCTTCCCTTCCTCCTCTCTCTCTNTTCTTTCTTTCTTTCTTTCTTTCATCATAAAGGATTTAAATAATCATACTTAACAGTTTTATAATGAGATTCACATAAAGGGTTAGCTCAGGGCTTAGCTCATAACAAGAGCTTGGTAAAAGGATTGTCATCACCAGCATCATATTATTGCCACCACTTAGTCTTTTGTTATCCATTCTGGAGGTCACTTTCTTTGGGAATTCCTTTTGGTTTTCTCCAAATTGGGATATGCCTCTGAGTGGCCCTAGCACAACTAAAATGGCCTTTTATTTATTTATTAAAAATTTTCTTGGATAGTTTTGTGAGAGAGAGTGAGCAAGTGAGTAAGCAAGCATGAGCAGGGGAGGGGCAGAGAGCAAGGTAGACACAGAATCCAAAGCAGGTTCCAGGCTCTGATCTCTGTGCATAGAGCCCAACGCGGGGCTCAAATCCACGAACCATGAGATTGTGACCTGAGCCGAAGTCAGACACTTAACTGACTGAGCCATCCAGGTGCCCCTAAAGTGGCCTTTTAATGAGTCTATCATAATTGTCTGTGTTCTTATCTGATTGCCCTGTTGGATGGTGTACTCTGAAGGGCACAACTTTTTGTCCTTTATGTCATTGACTCTGCTGGACCTTCAACATAATGCTGTGTCGTAGGGGACGGCAGTCAGGTTTTGTGGAATGAATGAAGGTGCGCATACATGACCGATCTGATTAGAACTTTGCACCTGTGTGGGTCTGTAAGGGCAAAGTGAGGTCGCCTCTAGACTTCATGATGTGGACGAAGAATGCTTTCTGTTACAGTCCGCTGATGTCTGCGAACAGATACTGAGGGTGGTGAGTAGGTCCAACCGGCTGGAGGAACTGGTGTTAGAGAACGCTGGACTTAGAACGTGAGTATTTTCCAGAACGTATGAATAGGTTGCTTAAAATCTTTCTGCTGTTTCCTTAAAATTATTATATAGTTTTTAAAAAAAGTTGGGCCACTCGCATACATAGCGCAGTGCTTTCCCTTCTAAAAAAAAATCCCTGTGCTCCCCATCATCATGAAGGTCAAGGATTTTATCACACCTGTGACTGTTGTGTCCCTGGGTGTTTGGAGGGAGCACAGTGTGGCAGGTAAGAGTACCTGAGCCAGGTGCCTCATGGCCTTGGGCAAATCGCTTCACCTCTGCGCCTCAGTTTCTTTGTCTTTAAGACAGAGAAAACAGTCGTGCCTAACTTACAGAATTATGGTTGTGAGGATAAATGAATTGATATATGTAAAGTGCTTAGGAAAGTATCTTTCATATTATAGATGCAATGTGTTAGCTTTAATGAGTATCATTAATGGTACTCCTGGTAATAACACATTTCATATAATTTTATTGCTTTGCTCTGATATGCTTTAGCCATTTCTCTCTCTTTCCAAATTCCTACTTGTCCTGTTCGGTAGTAGGTAGTGGTTCAGTAGGCAATCCCCATGCTTATGTGGAGTTCGAATCAGCTAGAACAAAGACTTCACTGCTCCTAAGAGAGGGGTGTTGACGGTTCCATGGTCACAGTATTTAATGTGTTATTTTAAGCACAACATACCTAAAATAGTGATTTTGATTTTTGTTAAAACATAGTGTTAGCAGTTGTAGCCTTTAAACTCAGTCATCAAGGCAGTCGGTTTTGCGTTGTGAGTATTGCATGAAATGAGAATTAAGACAATAGCAAACAGCCTCTTACAACTTGCGTGAAAGGCAGGTTCAATTCAGGATTTTTTTCAGTTATGGAAGGACTAAGTAGTACTATTAATAGCTCTCTGTAATGTGTCTTTAAAGGGGGCAGTTATGTATTTCCTTTTTGCTTTTGAAGGAGGTTTTGGCTAATCAGAATGAACCAGATTGTGGCTGTGTTTTTATAGATACTCTCTTGAGGAATATATATATATCTTTGTGTAGCATAGGTGGGGTGTTAGCAAATAGATGGTCTTAGATTCATATTATAAAGAAAGGTTTTCTGTTTCTGACTTCGCTCTAACTTTTCTAGCTTTAAGTGTTTTATTGAGCAGTTTTACATTCTGTGTTATTTAATCTGTTTTGTTGACTTGCAGAGATTTCGCACAAAAACTGGCTGGCGCTCTAGCGCATAATCCCAACTCAGGACTCCACACGATTAACCTTGCTGGCAACCCGCTGGAGGACCGAGGTACTGTCGCATTCCTGTGGTTACTGAGGCCAGAACTGTGAGAGAATTAGGGAGTCTTAATAGCCACACCCTAAGAATGGGGTTAAGCTCGGTTGTAATTATGTAACAAGTTCTACCCATGCTTTGTGGGCTTCTAGATTTTCGCCACCCTTTGATGAAAATACGGTGCTAAAATTCATTATCTGATTAACTTCTTTACAAGAGCTACAAACAGGAGGAGGATATGATTTTTAAACTGTTGTATTAGGTTTTCATGGCTACATAACGAATTGCCGCCAAGATGGCAGCTTCAAACGACGTGGACGTATTAGCTGACAGTTTCCTTGGGTTAGTAGTCTGGGCACAGGTGTGCTGGGCTGTCCACTCAGTGTCATAGGCTGGAATCAAGTTGTCAGGTGCGGCTGTGATTGTGTGTGACCTCACGTGCTCAAGCTTACTGGGTTTTGGTAGAATTGATGTCCTTGGGTGTGTAGGACAGAGGTCACTATTTTCTCCCTAGCTCTCATTGGGGACCACTCCCAGCACCCAGAGGCTGTTTTCACGACCTTGCTACATGGCCTCTCCTCTTACCACATGCCAGTTTGCTCTGTGCTTGAGGCAGTAAGGAACACATCTCTTTGATGCTTACCTTTCCTTTAAGTAGAGCACCTGGTTGGGTCAGGCCCACCCAGGACAGTCTCCCTTTTGATGAACTCAAAGTCAACTGATCAGTGGTCCAATCACATTAGCAAGGTTCCCTATATTCATTAGTCTGCCTCCCATACTGATTATACAGGAAATGATACAGGATGTGCATACCAGGGGGCAGAAATTGTGGGGACCATCTTACTATTCTATCTACTGCAGATAAATATTCTACCTCTGAATATTTAGCCAGGTTTGAATGGGATGATAGGGAGAAAATGAAGGACTGGGGTTCACGATGAGGCAGAAGAAGGCTTCTTTACAAGTGTTTGTGTGGGCAGAGGGAAGAGTCAGCAGGTTTAGAATGTGAAACTTAAGAATTTGAATTCTCAGCAGAACATGGGTGGGCGGGGTTTAAGAAGAATTAGCTTTATCTCTAGAGGGAATATTTTGTTTTCATTAGCTGTTGCAAATGTTTTCCAGCATTGTTGAATAAAAGCCTTTCATCTTGTAATGTTGTATATTTGATGAGGATTAATTATTAAATGGAGCTGAAGATACAAATATAGACAGTCAGTTCTGCCCTGTGGTCCTGATATGGACATTGTTCTTCGTTGAAAAGGACACCCGCTCATGTGGTATTCAAGCCAAAAATGAGGGGGAGCTTCCTAGCATTTAACGTAGTCAATCTAAAGGAAGTTTGAGGGGTGCCTGGGTGGCTTAGTTGGTTAAGCGTCCAACTTTTGCTTAGGTCATGATCTCACGGTTCGTGGGTTCGAGCCCCGCATCGGGTTCTGTGCTGACTGCCAGCTCAGAGCCTGGAGCCTATTTCAGAGTCTGTGTCTCCCTCTCTCTCTGACCCTTCCCTGCTCACGATGTCTCTCTCTCTCTCTCTCTCTCTCTCTCTCTCCTAGAAATAAATAAAAAATAAAAAAAATAAAGGAAGTTTGAGGCTGAATTAGAAAGCTAGAACACATGGAAATCATCCTCATGGAATAAACCACAGCTGAAAATAATGGATGCCTATCCCTGGGATAGAAGTTTCTTTGGGGCTTAGGAATTTCTTTAGGAAAAAACAGATGTTGTCTCTACTAGTCAGATGCTAGAAAATGAAGAATCTGACAGAATAGAAATGTGGATGTAAATCTACATGTTGATTACTGTTCATAGACAAAATGGCTGTTTTGGTTTGGCTTTTAAGATGGGAAGGACCCAAACATATTTATCTACTGACAAGACGAAGTCAGTGGAGGGAGGTAGTTGACGGAGGCTGGTCCTTATGGATGTGAATCCACAGCGCAGTCGACTGGGAAGGGACACACCCCTTAGTCATCGGGGAAAGGCAAACTCAAACCACAGTGAGATCCCACTACACAACCAGTAGGACGGCTATGGTGGAAGCAGGTGTTGGAGAGGACATGGGTAACGGGGGAACACGCTTCACAGGCGGGAACGTAAAACCGTGCAGCCACTCGGCACACGGGTCGGACACGCCTTCAGAAGCTAAACACAGATTTGCCACACGACCAAGCAGCTCCCCTTCTAGATCTCACTGGAGGGAGACGGAGCCCCTGTTCATGCCCAGACTTGGGCGTGTTGATCGCAGTGTTCCTCGAGATAGCCCCACCGTGGAGGCCGCTCGCCCGCCCGCCGCCGGCAAACGGGCGGACACACTGCGGGGTGTCTGGACTGTGGCTCACGGCCCGGTGGTGGAGGGCGTTGTGGGGCTGATTGACTCATGCTCCTCTGATGTGGTTGAGCCTCAGACACCTCATGCCAGCTGAAAGGAGCCGGGTACAGTTTGAGTTTTGGGGCCTGGGTCCCCTTTTCTGTTGCGAACCATACTGTACGGCTCAACCCCTCAGCTGCACTTTTTTGTCCGTCGGACACTCGTCTTTGGTTTCAGCTTCGGTGGTAGCGCTTGCTCATGCAGGTGCATCTGAATCCATCCGGATGTTTCTCCTGCACCTGCTTCCTTCCCATCCCTGCCTCTTGTCCCTGATCCTCCCCAACCCCCTAAGACCTTGGCCATACCCAATAAATACTTCCTTTAACTGGAATTTGATTTCATTTCGTCTTAATTCCCTTCTGTAGTTTTCAACTGCATTGAAAATTGTGGCCAAGTTGACAGAGGCTTCTTTTCTACCAGGCCGTGCGCTCAAAGATGATGTTTCGGGGCTTCTCTTCTCCGCATTCCTACCTCTGAGACCTGATTTCTGGGTCTTTCCATCTACCTGCGGTTCATTCACAACAGCTAAAATCACAGTCGTTCCAAGGATGTTTACTCAACTTAGTGCACACGTAGCGACTTGCTGGCATGGTTTCTGCTCACGTGCGCTCAGTTTTGACACTCCCGGAAAGGTTCTCTCAAGCTGGGACGTCCCTTGTTTCGGGCCATTCTAGTTTCATCCACCGCTGTACTTGCTAGTGTTCTTGCACAATGGCCAGCACCTCTGTTTCCTGCCTTTGCTCGTGGGGCTGAGCCTCAACACAAATTCTGTGTAGGTTTCTTTTTATTCAGGCTAAATATTTAAAGGTGATGGGTAGTTTTTCTGCTCAGGGATGGAAATCCCATAAGAAATCCAACTAAGTGTCAAATATTTATAGGAGTTTCAGTCCAGGCAAAATACTTCCTGCTTTTTTCTTTCTGAGCCATTCAGTGACAGTATTTTCTGTTTGAAAACAATAAAAAGTATGGGGAAGAATTTATAATTGGAGCGTGTAACCTATATCAGAGACCGAGAAAATTCAAAGAAAACATAAGACCGTTTAGCAGCCTAGAAGTCTGGGGAATTTAAACACCAAATCGAATTTGATTTTGTACCTAGACCATCCACTCAGGACTTATTTGAAAACTCTCAGAGAGAAAGTCCAGCTCCTTGCTTTGTGACATGATTGTTGATGCAGCAAATTCCTGTTATTTCCCGCTCAGTCTCCCTGTCATACATATGAAGGACAGACAGACTTCTATTCTTAAGGGGCTTGTGGTGGAGGAGGGAAAGGTGTGAATTAGGATGCAGGGGTGTAGTGTGTATGCGCATGGCTTCAGGTGCTGGGTAGCATGCTGTCTCTCTTTGTGGAGGAGACACACAAGGCGGTGAGCAGGCCACACACATGCACGGGCTCTCCTTACTGCGGTTGCAGGGTCAGGGCCGTTCCCCAGCTTCCTCTTGACCTTCCATCCCCTTATGTTTTCAAAGACTGTAGGTCAAGACCCATTAGCAGGTCATGAAATCAACTCAATAGTTCATGACATGCATTTGAAAAAAAAGAAGAGGAAGGACTAGAACGGAATAGAAAGTATCAGAGTGCATTTGTTCGGGGAAACTTTGGTTTTAGTTTCCTAATATATGTGTATGTATTTATTTTTGGATGAGTTTCCTTCATCATGATGTCAGATCTGTTTCTCTATCTGAGTCATGGTAGAAAAGGCTTAAAAATCTCTGCCCCGGCTCAACTTTATCAACTTTGTGTGATGAATCCATTGGCTGACCCAGTGTCTGAGCCACCGTGTTCTGGGTCATTTCCTCATGACTAACCCTTTGGATCTGACATTACTTTCTGGATCAGAGTTGGGTAGTTTTGGAGAATGCAGCTCTCCTCTCTCTGCTCATTTCACACGCTTGACTTCTTCCTTGTTCCAGACACTCCACCTTTTGTTCTTCCTGCTTACCCCTCCCCCTGCCCCTCATTTTTATGGTCTGGCCTTGTCAGGAATGTCCGGCCATTTCCCCGCCTCACTTTGTTCTAAATTGGATTATCTTGCTTAAAGATGATTTTGAATCCTGTCTCAGAATGTTTTTCTTTCAGAAATGTTGACCTGACATCCCCAGATTTTTTCCCCCCTCTCTGACCATCTGGTGGTGGCTCTGGTTTGAGCTTTTGAATAAGACAGACAAACAGATTCTAGAATTGCCACTTACATTTTGTGGTGCTCTCCATCTTTCATGTCTTCCAGTGTGTACCAGTGGGTTCTGGAATCAAAGTACATGGGTTCAGTTCTGGGCTTTGTCATTTTCTAGCTGAGTTTCCTTGGACAAGTTACTCAACTGCTATGTCTCCTGTTCCTTATTTTTATTATTTTTTAAAAAAAATTTTTAATTCCAGTATAGTTAACATACAGTGTTCTGTTAGTTTCAGGTGTGTGATATAGTGATTCAGTAGTTCTGTTACCTTAGTCAGTGCTCATCACAATACATGTATCTATAATGTCTTTATCTTTAAAATATTAATAGTACCTACCACTTAGAGGTGTTCTTAGGATTAAATGAGATAAAACACATAACAGGAGAAGAATAACCTGTTACATACTGGGCGCTCAAGAAATGTTAGCTCTCACTACCTCCTTTGATTCATAAAATAGCCTCGTGGAGTAAAATCATGCAAATATTATTATTCCCTTTTTATAAATGAGGAAACTATGTGTCTACACGGTTTGGACAAAGCTTGTGGAGTCATACCTAATACTAGTTGGTGAGGCTCCTGGGTAGAATTTCCTGAATATCAGCCAACGTTAGTCAGTCTCTCATCCCAAGATGGTGATTTTCTGATTTGGCTGTCTAGACTTCCTTAGGAAGTGGAAGGGAAGAATTTTATGTGTGCCTCTTGGAAAACACTGGCTTATTCCAGAACACGTCAGTAAATTTTCTTAAAGACTCTACTATCTCAAGATACCAGGACCGTGTGCGACATCTACCAAATGGAAGGGACTTTTCTTCAGATTCGTAATTTCAGCCATATTCAATTGATATTTTTAAGGTTACACAGGGTGAGACAAGATTTTGAAAACTGCCTGCCTTTGGATTTTAGGGCATTTGAACATTCAACTGACTTCACTTTCCCCACTGGTGTTCTATTCCTATATTCTCAGTTCTTGAATCTTTTTTTTTTCCTCAGCCTTATTTTTGAAATGGAAATGTTTGAGTGTATTTTGTTTATTCCCTTATCTTAGTGTTTCTGAACTTTCCAGGGAAGCTGTAGGAATTAGTAGAACTTGGAGGATTTTAACTGTCACCTGTGTTCTGCCATGTCCAGTGTTCCAATCTCTCTACTTTCTAACAGACAAGAAGGAGGTCGTCTGCTTATCCATCTCCTGTGACCAGAACTCTACATGCAGGATTTTGTTAGACTGTTCATACTGATGGGTTCATTTGACAAGGACCCCCTTAAGCCCGTTTGCCTACCGGGTACAACCCTTCTGATTCTATAATATCCGAGTGTTAGAGTTTTATATGCTATTATCATAGGTTTTTAAATTCATGCATGATTAATAGGTTAAATGTGCGGTGTCAAATTTAATTTCCTGTCTTTGTAAGTTAATAGCATCAGATGGCAAATTATAACACTAAACATTTTATAATTACTTTTTTTATTAGTCATAAATATTTTGAAGCGGAGGAAGCCATAATGGTTTTGTTTTGAAAGGAGAAGTAAAAATTAGGCCATTTTTCCTCCTATATTTGACACATGCTTTAAAAAAAAATCACAAGAAGGGTAATCCATAAAAATTAGACCATTTTTCCTTCTAAATTTGACACATAGTTTAAAAAAAAAAATCACAAGAAGGGTAATCCATTTCATGAAGTCTCCAAATGAAAGCTTTGAGAGAGAAATTCCATTTTAATTCACAGCTCTGAAGGCTATGTTTTGGTTTATTTGGGGAAGAGAACTGAATGGTTCTGGCTAGAAGTCGAAACGTCTTTTCTCTCCTTTGTTTGTGGGGAAATATTTTCTCGATGATCAGTTTGTGCCATGACACTGTTGAGTAAGTGGCTTCAGGAAAGTACCAGGCAGGTTAATTTTTTTGTTTTTCTTGAGATTTTGGCTGCCAGCCACCCTCAATGTATTCATGTTGCCGAGGCTGTGTCTGGAGCCTTCTAGAAAAGAAGACAGTCCTTTGTGTAATAATCTGTTGTTACCTTTTCTCAAAGATCAGTAAAAGTATTGAATCACTATGAGGTACACCTAGAGCCCATAGGATATTATATGTCCATTCTACTGCAATTTGGTTCTTTTATTAAAAAAGAAAAANGTGACTCCATTTATATTTTTTATATATATTTTATATTTTTTAATATATATTATATATATATTTTATTGCATTTGCACTTAGCAAGGGCACTTCTTTAAAGAAGAAATGTATTTATTTTCTATGGGGGGGCAGAGGCAGAGCATGAGTGGGGGAGGGGCAGAGAGAGGGAGACACAGAATGGGAAGCAGGCTCCTGGCTCTGAGCTGTCAGCACCGAGTCCGACATGGGGCTCGAACCCATGAACTGCGAGATCATGACCTGAGCCTAAGTCAGAAGCTTTACCAACTGAGCCACTCAGGAGCCCCATCCTGCTTTTTTCTTTTAAATAAATTATCAAGCATGGCTTTATTCACTTTTGTTCTAATTCAGGAGCTTCACTCTTTATTACTTTCATTACTTACGCTGTTGATCTTTCAATTTCCAGAGAAAAATATGGCTGGATTGTTGATTCCTTTTTTTCTTGCTTCCTTTTTTAAACATAATTGTTGATTAAAGAATGAACATATGGGTAGCGTCACCAGTGGTGTAAAATAATTGTTTCATTCTGGCCTTGTGTCTAGTTATGGGCATTTGTGGTTTTCTGTGCTATAGCAGGTATGTGTCACAGAAAAGAAATTAGTGAAAATGTAGAAATGGTCATTTTCTCAACAAAGCAAAACAAGTCGAAAGTCAGCCTGGGCACAACAAATTGGAAGTTGAATGGAAGATTTTAACTTTGATCTAACATATTTTTCAGCATAATTTGAAGACTTGGGATATGGGTTGTTTTCTTTTTAAAACATTGTCGCAGCATATGCTTTGCTGGGCAGAAACTGTATAAGAGAATTGGTCGTGGGTAGGCAGGGATAAGTCTTCTCATAATTTAAAAGTGAGTGTCTGGTATCCTTCCCGATTCCATACCCAATTTTTAAAAAAGACTTTTGGTTTTTAGAGCAGTTTTAGGTTCACAGCAGAATTGAGAGGAAGGTACAGAGATTTCCCGTATCCTTCCTGCCCCCCGCATATGCAGAATCTCCCTCGTTATCAGCACCCCCACCATCATGCCACAGTTGTGACAGTCGATGAGCCTTTCCTATCATGTCATAATCATCCGAGGTCTGTAGTTTTCATTAGGTTTACTCCTAGTGTGCGTTCTATGGGTTCGGACAAATGTGCAATGACATATAGCCACCGTTAGAATGTTGTAGATTTCCGGTGCCCTAAAACTCCTCTGCCCTCCACCTATTCATTCCGCCTCCCTGCCCAACCCCTCATTTTCTAACCCTTGCCAATCACTGATCTTTCTACCGTTTCCATAGTTTTTACCCTTTTCAGAATTTCATGATTTTCAGCTCCTTTGGAGAAGTACCGAGGGGTGTGATTGCTGCATCGCATGATAATGTATGTTAAAGTTTATAAGAAACCACCAGACCATCTTCCAAAGTGGCTGTTCCATTTTGCATTCCCGCCGTCAGTGAATGATGAGAGTTCTGTTGCTCCACATCCTTGTTAGCATTTGAAGTTGTCGTGTTCTAGATTTTAGCCATCCTAATAGTTGTTATTGTAATCTGCATTTCCTTGATGAAGTAGGATGTGGAGCGTCTTTTCATATGCTTATTTGCCATCTCTGTAACTTTGGTGAGGGTTCTGTTAAGGTCTTTGGCTCCCTTTTAACTGGTTTGTTTATTATTGTTAAGTTTTGAGAGTTCTCTGTATATTTTGAATAACAGTCCTTGCAAACACTTCCTCCCATTCTGTGGCGTGTCTTCTCATTCTCTTGACATTGCCTTTTGCAGAACAGAACTTGTTAGTTTTACTGAAGTCTAGCTTGTCAGTTACGTCTCTCATGGATTGTGCTGTTGGGTTGTATCTAAAAGGGCATTGGCATACCCATGGCCATCTACATTTTCCTCCTCCGTTATCTTTCATGCCTACATTTCTTCATGGAAGCCTGATGTACATTCAGAAAAGTCCACAGATCCCAAGTTTCCATCTTAATGAATTTTTACAAAGTGAGCACTCTCCATTAACCACTACCAAGAAAGAGACGTAGACTGTTACTAGCACTACAAGTGTTTTGCCCTCTACCACCCAGAAAAGATGACTCCGATCCTGACTTCTGTTGCTTTATTTCTTCTCGAACTTCATAAATATAGAATTATATACTATAGATTCTTTTATATTTGTCAACTCTTGCTTTTCTGTGTGGAGAAGGTTTTAATAATGTATTTATTTTTTTTTAATTGCTAGAAGACTGTTGAGAGTATTTCGTCTCATGTAAGTTTTGGTAAATTGTATACTTCCTGAGGAATTTGTCCATTTTTTCTAAAATGATACATTTTTGATCTACAGAAAAAAATTTAATACCCTTTAGTTATATTTGCAATGTCTTTAGGATCGGTACTGGTATTTTTTTTTTCTTTTCTCCATTTCTGATTTCAATAGTTAGATCCTTCTCTTTCTCTTTCTCCCTTTTTTTTTTTTTAAACCAGTCACGCGGGGTCTTGTTAATGAAGACCAGAATTTGTTAAATTTATTTATTTTATGGCTGCTTTCTATTTAATACATTTCTTCCCCTTGTTACCTTTTTTCCTCCTGTCTTTTGGGATGAAATGGGGATTAATTTGCTGTCTTTAATTCAAATATTTTGAGAGGCATAGTTAGATAATTAGTTTCCAGCTTTTTAAAAAAATTATTAACGTTAAGTATTTAGGAGTATAAATTTCACTCTAACCATAGCTCTAGTTGTATCCCTAAAATGTTGATATCATAGTTTAAAAAATTTTTAATCAAAACATTTTTAAGATTTCCATGGTGAAGGGCACCTGGGTGGCTCGGTTGGTTCAATGTCTGACTTCAGCTCAGGTCATGATCTCACAGTTCGTGGGTTTGAGCCCCGCATTGCACTCTGTGCTGACGTCTCAGAGCCTGGAGCCTATTTCAGATTCTGTGTCTCCCTCTCTCTCTGCACCACCGCCTCATAGTCTCTCTCTGTCTCTCAAAAAATGAATAAAAACATTTTAAAAATTAAAAAAAAAAGATTTCCATTGTGAGTTTTTTGGATGGGGGCTCATTTGTTATTTGTAAATACCTTGCTTAAGTTCTTATTATTTGGGGATTTTTCTAATTATTTTTTTGCTATAATTCCTATGTTAATTCCAAATAGTAATAGCACTTAGAGAATATGCTTTGTGACTTCACAGTAGTTAAGGAACATCCTCTGTATTATTTGTTGAGCTATACGACTCAGTATATTGTCACTTTTGGTACATAAAGGCTCCATGTGCACTTTGAAGAAATATATTCTACGGTTATTAGGTACAGTGTTTTAAATATATCATACATCTTTTTTAAATTGTGTTCTTGATATCATCTCTGTCTTTATCCCCTTTTTTGTACATTTTATCATCTACAGAGATGTTTTTAAAAACCCCCTTGTTGTGAGGTAGCACACACACATATATATGCATGCATATGATAATATATGTATTGTCCTTTTGTTACTGTTAGATTTACTTTATATATTTTGAAATTTTGTTATTCAGACCATACAGATCTAAAACTATTACATCTTCTTTATTAGTAAAATGTCTCAATTGTATCTGTATGCCCCTTAAAATCTAATATGTCTTACATTATTGCAGATATGCTAGTTTCCTTTTGGTTAGTGTTTGCAGCATATATCTTTTTACATGCTTTTAGGTTCACTTCTGAATACATGTACTGTTTTTCTGTTTCTTGAAAGCATCTGAGGAGTGCCTGGGTTGCTCAGTTAGTTAAGTGTCTGATTTTGGCTCCAGTCATGATCTCACGGTTCATGAGTTCAGGCCCCATGTCGGGCTCTGTGCTGACAACTCAGAGCCTGGAGGCTGCTTCAGATTCTGTGTCTCCCTCTCTCTCTGACCCTCCCCTGCTTGTGTTCTGTCTCTCTCTCTCTCTGGATCTCTCGACAATAATCATTAAATATTTTTTTAAAAGCATCTGATATTTTTGTTTAGATAATCAATTTTTTATTTGTACATTTAGTACATTTACATTTATTATAATTATTGATTTATTTGTATGGCAATCTACAGTGTATCTGTTTTTTTCCCCATTTTATCTTTTTTTTTTTTTTTTTCCTTTTCTTCCTTTTGGATTAATAACATTTTTAAAATGACTCCTTTGGGGCCCTGGGTGGCTCACTTGGTTAAGTGTCAGTACTTTTGTACTGACAGTACCAAAGTACCATAGTGCCTGCTTGGGATTCTCTGCCCCTCTCTGCCCCTTCCCCACTCATGCTGTCTCTGTCTCTCGCAAAATAAACTTTAAAAAAATAATACAGTGATTCCCTTTTCCCTCTCTCCCAGTTAACTTACAAGTGATACATTCTTTTGCAAGAATGTGTCAAGGAAAATCAGCCTGCTCCCTCTTTGTAATTAACAATATGGATTAGCATGTTCAAATCTCTATAAAAATATTCACATTAAAAAAAATACCTATTTGACAAATTTAATCCAGTGATTTTCAAACTTATTTGGGAAATGTTATGGGGAGGTAAATACGGGCTTTCAGAACATCCACTGTCTTGGTGAGATACCTATCTAGAGGCTTAGTCAAGCTGCATGACCTTTAGATTATTTCTACAGTAGTTATTTCTTGATAAACTTTGATAAATGTGTAGAGAATTTGGGGTTATATAATAGGGAAGCAGTGAGCACAGTGCCTCCTTATCAGTGCATGGAATTTGAGAATTAGTCTAGGAGACCATATGGTTAATATTGTTTCTGGAACCTTCCCAGGCCCCTGGGAAGGTGATCATTCAGATATAGCAGGAAGTTGGTTGAAAGATCTATAGGAAGGGCATATCGTCACGTATGACTTACTCCTCCCAGTGAAAGGCTTCACTCTGCAGTCCTCGAATGAGTGAAGTGAGTGTTCACAGTCTCCTGGTGGTCTGGCCATTCAATTTCGAGACTGTCTGGTTTTGAATACTGTCAGTTTTCAAGTTACACAACCCACCTTTAAGAAGATAAACACTCAGATGCTTTGTCTGAGGTTGTTAGCTAGAAGCTAATTAAGCATTGGAATCCGTGTGCTAAAAGTGAAGCTGTTATCTCAATAGTTAACATTATTCCATTTTCTTGACAATAATTAAGTAGCATGCATCTGCTCACCCAGAAGAGTGATCAGCTCATTAAGACACAGGTTAAAAAGAAGCAATTATATCACTCTTCCTGAGTATTTGCATTTGAAATAGGACTATATGGAAGAGGGTAACACTTCAGTTCAAAGAAACACATCTCTAATGGTGAAGTTTTGATATTGTTATGCTTAATTAAATAGTCTTCCTTTTTTCCCTGTCCTTTAGGTAGGACAGAAAAAAAAGGATGTGTGATGTGATGGTAGATAATTAGAAAATAAAGTCTGATGGTAGAAAAGAAAAAATGATCACTTAAATTGGAATCAAGTTAGGTTAATTTTTCGACATTATAAAACAAATGCAGTTCTGAGAACTTGAAAATTTTAATTATGTGTTTTTTTTCTTTCTCAGGTGTGTCCTCTTTAAGTATTCAATTTGCCAAACTCCCAAAGGGATTAAAGCATTTAAATTTATCTAAAACCTCATTGTCACCTAAAGGTACAGTATATCTTACTTACTTTATGTCTGTAGTTTTTCTGCTACACCATGCTACCTTTACATAGAGTCATTACTCAGGTATATACCCGCTTACGTATTACAGTACTCTGACTGTTATAAGAGAAAGAAATTGTGTAATTGGAGTTCTTGTCTAACGTGAAATGCTTTCAGAGTAGAGAATAATTTTGAAATACAGTCTTTACAGCCTCTTCACTTTCAGCCAGGGAGCGCTCCCTGGGCTGCCTCTGGCCTCACGTTCCCAGAGGCAGCTGGTCGTGTTTTCTTGATTCATCCTTGGAAGAACATCAGCCTTCCCAGTCCCTGTGACCCCCCCTCACCCCCGCTGTCGGATGGCCTCCTGCCCAGTCGCACTGGAGCTCTACCCCTCTGTTCTGCTCTGGACGTTGCCTTTCCTTCGCCAGGTTCTCTTCTGACCCCGCTTACCCTCCCCTCGTGGATCCAGTTACTCAGCAAGTCCTGTCCGTTCTCTTAGTTTCCGCGTCAGCACCCCGGTGATACTCGGAATATCGCTGTGTGTGTCGTGCCTTTGTCTTCTGTTTGCAAAGTCTTTCTCTCTTCCCCTACAGTGACGCCCGCCTGCTTCCCTCCTTCGTATTCTCTTTCCTGTGTGTCTCCTTGACTACTCACACCAAACACTTCCCTTCTGATGCTTCTGGTCACTGGATGCATGGAGGTTTTTAGTCACACCAAGTGATTCTCTGCGACACCAGCTGGGTGACCCGCGGTCTACCTCTGTTCTGACACTACCTACCCAGAGATAGCATCACAGCCCACACGTTAAGGGCTCAGTCCCACAGGACTGCTTCCAGCCCCCCTTCCGTTGCAAGCCTAGGTTATTGGACGTTCCAGAGACCTCACCTTGGGGTTGACTCATTGGCTGGAGCGGCTCAAAGAACTGAGGAGAAACGCTCGCTTATGTTTACTCACTTATTCAAGGCTGTGATGAAGGCCACAGACGAGCCACCGGGTGAGGAGATACGCAGGGCGGGGTCTGACGGGGTCCTGTGCGCTGCCCTCCCGGTGTGGGTGTGTTCACCAGCCCGGAGAGTCCCTAGAACCCGTGCTACTGACATTGTCTGGAGGCTTCCTCACATAGGCGTCACCAGTGATCAACTCGGTCTCCAGCCCCTGCACTCTTCCTCGAGGCAGGAGGCAGGAGGAACTTAAACATTTCACGCTTCTGATCTTGGTTAGGTCTCTCTGGCCACCAGCCCCAGCCAGGATCCCACCCTGAGGCACCCCGTTAGAAGAAAAGATGACCCCAGTGCTCTTGCTATGTAGGAAATTACAAGGGTTTAGGGAGTTCTGTGCCAGGCATGGGGGCAGAGACCAGTATATATTTATTTTCTGTTATCTCATATATCACTTAAATTCATGGAGAGCTTCAGCTGTTTTTTTTGTTTGTTTGTTTGTTTTTGTTTTTTATAAAACACTCATTTGTGGTGGTCTCTTCTGAGACATCTCCCCATTACTGTGACCCCAGTAGAATCAGTCACTCTTTCCTTTGTGTTACTTCTAGAACACATTACTGATCACATTATTAATTCTGGATTTGACATTATGATATAAATACTGTTTCCCGCCTAGAAGGGGGCTGCCTTCCCCCTCTCCATTGCTCTGGCACCTGACACAGTGCCTGGGCCACTGTTGTGTGTAACGACAGTTTTTTGGACTGAACAACGTGCCGTTTCTTTTTTTCTAATATATATTTTTTGAATGTTTATTTTTGAGAGAGAGAAAGCGGGACAGAGGAACCAAAGTGGGTTCCACGCTGTCAGCTCAGAGCCCAACGTGGGGCGTGAACTCACGAACCTGAGCTGAAGTCAGACGCCTAACTGACTGAGCCCCCCAGGTGCCCCCAAAACCTTGCCACTTCTTAAACATATCCCTGTCTTTCACGGGCTGGATGGCAAGGGCCTGCATGTCAGTTCTCACACAGGTGGCTGGGGTCCTCATTTGTTCACTTAACACGAACATGCCTTCCTCACTTATGTCATTTGTGAGATGGAGTGAAGCGTATCTACCTCATCAGAGGTGGTGAGACCAAGTGAGTTAATAGGCATACAGTGCAGTGTGGGGCACGAAGGGCTACACCACCTTCATCAGCGTCATCATCAGCATCTTGCTCTGTCATATGTTGTCACATGCTTCTCCTTGGCCATGCGGACAGCCCCCGTGTCTGCACCCACAGATGGGTGAGTTCCTGCTCTCACCTAAGATTGAGCTTCTGTCTCACTTACTCCTTGAGTAAGCCTTCTCTCACCCACGGCTGCACAGTCAGATGCTCCCCGCTCCCCCGTCCCGGAGCGCTTTGCACATTCCTGTTTTAACGTGTTTCCCACCGTGTGTGGATTGTGTCCCAGCCCTTGAGCTTCTGGGCCATCGGGGCTTTGCCTTGTTCGTTGCTGTGGCCCTGCCCCTGGGCCATTGCAGTTTCTAACAATGTGTCACAGGCGGGTGGATGGAGCACATTGGTTCCTCGGTGATGTCATATCCATCCCGACCATACAGCTACTCTAAGAATGATCTGAAATTGGGGTGATTTCTGCAAGTCCCAGGACTTCATGTGCAAACATTTAGATTTCGGCATCGTGGTGACCTTTCAAAGGGGAACATTTTTCCAGGAGTCCGTGTTTTCAGTGCCAGTGCCTGAAGCCATCCTAGATCTTCACGTTGAGTGCCTCCCCATGATGTCACCACTCTCTACTTCCAATCAGTTTCATAGAAACCCTCTTCTGATGATTATCAGTCACTTTGCAGTGTATGGTAAAAGCTTAGATGATACTGCAAAGCGTGAGTTAGATACACACAAAGCATGAATGACAGCCTGACACCCATGCTTCCATAGTGTTTCCATCTGTACGTAGTTTATCTCTATGCCTGCGTACAGACATGCGTGTGTATGTAGCATTCCACTACGCCTACCATTTCATAAGCTCGTCTCCCAACACAGTAGCATATTGTGATCCGTTACGTCCTCAAACCCATGATTATTCTCAGTGGCTTCATGCTGTTCCAGTGTGTGGAAGTTGTTTCCTAATTTACGTAAATGATCCGTTACCATATGTTTACATGGTTTCTAATTCTTCAGTAATGCAAACAATGCTGACATGACTTCTCTATGTCATTATTGATCATTTGTTACTTTGTTATTCAGGACAACTCTATGTAGAATTGCTAGATCAAAAAGGGTGTGCATTTTTGTAAAACTTTCTCCTGATGTTTATTGTCAAGCTGTTCTCCAAGTTATTTGTACCAATCGCCATGCTCCCGCTGCTGCTGGACAGTAGTCTCCTTTATTGTTGTTTGTCAAGCGTATCAGCAAAAGTGTTCTGATAGTTTAATTTTAGTTTCTTGACTTATTGCTTAGTTGTATTCTCCCCCACCCTCCCCGCTTTAACCCACCCCCCATAGCTTAGTCATTTGTCTTTCTTTTGAAAGAAGTTGCTAGTTTCCATCCTTCATTGCCTCTCTGTTTGCCATATTAATCTTTTTACTTAATTTATGTGAATTCCTACATGTTGAAAGTATTAATGATTTATCACCTGCCCCATAGGTGTAACTTAAATTGTTTTTTGTTTATTTATTTATTATGAATGATAGAGAATAGGGGAGGGGCAGAGAGAATCTTGGGAGAATCTCAAGCAGGCTCCCCGGGGTCGGTGTGCAAAGCCCGACACAGGGCTCGAACCGAATAAACCGTGAGATTATTACCTGAGCCAAAATCCAGAGTCCGACGTTTACATGACCAAGGCACCCAGATGCTCCATAACTTTTAAAAATTTATTTATTTTTTGTTGAGGTATAATGAACCCATAACATGATATTCCTTTCTGGTATATAGCGTCATGATTTGATGTCTGTATATATTGTGAAACAGTCACCATAATAAGTCGAGTTAACGTCTGTAAACACACACAGCCATAATTTTTTTTCCCAGGTGATGAAGACTTTTAAGATTCAACTCTTAGCAGCTTTCAAATACACAATACAGTGTTAAGTGTAATCACTGTGCTGTGTGGTCTTTTTTTTTTTTTTTTAAGACAGGTATTTTTTAAAAAACAACTTGAACTTATATATTTTAATTTATTTGTTCATTACTATGAAACAGAGGGATGTGGAGATCATTTATCCTCGCAAGGACAAGTGTGGGGTCTGGGGCACCTCCATGCCACCGCTGGCTATGTCCCTGTGTCTCCAAGCATTGGGAGAGTGGGTGGGGCTTCCTTGGGCAGAGTGCGCTTCCTCCGTGGCCCTGGGAGTGAGGACAGACCCACGTTCCCCACGCCCTTCACGAGTAAAGGTCACCACACCATGTTTACTTCTTCTCTGCAATAAAACATAGGCACGCTAAACTGTGCTTTGAGAATTAATATTATTTAATGATATTCTAGCCCAAATGTTTTAAGCTGCCCTTCCTAAGCTGTATATCTTGAAATGCTGGGGAGGTTTTTGGGTTTTTTTAAATGGATTTCTGAACAGGATTCATTGTTCTTGCAGCCTTTTCCCATTGTATCTGAAAGGTTTGCAGATTCACAGTAACCCACATTACATTGCAGTTTTAATCTTTTGCTGAATTTGACCAACAAATTCATTTTAGTATTTTAGTTCTATGAAAACATTTATATTCACGGCTCCATGATTCAAGACAGATTTTTTTTTAAATCTCCCCAGGACATCCCCACTGTCTCCAAATACCCTTTCTCTTTCTCAGATGTTAGCTCAATGATAGTTTTCTGGATTTGTAGTGAATGTCCTGCTGGTTGCCAGATTATGTCAAGGCAGGCCCATCTGGTACCACCTTTTTCCAGCTGTAAACACTCCAATAATAAATACGAAGTACAATTACATTCACTAGATGGCCAGAATCAAGAACGGCATGTAAATCTGTGTTTAGTTTGGGTTGTAAGAGCCCTGATTTTTTTCCATCCTATATTTTTATAATTTCCTGCTCTTAGCGTGCTCATTAACAAAGGCCTTATGTGGATGTGGGCTCAAGAGGTGGGAGAGGAAGTCCTTCATTCTGTTTTGGTAGCATGAAGCGGAGCTAAGGATGAGGATATAATTCTCTCCTGATTCTGTTCAGATGTTGGCCAGCTGCCAAGCGCCCACGCTCGTCAAGGAGCAGTTTGCTGTCAGGACTAATTTGACCTTCTGATTTTGGAATGAATTTATTGGGGTTTGTTCTACCTCCGTAAGGAAGTGATTTTACAAATGATTTTCTTGATGAGAGAGAGTCTGGTATTCTCCATGTTACTCCGTCACGAAATACACTAACACTGCTAACAGTGCCGGCTGAAGGAAGTGGGCCATTTAAAGAATTGTAGGTGTTACCTCCAGAAATTTGCTTTCTATAGCCCATTACAGATTCCTTTTATCTAGCATAATTAATCAAATCTCCACCTTCTTCATTGCCACGCGCCTGTTTCTTAACCTCTTTGATAGTACTGACCTCGCTGGATTGTGATTCTCTGACCGTGTCTCCCACTGCACTGGCTTTTAGATGGTAAG
>NW_027530352.1:958471-1070267 GCF_008692635.1 Crocuta crocuta | reverse complement strand
GGTCTCCAGAGCCCATGCCTGGTGGGCAGTAGGCTTTCAATAACGTTTTCTTGCAGTGAATAAATGTTTCTTGTGTAGTCTGAGGTTTCATGCTGGAATTTATTTCTTTTCCTTCTTGATGGTCTTTGAAGTTTTTGAGGGCAATACATGCATCTTATTTATGTTTATTTCCCAATCCCCAGCATTTTATAAACATTTTATGAGTGCTAAATAAATGTTGAGTTGATAGCCAAGAATTTCTCCCCGATACTTAACTAAAATGTTTTTCACTCCGCACCTCCGTCTCTTCTCCCTCTCTGTCCCCAAGTGCATGCTCCCCCTTGAGAAATGGCTCGGTCGCCTTCATCAGACACATCCTGCACTCGGTTCTTGTAAATACCTACTGCTGCCTAAAGGATAAGAGAATATCCTTTCCTCAGTGCCGCATTACACTGTAGTTTTAATCTTTTGCTGAATTGGACTAATATTTATATTTTGGTTCTATGAAAACATTTATATTCCTGGCTCCATAATCCAAGACATTCTAAACTTAGAGCAGAGGATTGCCCGGGGTGGGCTATCCTCGGGACCCTCTGCCCCTTCCCCGGAGTGTCTCGCTGTGTCCTGCTGCTGTGACCATTCTTGCTGTCACGGGGAGACCCTATCCTCGTCCCTTATCCTGAGGGAGGCTCTGTGCCAGTTGGATGAAAGCTCCCTTCCCTGTCTCCCTGTAGGGTGGTTAAGACAGGCTGGGACTTTCAAGGAGGATATTGCTGAAAAAAGAATTATAAATGTACATCCAAGTTAGAAATAGTCATATTTCCAAAATGTATAGATTGGAACCGTGAATGCTAGAAACATGAAGAGCTTTGCTGTCTCCCACGTCCCTGTTACCTTAAGAAGGAACGTCAGTACTAATGTGTGTATTGACCTCATTGAAGCCCAGTGAGTGGGGACCAGACTCTCCAGGCTCCCATTTTGTATGTGGTGGGAACCTCCGAGAGCCTCCCCTCCCCCTTGGAGAGGAGCGGCCTGATGGAGACCTACCTACTGCAAGGCCTTGACCAACAGGCCGTGACTGTTAGCCACACGGGAAAGAACACGGCTCTGTCCTCAAGGAGGACATTCTTGCCCTCCTCGTGTATTTATTCTTTGTTTTTGGAGGTCGGTAACACCCACAGGGTTCGGCTCTGTTGACTTTGACCTGAGCCATTTATGTTCTATGTGTAAATAGTGTATGGAGTGTTAATTACCCATTTTTCCTTTCGGTTGCTTCTTACGGTTTTTCGCTCTTTGTAGAAATTCATTTCCCTCTAATTTTGCCCTGAGTGTGATAGATTAGGTGGACCAGGGACCTACTTCCAGTGTTAACTTCTAGGTACTTTAAATAGGCCGAAGTGTCCAAGTATGTACCTGCCTCACTTAAATCCTGTGCACTAAGTCAGGAACAGCTAGCAGAATTTCAAGAAAGATGGAAATGACCAGTTAGATTGTGTGCTTCATGCCAAGATTTCAAAGCCACATCCTTCCCATGCACATCGGAAGGAGAGCAGAGTGAAGCCAGTTCTGTCTCTCCCTCCTGCTCAGTGAGGTGGCTGTGTCTGTGACTAACCTGTTCTTCCTGAGGGAGTGTCAAAAGAAGACAGTCCTACCTTTTCCGGATGGTGCTTGTGGGTAACCTCAGTCCTGCGGTTTGATGTGGCTGCTTGGGGCATTTGTAGACACTCCCAAACCTCATTTTGTTCCCTGGAGTGGAATTGAGCCCAGATCTTCTCCGTGTTGCAGGGGTGAATAGCCTTTCTCAGTCACTCAGTGCCAACCCGTTGACCGCCACCACCCTTACCCATCTCGACCTCTCAGGGAACGTCCTTCGCGGAGACGACCTCTCGGTAGGTTTTCCTTCCCCACAGCCACGTTCAAAGATGCTGTATTCCAGAAACCTGGAAAATTTTCCAAACATGGCTTTTCTCATCTCCCCGTATGATCTTTCAAATCATTTAGTTATGAGCTTATGAACTGTTGTAGAGAAGCATTCCAGAGCCTCCCTTAATTAAATGTAGTCTAGCACATAGATATTTTTACCCCCTTCACTTAATGTTGCTGAAGTGTAAATTCTTTTTGGATATATTTTTTTTTTCTGAAGGACCTTTTTTCTCTTCATTTTAACCATTATTGCACCTATTAAAATTGTCTGATAAGAAAGACTGGAAATGCAAACTGAATGATTTCATCATTAAATAATATTGTTAAGACAGGTGGGTGTTTTAATAGTTTGCAATTGAAGGAGGATATGGGGATAAAGTCCTGTCCTGTGTCCCACAAACACAGTAGGGAGAGCAGAGGATCGGGAATAGATTGGGGCCACTCTTAAAATAAGTTTGAATGTGAGGCAAAACGTTTCCCCTCAATGATAAGATTTTTCCTGCAGCCGAATCGGTAATACAAACGTTTGGTAGGCCTTACTGCTAACAGGTATGATTAGGTGCATCAGGTATGATCTCATGGTCAGGTTCGGGGAGTAGTCCCGTCCAGTCACCACGATAGAATATGTTAGAAGGAGTGCTCCCTTAGCACTGGAGGCGACCTCAAGCGTGTATCTTTGACCGACATTCATGAGTGGCCTACCTCTCTGTGGGGGTGAAAAACGTGAAATTCATTCTTATTTCTCTCATGTGTTACTTTCCCTCTAAGGCAGGGAATGTTGCTACCGTCCTGTACATAGGATGTTTTCCCTCTGCCTGATTCTTGAAGTCGTTTTAAGCAATATCGTTTCCTGGGGTCCTATGACTTTTTTTTTTTTAATGTTTGTTTATTTTTGAGAGCGTGAGCCAGGGTGGGACAGAGAGAGAGGGGGACAGAGGATCTGAAGCAGGCTCTGTGGTGACAGCAGTGAGCCCGATGCAGGGGCTCGAACTCCCGAACCGTGAGATCATGACCAGGGCTGGAGTTGGACGCTTAACCAGCTGAGCCCCCCAGGCGCCCCACCTGGAGTGTCACGACCGTTTCAGTGTATTGCCCCATCTTAGTCGTCGCCTTCAGTGATGATTCATAAATCTGCCCCTTCCCAAGTCCGATGTGAAGCTGAAGCCACTAACGCGTGACGGTGACAAAGTAGAGGACTAGAGAGAGCGATAAAAGAAGAGTCCGAAGAGTAAATAGGAGGACTCTGCTAACGTAGGGGCGTTAGTAGTCACTCCAGAGAGCAGAGTAGCTCGGGAGAGGCCCTTGTCCCAGCCTGCCTCTGGGGAAGAAGTGGAAGGGTGNTTCGGGGCCAGCAGCCTCACAGGAGCTGCCTCTTTGGAAAAGTGTTGGCCACGTAGGGTCTTGTCACCAGTGGAGGGTGATTAGAGCTCCCCCAGCCGGTGGCCGGGAGTAAAACCACAGGCGAAGCCTGAGAGAAGTGGAGGTCTATACAGAAGTGAGAGCAAATTATTTTTCTCAGAGCTTCTCATAATACGGCCTGGTGTGTGTGTGTCTGTGTGTGTGTCTAGTGACAGTACTTATAGGCTAGTCATTTGCTTTTCTGAGTTCCTTGGTAGAGAGGATTTTTCTCAAGCATCATACAGCCCAGCTGCCGCACTGTCTTTGCTGAGGACGAGGGCATCTCAGCATCAGCTTGTTTGTTTTTGCAAGGACCTGGTGGCACCCAGTGGGGCACAGGACAGTTTTGCCGTTTGCCTGGTGGCAGGAGCTTGGACTCGGTCGGCTCTTACATTTATTATTGTGATGGTCTTGCCCAGGAAGAAGGAGAGACTTTAGGCATTGTGACTCCTTGACACCTCACGTCTTAGCTATATGTGAGATTAAAAAAAAAAACCCCAAAACTAACCTAAATGAATACTGCCATCAGACCCTTTCTTGTTAGATTTTTGGAAGTAACTAAGGATAGAAACATCACTGTGTTTGGACAGAAGAGAGTATAGGCCGAAACCATCATACGGTTCAAATTCCAATGAGTGGATCTTTGAACATTTCCAAAGTGATTAGCATTTTGATAGGGTGAGTGCTATTCAGGTGGGGTTTTAATCTCAGCAGTTAAAATTAATTAGCATTACTCCAAAATTATAAAAATGGAGCTAATCAGGAAAACTAAGTCATGTGTAACAAAAAAGACTTTGATAGCCAAGAGTTCATTTGGCCCCCCCCTTTTTTTTTTTAATTCAAACATTATTTTAAATATTCTTCGGAATTTTGCTCTCAGGGAAGGCAATGGAATGACATGAAATTACGCTAATCCTCTTGGGAAGAGTAGAGAATGGATACGGGAGAATGCGGGCAACTTCATTTTAGAATATTTTGTGTGTGTGTGTGTGTGTGTGTGTGTGTGTGTGTGTGTGTGTGTGTGTTTCCAGATCCTAATGTGTTTGTTTTCTGTTTTTTATTTCAAGTCCATGTACAATTTCTTGGCCCAGCCGAATGCCATTGCTCATCTGGATTTATCCAATACCGAATGTTCCCTGGACGTGGTAATATTTTCTTATCTTGCTCTGGCGATCTCAGAACAGCTGCTTAGGTGGGATGCAGAGGGCCTTCTCTCTAATGAAATATTCTCTTAGATCGAGAGACATTTGAAACTAAGAGTGCCTTCTTTCTTTCTCAGGTCTGTGCAGCTCTTCTCCGAGGGTGCCTTCAATATTTAGCTGTGCTCAATCTCTCCAGAGCTGTCTTTTCTCACCGGTATGGGTTTGTACCTGGCATTGCTGTCACCTAGGATTGCCTTCTTCTCAGAGAAGGTTGTAGCGAGATGAAAACGGAGTGATAAAGGATGCGCGTTGTGTGTGGAGGAAGGTGACCTTAAACCATCATCTGTGAATATGAGCCTTAAAAATGCAAGGTTTTGTTGTATCTTGTATCACGCTAGTCTGATGTTCTCAACGGCCCCAGTTCGCCCATGTGACCCGTCTGATAACTGCCACTTATGTGGACGGGCACTCTCTCTTAATACAGTACAAACTCTTTAAAAAAACTTTTTTTAATGTTTAGTTATTTTTGAGAGAGAGAGTGTGTGAGCAGGGGAGGGGCAGAAAGAGAGGGAGACACAGAATCTGAAGCAGCCCCAGGCTGTGAGCCTTCAGCGCAGAGCCCGACACGGCTGGAAGTCACTCACTGTGAGATCATGACCTGAGCCCAAATTGGGTGCTTAACCGACTGAGTCACTCAGGCGCCCCCAGGACAAATTCTTTTAGAAGGTACTTCTCAACAATGAACTTCGAATCAAGTATGAACAAAGAGGATAGCCATCCTCAGACGCGTGGGTTTTAATTTGTGTAAGTGGAGGGCCAGCCCTCACTTCTACCTTCCTGATGGAATTGTTTGCAAAATAGGGAGTTGGATTAGAAACAGCAAGTGTTCACACGCTTAGACTCTGGGATCTTGCTTCTTTAAACCCCTCATGGTGTGACGTTGACTCTGCCTTCTTTCTGAGATGGAGCATTTCTCCTGTGATAGCAAGGGGCACATATTTGGGGGTTATAGCCATTTTCTTTGGAGTTTTGTCTTTATTCTAATACTTGGCCTGAAATGATTAGGTTTGTGGAATGGATGTAAGAGCCGAGCAGGCTTTCTATGTTGTTCCACAGCTCAACATCAGGTCACGTCCTGTTATATTGGAGGCATGTCGCGTCCAGAAGGGTTGCCAAGTGCGTGTTGCCATCTGTAATATTCGATGCCACTCAGTGGGAAAGCTCTTTAAATTGTGAAATATCAACATCTTTGACTACCAGTTTCTTAAAAATTCACACTAGGAGACCTGTGGGTAAAACACAGTGAATTCATTGGCTACAAAGAATAGTGACAGCTCTAAGGACTTGGTGAAATGTCTTAACTTCTCTTACGTCATTCCTCGGATGGGGTTGGCTGTCTTTGACTTTGAGACATTTTGTTTCTTTTTATCTTTAAATGTCTACCAAAAATATGATGGATCCACGGATTATTTCACAGAATCCAAATAACCAGCAGGGAATTTTGCTAATCTGGGAGCGGGGTGCCTGGCCAGATGGGTCCCTGCTCCTCTGACTGTCCCGTCTTGTTTTCCAGGAAAGGAAAAGAAGTGCCCCCATCCTTCAAGCAGTTTTTTAGTAGCTCCTTGTCTCTGATGCAGCTCAACCTTTCTGGCACCAAATTGTCTCCTGAGCCCTTAAAGTGAGTGCTTCGTTCATTTTATCCACAGCTTGTTTTTGTTTTTGTTGTTGTTTTTTCCTTTTCAAATTTTTATTTCAATTCTAGTTAGTGAACATACCATGCAGTATTGTCTGCAGGAGTAGAATTCAGTGATTTATCCCTTACAGACATCACCCAGTGCTCATCCCACGTGCCCTCCTGATACCCCCTCAGCCATCCAGCCCACCCCCCACCCACCTCCCTCCGTCAACCCTCAGTTTATTCCCTGTGGTTGAGCATCTCCTGTGGTTTGTTTCCGCTTCCCTCTCCCCTCCCCCCCATTCTATAGCTTTTCAAGTTGTTTGTTATTATGAATGTGCTTGAGGGGAGGGAAGGAGACACGAACTCCTAAGACAAGACAGAGGAAAATGGCTTTTCCATTTCAGGACACAAAAAGAAATCACATTCTTTTTGCTTACATTGTGCACTGTTGATATTATTGCATCTTCTGTGGAAAAAAAAAAATCTTCCTTTGGTTTGTGACCTTGGCAGTTGCCAGTGACTTTCTATAAAAGTTATGCTCCCAGGTATCATTGCCTTTATATTAACCTCTGTTCAGCCCATTTGAGGTATATTTTTGTGTGTATGTATGTGTTTTAGTTAATATTTATTCGTATTTCTGTTAAGCACAGTAAACTCTATACACAGTGTGTACGCAACAGAGTCAGCTTTTAGGTGCTGTGGTTCGTGAGTTACCTAGGTTGGCACGGGCTGTCTGTTTCGGGTTTTTAGTTGGCAGGCTTCTTCGGTTATGGGGAATACCCCAGGGGAGGCCTGGTGCTGACGTTAAACTCTTGAGCTAAAATAAGGTTTGAGGATAATTTGTCATCCTTGAAATCTCTGTTCAGCATTGCCAGCAATAATCAAAAGGGCTATGGAATCAAATTCTCTTTGAGTCTAAAGAACATATTTTCAAGTCATTACGAGGGCGTACATCGTCACATACTCTCAAGGGCACGGGCAGATTTTTCCTTTCCCAGCTGGCGTGTAAATCAGCATTTATTTTTTCCCTTGTCGTTGTATGAAATGTTAAAATCAATGTCTGCTGTTCATCTTACTAGAAAATTCATCTGTATCTAAGTTGTAAATTGCCCGTTTTCTTTTTGAGGGGGGTGAGTTCCTCGTGGTGGTGGGTCACGTGACACCACAAGACCAAAACAGTGGGGGCCTCTAAGAACACCAGCTCTAGGCAAGCGCTAAGAAAACAATCTGACGGTATCGCAGGCCTTTTTTTTCTTTTTTTTAACACATTGAATTAATAGATTAGAGTCCATAAATGTAAGAGCTGCAAATAGTAAAAGTCTCACTAGGAGGCTATTTGTGTGGATATTAATAAAATGAGCAGAATCAGTATCTGAAGGGGGACCCATGAAACTTGGCTCACACTCATTTACATATCCGTTCCACTGATGTTTATGGCGCGCTTCCAACGTGGCGGGTACGCGGAGGGCACAGGGTAGAAAGCACGTGCAGTCGTGACCCTTGCCCTCGGTGTACCTGAGGACAGGTGCGTATGCAAAACCGTTTTCGTGGCGGCGCACGCGGCGGTGCACGGCAGTCTCGTTCTTTCCGTGTTCTCGACCCCTGTGAAATACAGAGTAGCTCTTCGTTGATTAGCATAGTTGATTTTATAGAGTATTTCTCTATATGAAACCACAGCCTTGGATTTACTCTACTGTTTGATATAGAGACTTACAGATATTATACCTCAGTGTCAGTTTGTAATTGTTAAGTCTTGTGACCTGTTGTTATTTGTGTGAATATTTGATCACCTTCTGTCAGTACTTTCGCCAGCTCTGTTTTACTTAATAAAAGTTTCCGCGTGCGGGAAAAGGCTTCGTGGCTGGAGATTCCCTAAGCAAAATTCTGTACATACATTTAATGTGCTGCTGTACCTGGGAAAGATAGAACAGAACCCAGGTGTCTGGGGTTCCCTGTGGGGGGCGGGGATGGCAGAGAGCTTGCGGAGCACGACCCTGAACTAGACACTGAGCCGGCTGCTTGCACGTGGGGGACACCTCAGTGTTGACGGCACTCAGGAGACGGTCTTCCGATTCTCCGTTTGCTATGGAGGAAACAGAGGCCCAGGACGCCCAGTAGTTTGCCCCAAAGTCACGGTCGCAGGTGGAGTTTCCGGAGAAGCAGACTTGGAGACGGAGACAACCCGTAGGAGACAGGGGCCGGGCCTTTCTGTTCCTGTGCTGACCGGCCCAGTGTGGCCTGCGTCTGGAAAGAGACGTGGCCCAGGGTGGGGGCCTTTTCTTCAGCCCAGGCTGCCCCCGAGGCAAAGGGACCACACGGGGGTTCTGGGAGGCGCATTGCAGAGCCTCCCGCTGCCACCGGCTCCGTACGTTCCCGTCCCCACCTCGGCCCACTGTGCCAGGAGTGGGGGACGCAGACCCTGGTGTTGAAGTGCTGGGATCAGCAGCCCTAAGAAGCCACGCCACAGGGACGCTCCGTCTTTTGAGAAAAGCGCTCCCAGTGGGGACAGAACAGCATCTGCAGGAGTGTCCCGCCACTGGGGCTCTTCAGAAGCGACCCCGGGGGTAGGGCTGCGTGCCTCACAGCCGCGCCCTCGCTCGCAGACCCGTCAGCCACCACGCACCTCGGGGCCTTTGGTGAAGAACGCGGAGGCGCCCGTCCGTGTGTTCGCTGGTCTTCACAGCGGCCAGGTTCACGTGCGTCCCGAGGACGCTCCTGCTCCGAGCGAGCCCTGGGCTCCTAGTTACCGCTCGCGCCTCCTTCCCCTCGTCACTGAGCTTGGCGCCCTTCTTCACCTGCACCGCCCGCTACCCTCCTCCCCGTCTCCCTGGCTCTGGACTTCTCGTAAACCGTTCCGTGTGCTCCTTAGAAACTGTAAGTAGCACCGCATCGCCAGGACGGGTGAAAGTAAATACAGATTCTTCTCGTAGCCAGTGGTGCACCGCCGCCGGAGGCCTGGAGGAGCCAGCGGTGAAGGCGGTTTTTCCATCCCTGGGTCGAAAGTCATCGCACTTCCCGCTGTAGGGTTTTCCCCGGTGCGTGCTGGGCTTTGTCGCTGTTGGGTTTGGACTGGTTCAGCTGAGGGCAGCTGCTGTTGGTGGTCTGTGTTTACCGGCGGCTCGGGAGCCCTCACCTCCTCATCCCTGGCCTTCTGTTTTGTAGTTAAGGATCTTGAAGTGCATTGTTGTTCTCTCTGCCTTAATCTACATATGAGAAAAGTAGGAAGAATTTCCCTTCCGTGTAACCATTGTAAAACCATAGTGTTAAAATAGATGGCTAGGTTCTAGAAAACTCAGCCAACATCAGAACTCAGAGGGACCGCTTTGGTCACCGGCTAACGCTCCCATTTTGCTGCTGAGCCCCAGAGGCAGGAGAGAGCGGTGACCTGTGATGTTAAAGCCACCCCGCTGTCAGCACAGACGCGGGACCTCTGGCCGGGGCTTGTGCTTCTAGGTCCTAAGTGCTTTGAGCAGCTCAGTACTACCCCCAAGAAGGAAAGGCGAGAAAGGCACTTTTAGGGAAAGAGAAGCTATTTAAAAATTGACCAGGAACATGCGTGCAGAGGAGATGCGCCCAGCCTCTCTCCTTGGCCTGTGTTTAGAATAAGGGGCTGGTCAACTAGACTAAAGAGAGAAGAAAGGTGCTTCCCTCCAGCCTCCTTCCTGATGTCCTTCTCACCGGAAGCTGCTGGACAGCTGGGCTCCATGCACTGCGGGACCAGTCGCTCGGTGGATGGGGCCGGAGAGTCACCCCAAGAGGGGACCGCAGAGACTGGTGTGAAAGAGGTGCCTTTCCACCTGGCCTGTGCCCCGGCGTATTTCTGGAGTATACTGGGTGCAGGCCCTTTTTCTGGGAACCTTGAGAACAGGTGGATATGCTTGCCGAGCAAATGCCTTTGTTCTGCCCCTCGTCGCTTCCTCCTGTCTGCCTCTTACAGGGATGTGCTCACGTGCCTGTGTGCACAGGAGAGGGCAGGAGGCCTCTGGGGCTCACCTGTGTTCCTCCAAGGCCTGGTGGAGACGCTGAGTCCCTTTAGTGTGATTTATGGGCCTGTGGACAGGTGTGAAGTTTTTGCGTCAAGCCTGTTGAAGGCTGTTTGACATTTTGGACTGACTTGTGAGAGTAGAGCCCGTTCATTCTCTTAGAGATGAGATCTGCATGATTAGTCCAGCCTCCGCGAGCGGACGGATACATCCCTTCCATTGTGCTCGTGTGGTTTGCCCCAGGACCAGCCAGGAGTCGCTGGACGGACAGACAGTTGCCCTCCAGACCTGTCTCATGTCCGCTGCTCTTGTGCCCTTCCCACGCCCTGCTGTAGATGCTTAAAAAAATCAAAGCCCCTCTCCACAGGCGGTAATTCCCTAGCCTGGGTGCCGTGGAGCCTGACTTCCTCATAACCTCTTCCTTGGGAAAAAACTGGCGTATAGTTTGCTGCTCTGCTAACAAGTGCCTAATAATTTTCGAAACAACATTAAAGGTGTTCTCGAGCAGATGCAGGTGGGAATCGATCTGTGATGAACACAGCTTAATTTCAGTGTGCAGTCGGGTGCGCTGATGGTTTACGTGCGTAGGAACGACGGGCCTGGCGGCTTGTGTTCATAGCGGGCCTGCGCCGCGCCAGGCAGGACAACGTTGGAGCATCGTTTCCTCGCTGCTCTCAGGAGGCAGAAACGCAGTCGGCATTGTAGAAATGGAGATGGTGCTTTGACCTGTGATTCAGAGCAGCGTCCTTCCTTCCCTGGGCTTTACTCGGCGTACATACATATTTTGGTGCAAACTGTGTCCGATTTGCAACTAACGTGTGTGTTTTCGTGTTTTCTCCCTCAGAGCGCTGCTGCTGGGCCTGGCTTGTAATCATAACTTGAAAGGGGTTTCCCTTGATCTCAGCAACTGTGAGGTAAGGACGCACTTAGACTATGCACTGGAAGAGACTATCATAGCCTCAAAACTGCTTTGTCTTTTTCCTGGAAAAAGGGTGATGCTGTGATTCCAGAAGGTATAAATGAAGCAGAAAAACACACATTATAGATGTTTCCGATGTTTTCTATTTTGCAAGTTTTACCTACAGGCAGCCACGGAACACCATTCAGAAAGTGTTCAGGTGTGTTTTTAATCACTTGGTTGGTTTTTGTGTGTGTGTGTGTGATTGCCAGTTGCTTAAGTATTTTATGATGAAGCCTTGAGACACAAAAACCATAAAGTAGCTTTACCGTTATGAAGCATGCAACATACAGCATCCCTCGCAAGGGACAGAAGGGAGAGTGACAGACGCGTGTCATGTAACTTGGGCTCAGAGAGTGTGCAAGAGACCGGCTGTCAGGTACACTCTGTGTGGTTCCTTTGGAGCCTGACGTGAGCCAGCCCATCACACTTGGTTCTTGTGAGGGCCTGAGCTGAGGTCCCTTTGTGCCCGCTCTGGGCCCGCTGTTCTCTCCTCCTGGCACACACTTGCCATGTCCCTCTTTGTCCCCCTTCCCGAGGGTCTAGCCCAAGTCCTGTGTCCTTCAAGCCTACATCAGGCTCCTAGGGCTTGATCGGAGTTTGGCCTTTACTAGCTGGGCCTTCCCGGGTGAGTTAGGTGATGCGTGAAGTCTCAGTGTCTGTGTCCGCAAAGCAGAGACAACGTTGGTGCTTTTCCCGGTGGCTTGTTATGGGGCTCAAAGGAGCCCTTCTCTGCAAAGTGCTTCCTGGGGCTTTTCCTGGGGCATCTGGAACATGTGTGGGCTGTTTGCTCTAGTCGTTTGTCTGTCCGGTTTCTCCCCTGAATGCTTCAGCCCTTTGTGATCTTACTCTTTTCTGATCGTCTGCTACTGAATGATGGTGACACTGACACATTTGTTTCTTGCCTAACTGTTGGGTGAGCGCCTGTGAGCTGGCCCAGCGAGGCCGTAGCTTTCCAGAGGATACTGCTTGTGTCCTGTCCTTACTGTGTTTCCCTTAGCTCCTAACAAAATGCCGGGGGCCAAGCCAACACTGAATATTGAAGATCATGCTTGGTTTCTCTGAAAATTCTAGAAACTGGCAAGGGTGAAATGATACCAGGTAAATTGTTAGTGCAGGATTTTTTTTTAATTCTGAGCTGAGGTCAACACCAACTGTGTGTAATTTACCAGTCATTTTGTCTGTGGGGAAAAAAAGAAAAGCCAGAAAGAACAAAAAAATCCCGCAAAACCCCTAAACACCTGCGTGGTCAAATTTTAATGTCTCAGTTGGTGTTCTTATATTTATGAAGACAGACCATATAATAAAAATCAAGTCTGGTGGTATGAATTAATTGTTTACCAGTACTTTCTTAAGGAATGTGGCAGTAATAAAAATGTTTGTGTTGGGGGAGGGGAGAAGAACAGAGATAGGACTACACTATCAAAAGAAAAAAAAAAAAAGCCAGTTGGCGTAAACTTAATTGCTCTGTTAGCTCACACTGAATGAGCAATGACCCGGGTGTTTTACTCTCCCGATTAAATAAATTGGTATCAATATAACATCTTCCATTTCATTTTCTGATCAAAACTGGAATGGACATAAGTGATCCTCTGGCTCCCATACCTAAAGATGAAGAAACTTCAGGTCTAAAGAGGATGAAATAATGCAGCTTACTAATGGCAGGGTCATAATGAAAGTATATGCTCCTGATTATTGTTAATTATATAGGTAATTATTAGACATTCTCTTCTCAAATAAGTTGTTAGGTAGCACACGCCCAGAGAGTACAGTGTGACCTGCTCTGTAGCTCATTCTGTCAACGCCACTGTAATCCTACTGCAAATAACTTCTGAAGACAGTTCTATTTGGTGAACCAGATACAGTCAATATTTTTGTGGGTCAAAAATGGGAGACTTTTGGCAATTTTATATGGTTCTGCCAAATGGCTAGTAGCCTTTTTCCTTTATAATTTTTCTCTTATTAAGCCAGGAATCCAGATCAAATGATTGCTCTCTGATGGCAGGGCTGGCCATTATGATGACGATAATTACAATTTCATTTTGGCCATTCCTTTATGGATTGTATGATAACAGCAGTACTGCTGAGGTGGGAGCCCTTAAAACTACCGTGGTACCACACTGTCCTACTGTCTCGATCCTTGGATCACAGTCCTGGTGGCCTTGTTGATAAAGTCACACATTACATTGCGGCTCATGGAAATTGGTGAAGCACAGCATTATTTTTCTAAATTAAGGTGTCTTATCACATTTTTCTTCTTACAGACAGGTGTCCAAATCTAACTAGATTTCACTTCACTCCTCTCCATGGTATAGTAAATCTCCCCTGTAAAGTCGTTAGGGGTTATGGCATTATCTGCATAGAATGCTTGGCAGTTTGGCTATTAATTGCTAGTCTTGAGTTATTCAGTATTTCAGAGTTTATGTAGTGCTCTCAGGAAAAGTCTTTCACCGACTCGGGAGTTTAAAATTATGCATGTGCGGGGGCGCCTGGGTGTCAATTGAGCATCTGACTCTTGATTTCAGCTCAGGTCATGGTCACACCTAAGACCATGTTTGTGAGTTCGATCCCCTGCTTGGGATTCTCTTTCTCCCTCTCTCTTTCTGCCTCTCCCCCACTTGTGTGTGTTTGTGCTCTCTCGCTCTCTCTCCCTCAAAATAAATGAATAAACTTTAAAAACATTATGCATGTATATCTGTTTTCTGTTCATGCCCTCTCTAGCTATTATAGACACAGACCCCTCTCCTGTTAATTAGCATGCTAATCAAAATCAGGCAAGAATCTAGCACTTAACATTCCCTCATGATCACATAAACACTCCACCTGTAGTGCTGACGAATGAAACTTGTAGCCCCGTGTCATCTGGGAAGTCATTTCCACAGAGATCACGGACTCAAGATGAGGGGCCAGTAGACCTGAAAGGAGTCACTTGTCTGAGCTGTAATACTGGACAGTTTCTGATGGGGGCACTGCACAAACTCATCGTCCCCTAATGATGCCTCTAATACAACAGCCTGCCCAAGCCGTGGAAGCCAAGAACAAATGTGAAATATGTCAAAGTCTTTGTATATTTACAAGTAAATATTTAATATTATTGTGAAACAGCTACTTGGCACTGATTAATTTTAAAATGATGTTTGCATGGGTGTTACAGGAAAATAAATGACCATCATGTAAGATGGTGGCCGAGTTTATTGAAAGGAGAGAGGAAAGTAACTGTGAAGTTAGAATTAAAAGTGTCTACACAGACTATGTGCCTGCGGGGCTCAGTCGCTTAAGCGCCTCACTTCGGCTCAGTTTATGATCTCACGGTTCGTGGGTTCGAGCCCTGCATCGGATTCTGTGCTGACAACTCGGAGCCTGGAGCCTGCTTCAGATTCTGTGTCTCCCTCGCTCTCTGCCCCTCCCCCACTCTCTCTCTGTCTCTCAAAAATAAATAAATGTTAAAAAAAATTAAAACAAAACTTTTTTAAAGTGTCTCCACAGATGAAAAGGGAATACAGTCAGTAATATGGTAATAACGTCATGTGGTGTCAGATGGTGACCATGCTTACCGTTGTGAGCATTTAATGTGTGCAATAATTATGTTGTATGAAACAAATATAAAATACTGTGTGTCAACTACACTTGAGTATTTTTTTAAGCGTCTACATAGGAGGCTTAGAGTAACTGTGCAGACGCAAATGAGTTTTGATTTGACCTGCTGTTTCCTTCCCTGTTCGTGCTCCCCTTTCCCGGCGAGTCCTCCTCGCGGTCCACACAGTATTTCTGTATTTCCCTGAAGGAGGCGTTTCACAGTCATCGGTTCAAACGAGGGAGGCGATTTCTACTTACTGCTATTAAACATAAAAGTAGGACGCAGACATTTATAAATCATGGAGTTGCTTTCCTCCAACACACACATTATTGTTATTTGGAGACTGAAATCCAAGATTTGAGGCTGTCGTCTTTGGTCTGTGGGAGCTCAGTCATGTACTGAAATCAACCTTTCATTTACAGATAACTTCTCAATTTACAGGGAAAACATCTGTGTCTCTTAAGGTGTTACACGTGCATTCTGTTATCAGTTCATCTGGTCTTTTCAGTACCAAAAAGGAGTGATCTTTTTCTATAGGAGAAGGATTCCAAGTAGTTATGGGAGGCAAAAGAAGGTCATCACCAAGGGAGGGTTTCGGAATAAAAGTCCCCTTTGGAATCTGGCTCGGCCACTTGGCTTGCCTTCTTTCCGCCTTTGTCCCTCGCCTGTGGGATGGAGATTACACTAGTTTGCAGGGACAGTATTTGGCACAGTGTGGACCCTGCATATGGGAACCATTCCTGGCGGGGGGAGAGGATTACCATAGCAAAGCCTTATTTTGCCTGCCAGAATTTACAGCATGGGTCAGATTTGCCTTTCTAAAAAGCTTTATTTAGAAGCTTTATAAATACCGTCTTTTCTGAAACCTTTTTTGGAGTTGCTTTCAAAGCTGTTTCGAAGCTTTCAAGAAGGATTAGTCTCATCAGTTTCTAGTCATACCTGATTTCTGTCCCAAACTCGTATCACCCTCTGTGGCCGACCCGCATTCACTCCCAGAGGGTAAGGACTCAGCATCCCTGTGCATCCCTGTTCAAAGAAATCTGTTCCATTGCCCTCAAGGTTGGTTCCAAAAGAAGCGTTTCAAGACCGTTTCATATGGTAGTCGCGAAACTGGCGTCTGTCTGTATTCTCCCCACGTGTCTGTCTCCCCGAACGGGGACAGCGGATCTGTCCTTCTGGCCTGCGTTTAGAAACCTTATTACTTCCTAGTCCTGCTTCAGGAGGAGAACGCGTAGCGCTGGCCCTGAATCCTCCCGAGTTTCATCTCCTTCCAAGTGAGAGACCAAGCTCTAAGACTTCGAGCAGAGGCAAAGGCTGATTACAGCTGAGAGTTAGTCGTAGGTCTGGGTGTAGTGCTAGTTCTTCTAAGGAGAGACTTTCCTGCACATCATTCCACAATTCCGGGCAAGGCGCTTTGAGGAGGCGTTAGAAAACACACACCGGATAGTGACATTTGTGATGAGTAGGATACTGCGGCCAGAGGGTAGACACTTGCGAGGCAACTGCGTCCAACCTGATAGCGGTTCACCCAGCTTGGAGGCGAGAGGCAGGTTTGCCTTGTGTTTGGCGATCCCTGCATCCCCTCTCCCACCCCCCGCATGGACCGGTTTCCTATTGGGCAGCGTGTGGGCTGCAGAGCAGAAAACGTCTCACCGCAGGAAGCATGTATGAAGCACACAACTGTTCGCACCTTGGAAATGACGAGAGAGATCTCAGGTTCTAAATTGCCTTGTGGCATCACCCCCTGCTAGCAAAGAGGACATTTCGATCCCAAGCTTGTCAAACCATATTTTGTCCTTGGAGAAAACCTACGCTGTTCATAGTTTCATGCAAGAAAATTTCCCAGGCTAAAAATTATGTGTTAATTGACATTGGGACCCCTGTAGAAGAAAAATGATAATTTTGGGGGGGGGGTATTTTCTATTTAAATCTGTTATTATTTGCTGCATCTTTTTAAATGTCAAACGATCTTAAGGAAGGGCAATGAATCATTAAAAGTTCTCTCTAGATTTCAGTTTTCCTCGGTTCTCTTGTCCCCATTTATGGCTGTTTGAGTATCAGATGCAAGTGCTTGCTTAGAGTAGTATCTGAACTGTTCACCTTCCTTGAGTGAGAGGGCCCTTCTTTCTTGAAAGAAAGGTGAGTTTATTTTTAGCATTTCAAAAAGTATTCCGTGATTCAGTCACATACTCTCCTCTTTGATCTTGCTTTCTTTTAAATAATGCTAGTGTGGGGGATCTAAATGACGGTAATTTAAAAACCAGTTTTACGTGCACACATGCAGACACAGCCTCTAATTATGCAAATTCATTTAAAAGGATTTTCGTTTACAGTAATGGAAAAGCTTTTACTGTTTGGGGAAAGCTTTAGCTTTGGGGGAGTTTAGGCATCTAATAACTTGTGAATTCAATCAAATGTTTCCTGGTGACTGAAGATCAGTTATATTCTTAGTTAAATGTTTGATTTTTGTTTTGGGAGCAGAATTTACTTGGCTGTTTTTCTCTTTTGCGGCTTTACATTATTTGCGTCAGAGTCTCTGTTGTGCTAAGTGCTGATAACCTGTTTTTATTTTTTCCTCCCTGGGCTTTCCTTAGCTTGGCCACTGTGTAAGTACCTTACGAGTCAATAAATTAGGGTCAGCTGATATATTTGGTTGTTTCTTAACTATTGGAAAATGTTAGTTTTATGGGTAGATGCTACAAATATTATCAGTCGAGTATTCATAAAGTGAACAGAATTGAGCACTTAAGTATCACCCGTGTTTTCCAGACCTGTAAATGGAATATTTTTACTATATAATAATAACAAGCAGAGATTTTCTTGTAGAAATTTGACTTCTCGGCAGAGGCATCACCAACAGCAAATAATAAAATTATGCAGCCTTAGACACTTATGTTTATCTTCTTAAAAGCATAATTGTTTCATGCTCTGAAAATCAAATTATGTTTCTTTGAAGTGTTTGCCTGAAGTACCCTTTGCTTTAACTTTGCCACAGTCTGAATCTACATTCATTTCTTCAAGCATGAACAAGCTGTGATCTGGAGTTGGTGCTTCTCAAAACTCATTGTGGTGAAGAACTTGATTGTTGTTTTTAAGTTTCCACTCTATCATAAACCAATACTTTTGCAAAAATATAATAAAAATATTAGATAAAAGAAGAAAAATTTACAAAGATATAGAAAAGATAAGCCCTCAATTTTTATCACTTGATGCAACAGTCCTAAAATTATTTTTACTAAGGTTTCTGAAATATTTATTATCAATTTCTGCACCTCTTTTACCTAAGACCAGTAGCAGAAACTTTGCAGACTCCCACCAGTCCGGGGACCAGGCTCTGAGTAGCAGGCTACGGGGGTCAGCGTAGAGATGGTGCGTTAAGACAGTCTGGGGGCAGTTGGGTGAGCCCGAGAGCGCCTGGGAATGCAGCCAGGTGTAGTGAAATGGGCCTGCTGACCCTTGGCACTTGCTCTACACGTGTAGCTGGCTTCTAAGCCCCTCAGCTGTGGAGTTGGTTGCTCTTGGTTTTTCCGGAGTGTGTAGACTGGCCTCCTGAGGAGGTCTGCCTGTCTGTGACACTCCCCTTTACAGTTCACATCAGGCCCCCCAGAGTAATCTGCTGTCACTGTAGAAGGTAGGAAAGGCTGAATTTCAGCACCTCAGCTGAAATACTTGTGAATAAAGAGCAGTCCCCAAAATCTGTGCAAAGCTCTGTTTGACACCCAAGCAGCCCAGAAAATTGGCAGCTTTTGGTTCCGGATACCGTGAAACTACTGCGTCTAAAATAGTGACAAAAGGATTCTTTAAATTCTTACATCAAAACTTGAACAAGCACCATTTAACGTCATGGTATGGAAGTGTAGATAAATTTTAATTTTTTTGTATCAATAGAGAAACCACCATGTTCCCTTGGTATATAGTAGATTCCCAATAAAGGATAGCTTCTTTCCCTTATTAAATAGTAAGTGTGCTGCAAAGCAGATGGGCCACAGCTCAGGAAATTTGCATCCTTTACAAGGTAGTAGGAACTCAAATAGTTGCTGAATGGAAAACAAAAAGATGCTCTGAGCTCTAGAAATATGCTTTTGGTTTTGTAGAAAAGATGCAAATCGAGTTTTATAGGTTGCCTTTCTCTTTAAAATAAATTAGGTAATGATATGAGAATAAATTAGTTTTGCTATAAGCCAAGCATGATAATATTTTAAATTAAACTAACATGTTTTTCTTCTGTGGCTCAAGTTTATACAGGCCATTGCATAATCCCCATCAGCTGTTTACTGTTTAGACCTCATACCCTTTGTATTGGGCGACCGGAGACGGGTCCTTCCTGAAGTAGTTGATAGTCAACAGGAGTTAGTCTTCATTGTCTCCTTTGGTGGTTTTGCTGTTACTTGGTGGAGTTCTACTCTGAAATCTGGAATGAGCAAACAAGACCATAACAGTTTCTCAGGTGTAAGAGAGATCAGTTAGGTTTCCAGAAGTCAGAAATGAAGAAAATCCCCGTGGGTTGACAGACACTGTGGTCTCTATCTTTCTCTTTCTTTTTCTAGTGATTTCCAGATGTATGTGATGTGGGAAACCTTAGCAATGACCAGTGATGGGCTTTTTACCATTGATAATAGCTATTCTGGAGTTGAGAATCTTCTACTGTTTTTTGCCACTGAGTTTGAGACTGTATCTCCTCTTTTTAATTTTTTTTTTTTTTTTTTTTTTTTTTGGTTACACCTCGAGTAGGTGACTACTTTACTTTGTGTTTGGTTTGTGTTTCTCCAGCTGAGGTCAGGAGGTGCACAAGTATTAGAAGGCTGCATTGCTGAAATCCACAATATCACCAGCTTGGACATCTCTGATAATGGTAAGTTGGAAATCAGAAAAAACATGGAAATATTGTTTGAAGCAAATTAGTAAAGGGAAAATAGAAAGCCCAACCTAGATAATGCCTTAATAAACATGCTTTTTTACTTCTTGACTAGTTAACAGGGCTTTAAATTCAACAAAATTTATTTATGGACTAAGTCTGTGCCAAAGTCTTAGTAAGTTCATACCATGGCCCAAAAAAATAAGACAATTAAATTAAAAAAAATTGTCTTCAGAACTTTGATAGTGATCTCGATCCAACCTTTTGCATTCCTGGTGATAATAAAATCAAATCCTTGTTTATTTACTCAGAAACTGGTTTCATTAGCTTCGTTTCTGCCCATTATAGTAGCATGTGAGTTTGAGCCTATTAAATTTGCATAGACCCTGTAGTTACCTACCAGCGACCAGGATATTGGAATGTTCTCGTAGAAAATCATGGGCAGAGATGAGACTTCCCCTTTTGCATTCCTTGCTGACTTGACTTAGCCACTGACTGTATAAGAGATTTAGGTAAGTCTTAGCAGAGGGCGAGTTTATCCCTGTGAAATAATAGGACATGAAAAGAAAGCAAACACTCCTTTGAAAATAAAAGACTAGAATCCCTGGGCTCTTGGGACGGTAGAGAAAGTCATCCAAGTGCATGTCACCTTTGCTTAATTGTGTTGCAACTGAGAATGTAAACACATGTGTTTTGATTCTCTGTTTACTCTCGTTCTTTCCAGGTTTAGAATCTGATTTATCCACGTTAATAGTGTGGCTCAGTAAAAACAGATCAATACGGCACCTGGCGTTAGGCAAAAATTTTAATAATATGAAATCCAAGTAAGAGCTTTGAATTTTTTTTACATGACAATGATGAAAATAGTCAGCCTCCTGAAAGCTTATGATTTGATTCCACTGTCCACATCTTTAAACTCTCTTTAGAAATCTGACCCCTGTGTTGGACAACTTAGTACAGATGATTCAAGATGAAGAATCGGTGAGTATTATTTCAGAGACCTCTTACCGAAAATCTTATTTGTTACCGTGCTTCCTAATTATTTCTACAGAGTTAATGCTGCTGTACTTTCAGATAATTTTATCTCTATGTACAGTTTCTATTTTTTAACGAAATAAATATTTATGCTTTAGTTTAGTTATAGTATGTACTTAAAATTGTTTACTCTTCATTTGAACTGATTACTAATTAGAGGAAGAGTGTAACTAAAAGGTTAAAAGAAATATAAATTGACTCCGAAGCCCATCTTTTAATAAGACTTACTCCTTCCTCACTTTAGCTAATGCACTAATCTGCAAGCATGAATTACTTCAATCTAGTTGACATTATGACCTTATATCATGCTGAGAAACATATTGCTAGTGCGAATTTTGTCTAGTAATTATGTAGAATTAAAAGAGACTAAGAAAGTTGTCGAGCATCTTAAATTGCTTCAAGAGCTCTAGTACTTCTTATATTTTTATTCTCTTCGGTTGCTCCTGGCCAAGACCTGGTTCGGAGGAAAGAACTTAAATTTAATGTTTTATTTTATTGTTGAGAGAGAGAGAGAGAGAGAGAGACAGACAGACAGACAGAGCACGAGAAGGGGAGGGGCAGAGAGGGAGAGAGGGAGACAGAATCCAAAGCAGGTTCCAGGCTCTGAGTGGTCAACACAGAGCCTGACATGGGGCTCGAACCCATGACCCATGAGATTGTGACCTGAGCCAAAGTTGGACACTTAACCGAGTGAGCCACCCAGATGCCCCAAGAAATTTAATTTAATTTTTTAAAAATATTTTTATTTATTTCTAGGAGAGAGAGAGAGACAGCGTGAGCAGGGGAGGGTCAGAGAGAGAGAGAGATACAGACTCTGAAATAGGCTCCAGGCTCTGAGCTGGCAGTCAGCACAGAGCCCGACGTGGGGCTCGAGCCCACGAACCGTGAGATCGTGACCTAACGAAAGTCGGACACTTAACCGACTAAGCCACCCAGGCACCCCGAAATTTAATTTTAAATATCATCCTATTTTGCTGCCTTTTAGCGTGTATTAGAAAAAAGAAAAATAAAAGATATTATATGGACAAAGCAAAAACACTCTACTATGAATTCCTTTAACTTAAACCAGTGTATCTTAGATTTTGTACCTTATATTTTACTGATGCTCTTAAAGATTTTTGTCCACTTGTTATTTTAGTCCTGTTTGTCTACCAGTCGGCTTTTCTTGGTTCCTAAAATCCAAATCAGTTTGTATTCCTACAGTGAAGATTCACGTTATTCATGTTTTGTGATGGCTACTTTGTAGGTCATAAGAGTGATTTCCTATGTGAAACACGTGAGATACGACACATTTTTAAAAAGTGTCATTTCCCTTTTGAATTCGTGCAGTGTAGTGTCAAATTCTATTCTGACCGGACGCTGACTTTTGTGAGAAAAAGCTGAGGGGCCAGGAAAGCTGGAGCCTGGAACTTTCCCCTGTGTGCGCAGCCCTACGCTGGAGGGCGGGAGAAAGTTCTGTGGTCCTTCCCCTTTACTGTGTGGATATAATATCCAACCTCAGGGCTAGAAATGAAGCTTATTATTATTTAATGATTTTGAGCACTTCTCTTTGTCCTTGTTTGCTAACAGACTCTGTATTGTGTTACTTTTATGTGGGACTATTAAAGTTAGGGGCATAAATCAGAATTTATGCAGTTTTGCATGTTTGGATTTGACTTTCTACCACCCTGCTTTGAGTTTCTGATTCTAGTATTGGTCCAGTATTAAAAGATTGAGGAAGCTACTATTGCAGAATCACACTTAATATTCATCCCCAAATACTTGTTTCTTAGCACATATTTTAGAAAAATTTCTTTTTTTTTGGAAAGCATATTGTAACATTTCATGTTTTGCTTATCACATGAGGGTCTTTCATTTCTATAATTTCAGAAGTCTCTTCCTTAAAAACAAATTTGAGGTATTTAAAACACACCTCAAAACGTGTTTGTGGGTGGTAAAGTCTGCCGTGTCAGTATGATTCCTGTCAAGGTACGAGTTCTAGGAGTGTGGTGCTAATAATATACAGTGGAAAAGCTCTGTATGTTCGTGTCATTGACGAGCAGGTGGCTTTTTCAAAGGGCAACCACCTTCTCTTTTTCTACTCCTGAGTTGGGAATGTGCACAATTCAGAATGATTAGGAGCTGAGTCTTAGGACTCTAAAACTTCCACCGGTACCTGATACAACCGGTTTCTCTTTTTATTTTAGTTTTTAAGATAATGACAGTTATCTCTTGCTTTCTACATTCTGACCTTGCGCTTCCAAAGCGCATTCTCTGAAAGCCCAGGGAATACTCTGTTCGCCCTGTGTTGCGTATTATGTCTGGCTGGAAAAGCTAGACGCCCGTGGGCTCCAGTGTCACCTTCAGCTATAGACAGTGGTTGTCAGATGACCGTGGCCAGAGCCTCCAGACGGTAACGCCGAGGGGCCAGGAAGACAGGGGATCTTGTTTTGAAGCATTCCATGCAAACTCACGCCATAACCAGCGGAAGCGAATGTGCTTCCCCGGGGAGTGCCTGTAGCAAGGAGACAGATTCTCAGATTAAGCTGTGTTCAGCTTACATAGCTCTTATGTTCAGCTATGAAAAGAAACAGGAAGATTCCGAATAGTCATGTTACGGGCAAGCGCAATAAATCAGGAAGGGATGACCTTATAAATATGCATGCAATTCAGGCTCTGTTCGCATTAATGACTCTGCCTATTATTTTTAAGTGTTAACTGGGGTGTATTAGAGTTTGAATATAGTCCTGGAATTGGAGCTTCCTAGCTCGGAGACTTGGCAGCTTTCCAGTATTAAGAAGAAGCTGTAATACATCATTTTTGTGGAAGTCGAATAGAGATTATTGAAATGATGAGAGATGTGATTATAGCTTTTTATTAAAGGAACACTGCATTTGTTTTCATTTAAAGCATTAAGTTTCCCAAGTCTGAAGCATTTTGGTTAAGTTTTTTCTGTTTCCTTGAGCATAAGATCTTAGGAAAACTAAAACAATCTCACTGAACCTGCCAGAGTCTAACACAGGCTTTCTGGTTTTAATTGCCTTAGCACTTACCATGCCAGTAACTTTAAAAAATTTGATTCGGAGGCGCCTGGATGGCTCATTTGGACACTCATTAAGTGCCCGACTGCAGCTCAGGTCATGATCTCACAGTTTGTGGGTTCAAGGCCCGCGTTGGGCTCCGTGCTGAATGCTTGCTCAGAGCCTGGAGCCTACTTTGGATTCTGTGTCTCCTTCTCTCTCTGCCCCTCCCCACTCATGCTCTGTCTCACTCTATCTCTCAAAAATACATAAATGTAAAACCAAAAAAAATTTTTTTAATAAAAAATGTGATTCAAATTTTTTAAAAATTGAATCAAATTACTACATTACCTTTTGATTTTCCCATGGCTCTGTTAAGCTTGGAGAACGTGGTTGAATTGGGACACTGAGGACAGTAAGTATGGTGACCTGGTAAACCTGGACTCAGGCACATCATACTCTTCGTGGCGGTCTGAGTCTTGAAACTGTCAGCACCATCGTCTGCTTCCTGCAGTCTTTCAGCACATGTGCCGTGGACAAGTCGGTGTCCCGTGGCCGAGTGGACACGCTGTGCGTGTGGGTCGTGCAGACCACCGGGCACATCTTGAGAATGCCAATCCCATGGGCCACGGGGGAACGTAGCTGTTTCCGGTATCCATTTCCCTGCGATGTCAGACTGAAGGGAGTAAGCTCCTAGAACCGTCTAGTATGGCTGGGCCCGTGGAGACCACCTTAAGCAACCCAGAAGACAACCTCATCCCCCAGGGAGGTCTGCGTTCTGGCTCTCAGAGCCACATTGGTTCAGGCTCTGGAATTTCCACCACTTTATGATTTCAGTCATGGCAGAATTCAGGGATTGCAAATTCCGATGCCTACGGGGGTAGGAAGGTAACATAAATAGGAAAAGGGAACTCGGTAGGGAGCCCTCCTCATTTTTTGGCTGCCTCTGGACCAGGTGGCTTTCAGTCTTTTGCATAAATGGACAGTGAGTGGGCTGGTGTGGATTCACCATGCAGCTTATGATAATAAAAAAAGTCACAGATGTCTGACTTTTCCTCTCTTTTAAAACATTGTGTGTCTTCTGATTGGTACTTATAAAGCTAAGAGTGATCATCACAAAGGTCGGGGATAAACTTCGGGTGGCAACATTGTGTAGGAGCTCAGAGCACAAGATATGGAACCAGACTCCGGTTCCATTCAGCTGCTTTCTGACTGTGTGGCCTCGGTTGGGTCACTCAACCTTTCTGTGCCTCATTTGGAAATGGGGACAGCAGTACTGAATACCGAAATACATAAGCATCGGGCTGCTGGGAACCCATCGTGTGAGAAAATGCATGTAAGAAGCTTGAACAGTAGTTAAGGATAGTACATGTTCGGTAAATGTCAGCTATTCATAATCTTGGCTGGTTTTTATTTTGCATTTGTCCTCTGCTAGTATTTTAAGATGTCATTTCACCTTGCATAAAAATAAAATGGGTAAAAGGGATAGCTTAGCTGTACAGAAGGTCGGAAATTTTCTCGTACTATTTTTATTTATTTCTTCCCGTCCTGTACTTCAAAAGAGCTGGCATCCGCCCCTCTGGGCATCTTTGCACGCTTCCCTTAGGAGAGAGAAGACCACTGTCCAGCCCTGAAACACAAGCCCTCCACGTTTGACTGCAAAGGTCCATTTTATCCAGAACCGTCAGGGGCCCATCCATTGGCATCATTTAGCCAGAAATTTCAACACTTGGGAGTGTGCGCACTGGGAACCTCCTCTGGTGGTTTCTCCATGGAATGGGGCACCGAGAGTGGTGGCTGCCTCGGTGAGACTCATCGTTCCCTCCACAGCCTCTGCAGTCCTTATCCCTGGCTGACTCGAAGCTCAAGACCGAGGTCACCATCATCATCAATGCCCTGGGAAGTAACACCTCCCTGACCAAAGTGGACATCAGTGGGAACGGAATGGGGGACATGGGAGCGAAGATGCTGGCCAAGGCGCTGCAGATCAACACCAAGCTCAGGTACGCGGGTCTGGTGCTCGGCCCTGGGGCATGGGTGCTTGCCCTAAGGAGGGCCCTAGAAAGCCCTGGAGAAGATTCTGGCCCCCAAGCATTGGAAAGCTGACCGTGTCCCAGTGGGGGCTGAGTTTCCCATCGGGCCAAGTGGGGAGAAGAGGCAACAGTTTGCAAGTCTTTTTGTCAAAGTGTAGAGGGGGGAGGGTGTCCCACATTTAGACCCAGTGAGTTGTACGGACTGTTGTCTTAAAGATTTGCATTGTGCCCTGAAGCCTGACCGGGAACCGGTACGGTGTCCTCCTTGACACCAGGGTGGACAGCTGTGCGCGGACAGCAGAGGAGCACAGGAGGGTTATGCAGGCAGTGCCAGTGAGCAGAGCTGAGAGACCGAAGGAGCCAAATGAGGCGCTTCCCTGTACTTGGCAGTGAGCCCGACATCTTGCCTCCCTCCCCACTGCTGCCCGTATAAAGGCTTAAAAGCCAAGGGACACAGGTTCACTGGTTCAAAGGCAAGTTCATGAATGGCTGCTAACTATTCTGTTTAGTGGCTTTCCTCCACATGTAGTGTTTCCAAGTGTGGCTTTTCTTAAGGACTAGCTTCGTGGTAACCACTCTATTAAGGACCACGGCGCCAGCCGTCCTTCGGACAGATCCCACCGCTACCTAATCTGGCAGTCTGGTTAATGAAGAGTTGATTCACATTGTTCTTCAGGGGCTCTTTCTTGATGTTTCCGGATGCTTCCCTTGCTCTCCTGAACCTTCTGTCTAAACTGAAGCCAGAAGCCAGATACTGTAGAACTTTTCTCTGAAGGTCAGGGTATGTGTAAAGAAGGTCACTGGGGATCAGGAAGGGAAACCAATTAGGGGTGTGATTCTTGGGTCAGACAGCTAAACGCTGGTTCGTGTGTCAGGTGAGCTGACAAACACTAAAATACCTCTGAAGTACTCACATTCTCAAAGTAAAATGGTACTTCTCTTCCAAAATAGATTTTGTGTTTAAAAAGTAAACAGCCTTCTATTTATAGAAACGGAGGCTTTACCAGTGAGCGCAGGACCTGAGATGGCTGATCCTAGCACCTCAGGGCCATGATGGAAACATAAGATGATATGACAGGATCCCTTCTAGTTGTTTAGGATGGAAAAAAGTCTCATTACCTGAAATTCTTTGGTTTGGACAAGGGACTCTTTAGCATCTTTTATAAACAGCTCCAGATGTGGATATTAGAATATTACTTGCAGAATAGAGGGAGAGTATCTGAGAAATCAGGTTCTGTCGTCTTCTGGCTGCACAGCATCCGGTAAGTTAATGGTACGTTAATGAGTGTGCTGTTCGAGTATGGTTTTTTCATACTACGTGAGCAGTAAATGAGTTAAGCACCTAATGTGGGAGGAAATGCTCATCCTTGCTCTGCTAACAACTGAGTTGAATGTTCTTCCTTGCTTACTGTGCTAAAATACCTACATAATGTTGTCTGCGAGAATTCGTCTTCAGGGCAGAATTATTTCCTCTGCGGCTGAATGTCTGATCATTCCTGTGATTTGGTTTTCAAACAGGACCGTGATTTGGGACAAGAACAACATCACCGCACAAGGCTTTCAGGATATAGCTGTTGCCATGGAGAAGTAAGTGTGTCAGGCCGTCTGTCTGAAACACCACAGGCACCAGTGGTGTCTGTTAGCCACTGTTAGGGCCACTGGACTGGGAATCAGAAGGTCCGGGTCTGAGTTAGCCGAGCTCCTAACCAGCTGCGGGAGCTGGGAAAGCATCAACTTCCTTCCGGTGCGAATGGCTTCCTGTGTTCGGTGAGGGCAGAGATGCACCATCGGGCGGTGAAACGTGACCACAGGACGGTCAGCTTGTCTTCTGTGGTAGTTCCACGTTCTGTTTCCATCGGGTTTTGCTTTATTTTGCCCGTTATGACAACTCTGTATCCAGTGAAGAGAAGAAAGCTGAGGTCCAGAAAATAAATACAAAATTGCGGTGGGGCACCCGGTCGGTTGAGCATCCAACTTCAGCTCAGGTCATGATCTCGTGGTGTGTGAGTTCGAGCCCTGCGTCGGGCTCTGTGCTGACAGCTGGGAGCCTGGAGCTTGCTTCGGATTCTGTGTCTCCCTCTCTCTCTGCCCCTCCCCTACTCTTGCTCTCTGTCTCTCTTTCAAAAATAAGTAAACATTAAAGAAATTTAATAAAACGTTTTTTTAATGAAATTGAGAAGCAGCAGGCTGATTTGTCTCATTACCATAAAAGGCTTTATTGCCGTAGTAACTAAAGTCTGCAGTTATTATTAATTGTCACATTTACTTTCCCAGTAAACGAAATGAGGCAATGATACAAAGATGGCTGGAAGAAATTCTAGAAGTCTGGTTCTTTGCGAGCTCTTCAGCCCTCATATTGTATTCTAAAGACAGACATGACCAAAGAGGATTTACAGCATTAAAAAGGAGAGGTCACAAGATGTGGGCGGGAAATACGGAGCTAGCAGCATAAAAGCCAGTCCCCTGGGGAAGAGGCTGGCGTCCTTGTTACTTGTGTTCTTCTCCCAGATGCCCCTTCATGTATGAGGCCTTCCAGGCGGGGCTCTCGTGCCCACCATGGCATCATGGATACCGCCCTGGGCCTCGAATCCAGAGCTCTCCGGTCAGTCTATGGCTCCGGCGTCAACAAGCCTTTCCTCTTGAGCAGAGCACTGCACCCTTCTGATCAATGCTTCTGTATAAAGTGGGGAAGTCGGAGTAAATTACCCGAAGTGCCTTCCAGTTCTAAATCCCAGGGTTCTGATCTAGCCATGGGGTCACAGTTGCCACCCGGGTAGGCTGCAGCCCACGCTGGATTTGGGAGAAGCCAGGAGCATGCATCCCCCAGAACCCACCATCTCCAGACGACGGAAGGGCTCCCCGGGGGACAGGCTGTCAGGTGTGCTGTGCTCCAAGACACCAGGCTCAGCATCACAGGTTGTTTAAAGAAAGTGTGCAGGTTCAGGAGCACGATCGTGGTGGGACGAGGGAGGGGAAACTCTTCACAGCTGCAAAAAAGATATGTTCGTGTCTCTGCGTTTCATTTGGCGAGCTCCTCTTAAACCAAACAAAACAGTTTTGCTAAAACAAAGTTAAGGTAAACATTGAAGTGATAGAAATAACAGCGTTTTTCTTTCTTTTTTTTAATAATTTCTTGGAGAGCCTGGGGGGCTCAGTCGGCTGAGTGTCCTACTTGGGCTCAGGTCATGATCTCATGGTTTGTGGGTTTGAACCCCGCATCGGGGCTCTGTGCTGACAGCTCAGAGCCTGGAGCGGTGTCTCTCTCTCTGACCCTCCCCTGCTCACGCTGTCTCTCTCTCTCTCTCTCTCTCTCTCTCTCAGAAATGAATAAAACATTTAAAAAATTTTTAAATAATTTTTTTAAGTTTATTTATTTATTTTGAGAGAGAGAGAGACCAGGGGAGGGACAGAGAGAGAGAGGAAGGGAGAGAATCCCAAGCAGGCTCCACGCTGCCACCACAGAGCCCTACATGGGGCGTGGTCTCACGAACCATGAAATTGTGACTGGAGCTGAAATCAAGAGTCAGACACTTAGCCAACTGAGCCACCCAGCGCCCCAGTAACAGCCTTTTTCTTTGCTGGCTCTTGTAGGTTAAGCTGTCCTCAGTTGGACTGAAGCACCTTTTCCGTCAGATAACAGCCATATAGATGACTGCTGTTATTAGGATGATTGCCTATTTTCTCTTAGTTTTTCGTGATTAGTACCTTATGTTAGGAATTCGTTGTTGGCTTACTCTTCTAGCAGAGGTCACCTGAATATCCCCAGGAATCACGTTGTGAGTGCTGCTTAGTGTTTAGAGACCTAGGACAAGGCAGTTGTGACCTTGCGGTCCCAGTGCTCTGGGAGAACACCCCACTTGTCACCGTGTGACCCAGAGGTCATTGTTCCTGAGTGTCCTGTGGTGGGAGTGGGCAGGGGGCTTGGGGTGGGAGAGAGGAGGCTTCTCCGGGGCCAGTTTGAGGATGAGTGCGGGCACCTGGCAACTTGTAGCAAGGTCAAGGTCAAAAGTGAGGGTGCAGACTCCGAGGTGGGTGTGGTTTCGTCCCACGAAGATGACTCCACCTTGCACTCTGGCATCTCTCCAGCTGGTCAGCAGTGGGGGATAATGTACGGACATGATTTTCTGCCAGTGGCTTCATCTGGAGTTGAGAGCCCAGTGGACGTGGCCACGTGTGAATCAGACCACGGGGACCTGCAGAGGTCAGGGGGTGGAGGCGGGCGGGAGGCCCGAGTGAAGCAGCTTCTCTGAAGACAGCGCTGCTGTTGGGCTTCTTACGTGTGTCGTAGGGGCACAGAGCCGAAGCAGACTCTTGTGGCTGCTGATGTCTTGCTGTGCACGCAGGCACTCTGCTTTCATTTGTGGTTTTCCTCTATCCGTCTGGATCTGACTTTGACACGTCATCACCGTGGTCCTCGGGCTACGTTCCGAGCTGCTGACCGCTAAAGCCCACGTAGCAAGCTGCTGGCGGACTTCTCTACCGGCCTTTCTCTCCATCCGTCTTTGCAGTCCCAGGTTGAAAATCTGGTTTTGAAACCAACAAAGCCAGGCACCTCACCATCGTGTGTCTTACAAAATTGCGCCAACTGACGAGGTTGCCCGTGGTACCAGGCACACGGGGACTGAGAAGGCGGGCCTGTAATATGGGGCCCTAAGATAGTCTGTTGGCTTAGAATTTTCTAAGACAGTCTGGTAGCTGTCTCTGGGTTTTAAAAAAGAGTGTTTAGTTAAGGCCTTAGGATGTTCGTTCTTTCTTTCTTTCTTTCTTTCTTTCTTTCTTTCTTTCTTCCTTTTTCTTTCTTTCTTTCTTTCTTTTCTTTCTTTTCTTTCTTTCTTTCTTTCTTTTCCTTCCTTCCTTCCTTCCTTCCTTTTTTAACATTTATTTATTTTTGAGAGACAGAGCACAACTTGGGGAGGGGCAGAGAAAGAGAGAGGGAAACACAGAATCTGAAGCAGGCTCCAGGCTCTGAGCTGTCTGTGCAGAGCCCAATGCAGGGCTTGAACCTATGTACTATGAGATCATGACCTGAGCACAAGTTGGACACTTAACCAACTGAGCCACCCAGGCACCTTGGTAGGATGTTATTTCTAAATAAACATGGCTTTCTCCTTTTTCTAGGAACTACACACTGAGATTTATGCCAATTCCTATGTATGATGCGTCTCAAGCTCTAAAAACAAACCCTGAAAAAACAGAAGAGGCCTTGCAAAAGGTATTGGAGATTCAATAGCTTAATTATAATTTCGCGTTTGAATTGAGTTCTCTTAGGAATATTTCTGAACATATGACCAGTACTTTGTATTTTACAAAGCTTTTTTCACATGAGCTTATATTCTTGGCGATCATAACTGGCAATGCATGGTTAAGGGAGGAATAACCTAAGAAAGACGAGAATTGGTCATGGAATTTAAGTGGAATCACATCCTTACAACATCAGCCTGCCAGAGCTTACGCACAGAGAACGTCTTGTGCGTCCTTCAGAGAGTGTGTGGAACTGAATGTCAGCTAGCACAACCTTTATCCTCCCCAGCTAGAACCTTCCTTCCTTATTAAGAAATGTAGGATATGAATGAGATCTCTTTTTACCATCTTTGTTTATAAATGTGTTTAATCCCGTGCGTATTCCAACCTCCTTTCTGGCAACCCTGGAGGATGATCGGGATGTCCCCATTCAAAGTCCAGCCATCTGTGGTGCCTGTGACCCCACCGTCTCTGCCTGTGTGGGAACTTGCCCTAGGAGTGAGTCTCTCACTCTGCCGTATCTCCGTCCTTCTCTTTCTGCGGTTATGGTTATCCTTCTTGATTTTTACATATGCTCAAGGACTTCCCATCCCAAGAAGCCTACCCCGCCTTTACTATAGTGGTAGCTGGGGAGTCTTTGAAATCTTTCCTCCCTCTTTGTCCTTTCGTCTGGTGGGACCGTCCAGCCTCACAAGCTTGACTTTTCTTTCCTGCGTCTTCCACAGCCATGAAGAGTCATCAAATTTAGATTCTGTAGCATCAACCCCTTGATTAGATCTATTCCCATCTCTTCGTATTACAGATGCTCATGTTCAAACCTCATCATTTCTCATCAGGATCATTACCTCCTCTTGTCTGTCAAAGAGCCATCTTATTTCACGGCACATTGGAACAGACTAACATCGTCAGCCCAACTCTCCCCAGTCCATCCCTCCCCAGTGGCTTTTAGAATAAAGCCTGCTCTCCTTGAATTGGCATAAAATTCTGCCCAGGATCCACTTCCTGCCCCCTGCCACCTCATATCTTACCGGCCCCGCCTCTTTGCTTTGCTCTACTTTCGGGATCTTGTTAGAGATGCAGATTCGTGGGTCTCAGAAATGAGGGTGGGACTCAGCAACCTGCATCCGTACGAGCTCTCCTTGGCTACAAATCTGAGAATCCGGCTCTGATCTCAGTGATCCTCATATGTCCCCCCACTGTGCGTGTCTGTTGAGATTGAAGACAGGTGTCCGCTTGTCGGGAAGACTCCTCGGAGCCTCTTCCTCCCCCGTGTGGGAGGCTCCTCAGAATTTCCTGTGCTTGGCTGTCCCTGGCTTTGTGCCATCGAGGAAGTTACCTGACTCCATTATTTTTTTCTCCTGGTGACTATGAACTCGTCAAAGGCAGAGCCTATGTATTTTTCTTCTTTTTAGATTTTTCAGCAGCTGGTACAGTACGTGGCATGCATGTTGGTTGCTGCTTAGACTTTGTTGGATAAAAGAGAATAAGGTTAGGGGTTGGGGGCAGGGAAGGCTGTGATGTGGCCACAGAAATCATCCAAGATTCACATTCAGAAGATCTGACTAGATCAAACTCTTTTCAGCTTTGTGACTCCCGTAAGTTACTTAATTTTTCTGAACTTGGTTTCATCTGTATAAAACATACAGCTAGACAGTAACTATGTTTAGCTGACATTTAACATACAATTCATGCTGGGTGTCTGACACTGTTATAAGTGCCTTACATAAATTAACACCGGTAATCTATAAAGTAAATCCATGAGATAGGTTTGTTAAAGCCCCATTTTGCACATAAGAAAATCGAAAGGCAGGATAACCAAATAATTTGCCTGTGGTGCTAATGGGGACCGAACCAGGTAGTGTCTGTGAGAGGCAATTTATAAACCACAGAGCAACATAAAAATGTTAGATGGCTTTATATTTTCTCCCAAAGATCTTGGCAACTTGTAACAAAAGACACGTCCTAGAGATACCAGGCTTCTGGTTTCAGACTTGGCAGGTGAGGAGCTTGGCACTGGCCACTCCCATCTTCACAACAGGAAGTAAAGCCGAACAGACAGGAGATCGGTGACTCCTTAGATCCTTCAGAGAATTGAGGCTGCAAAGTGAACGGTCACCGTGGGAGCCGGGCGGTTGGGGATACAGAGGATCCCGGAGAATCAGAGCTGAGAGTGGCGACCCAAGGACAGAAGCTGATGGGCGCGGTGACTCAGAGGAATGCCTAAATGGCAACTGAGGAATTGCCGGAGGCTCAGTGTAGATGGGTTGAGGAGTTCAAAACTGCCAGGGGCCCCGTCTTAGCGAGGCCCTAACCCTCTCATGGGCCTCCCCTTTAAGAGCCCCACCAAGTTATCGTGGGAAAGACCCGAGAAAAATCCCTTCGTGTTTCTGGCCGGGAGAAAGAGACAGGTAACCATTTTGAAATCCACCCAGAGGGTGCTTTTGTCTGGACCAAAGGCTTACACTTATCTGACCTAGTGGAAGAGAGTTCAGCAAGCCCAGCCCCTCTAGCCTTCCTGTTTCAAGTAAGGGAAGAAAAAACATGGCCAAGAAACACTTCAGCAGGTCACAGCCCAGGGACTCGGGCCCACTAAACCCTAAATATAATCATAACAATACAGAATGATTCCCTGCAACACCTCAGTACCCCATCAGTATAGTAATGGATTACAGTTGAGCAAACCTGTCAGACGCTCTGTTTAAGAAGGGGTTTCTAGGGAAACCCCCAAATAACTAGGGAGATAAAAACAGGACATGGGAAGAAGTTAAAGCCTCTTACACATACAGCTATGGCAGACATTCCGCATAACCCAGCTTCTAGCCAGATTAACATAAAATAGCATATTAAAAGCCTGATTACCTCAGTTTCTATTACCAGGTACATCATATCCAGTTTTTGCCCAAAAAAATCCAAGCCACATTAAAAGGCAGGAAAAACGGTACGAGGAGATAAAGCAAACATGAGAACCAGACTCAGTTTGACACAGATATTGGAATCACCAGAGAATTTAAAATCACTGATTAGTGTGTTGAGGGCTGTAATGGAAAAGTAGACAGAGAGATAGAGACTCTAAGAAAAAAATGAAAAGGAAATAACTAGACATCAAAAACACCGTAACAGAAATGAGAAATGCCTTTTATGAGCTCATTAGTGGACTGCACACAGCTGAGGAAAGAACTGTTGAGCCTGAAGATATGTCAGTAGAAACTTTCCCAAACAGAAAAGCAACGAAGGAAAAAGGAATGGGGGAGACACCAGAGCAGAATATTCCCTAACTATGGGACAGTGACACCCGTGGAATGAGAATGCCCGAAGAAGAAGAAATTCAAGGGAACGGAAGAAATAGTTGAAATCATGATGGCTGAGAATTTCCCAGAATTAGTGACCGACACCAAATCACAGATCAAGGAATCTCAGAGAACACCAAGCGGGATACATATCAAAGAAATCTACATATAGGCATGCCATATTTAAACTGCAAAAAACCAAATACAAGAGAAAATCTTGAAAGAAGGCAGACAGGGTGAAAAACTCCTTACATACTGAGAAATAAGGATAAGAATTATATCAGCCTTTGCATCAGAAATCCTGCAAACAAGAAGAAAGTGGGCTCTGGGGCTCCTGGGTGACTCAGTTAAGCGTCCAACTTGGGCTCATGATCTCGCATTTCGTGGGTTTAAGCCCCACATCAGGCTCTATGGTGACAGCTTGGAGCCTGGAACCTGTTTCAGATTCTGTGTCTCTCTCTCTGCCCCTGCCCTGCGCATGCTCTGTCTTTGTCTCTGTCTCTCTCTCAAAAATAAATTTTAAAAAATTTAATTAAAAAAAGAAGAAAGTGGACTGAAATATTTAAAGTTTGAAAGAAAAAAATCTAGCAACCTAGAAATCTGTATCTAGCAACATCTTTCTTCAAACGTAAAGGAGAAATGAAGACATGCAGAGTCAGTGGTGCTATAAGGGGTGAGAGGAGAGATTGATGATGCTCTCTTATAAGGATCCTGCAGCGCTTGCAAAGTGGCACAGCATTCTGTGATGTGGGCGTGGAATAGTTGCATATTGCAAAGTCTAGGGCAACCACTGAAAATTTTATTTTATTTTTTATTTAAACATTTTTTAATGTTTATTTTTGAGAGACAGAGAGCGAGGGGGGGGGATGGGCACAGAGGGAGGGAAACAGAATCCGAAGCAGGCTTCAGGCTCTGAGCTGTCAGCACAGAGCCTGATGTGACTCTTGAACCTAGGAACCGTGCAATCGTGACCTGAGCTGAAGTCGGGCGCTCAACTGACTGAGCCCCCCAGGTGCCCCTAAAAACTTTTTAAAAAGAAGCGTAATTAATATATTCAGTAAGGAGAGAAAGATGTAGTCATATACAATACTGAGAAACCAGAAAAAGGGGAAAATAAAAGAAACAGAACAAATACAAATACATCATAAGTAAATATGTTAATTATAAAATTTGTGTTGTAGGGGCACCTGGGTGGCTCAGTCGGTTGTGTATGCAACTGTGGTTTGGGTCATGATCTCTCAGTTTGTGAGTTCGAGCCTCACATCGGGCCCACCTCTCTGCCCCTCCCCCACTTGCACATGCACTTGCATCCTCTCTCTCAAAAATTACCACTAAAAAATTTAAAATTTGTGTTTTCTTAAATGAAAATGGGTATTTCTCATTTTTTTCCTGTACTACTTACTATGCTTCAATATATTCAAGTTTCCATTTTAACAGAACTCTGTCCCCTAGAAGAAATAAGCTCTTTAATTTTACTCTGCTAAAGAACAATATTGTGATCCTGGAACTCAATCTTTATAAGTTGGGGGATTTTTGGGGTTTTTTTTATACTGTACAATTGCCTCATTAGAGTACACGTCTAAGGCCTTTTGTGTCACTGCTGTTTTCAGCTATTTTCAGCAGTGAGACTGAGCTGTCAGTAGACTCCAGATGGCCTTCTAGGTCACCGCAGCCTAGGGGGCCTGGCAAACACAGTATGACACTTTAGACCCCACCTCCTCCCCCCTGGCCCCCAATTGATCTCAGTCATGCCCTCTGTCCTCAGCCTCTGGGAGGTGGGTTCTCTGTCCTTCTTCTGGAACGTCTCAGGGAAGGAGGGTTTGTCCTGCTCATCCAAGATGGCGAATACTTTCAGCAGTGACGTGTGTGTGGTTAATAGTAAAGTGACTGAAACAGTGTTACTCTTCCTTTTCCTTGTACTGGCTTTTAGGAATGAGCTTTGAATATATTTCTAAAAAAACATTCCATCCAAGCTTAGTCTGTGCAGCATCATTGGTGGCCCTTGGGAAGGCCCTGGAAACACGTGGGGCAGCCTTGGGTGCCTGGCTTATGCATGAGCTGGGCCTCCTACGTAAACAAGCTCTCACAACCAGCCCCCAGCCAGTGCTTAATGAGGCCAAATGTAAAAGAACGAATAACAAAGCAAAAGCACCCAAAGCTGGGTGGCAGCAGTGTGCCTGTCATACTTCAGGCAAGAATCTGGTTTTTTAGCAAAAACATTTGCCATCGACGGTAATGTCACCTTGGAAAGAGATGACTCTTCAGGAAGCAGCAAGCTAAAATTAATGTAATAAAATGTCTTGGCCTTAATGTGTAATAAAATGTCCTGGTCTTAATGTGCCACTTTAATGATGTTTCATTTCAGGAATCTTTTCGTTTTTATAATTCCTTCGTTTATGTGTAGTAAAAGGTACATTTTGTTCTGCTTATGGTTTCCAGAGATGAGAGTAATTATAATATGTATTTTAATTGTCCCTAATTGGTATTAAGTAGTAGTCATTTTAGCATATGGAAAATTAAAACAAAAGTGTAATAATACTGACAGCCTCACAGTTGTTAGAAGTTCTTAGCCAGGGAACTAGTGACAAATTAAAAGCCAAATGGTTAAGTGGTGTTATTAAAAACAAATGAAAACGACAACTGAAAAAAAACCCAGATGGTGCAATTACCCATCTCAAATCACTCTTTACAGACATCTTCAGAGGCGTCCATCAGTTTCAGTGGTTAAGCCTGCAGTTCTTGTTCAACATATGCCCATTGCATGCTGTTCTTAAACACTTCATTTCAATCTAGTTATCATTTGTATGTTTGAATTTTTAATAGGAGATTGTGTATAAAAATACAGATGGTCAAGCAGCTTCAAGTGTTATTTTCTGTGGAAATTCGTTTATTTATTTTCTCAACTTTTGCTAAAATCAGTCCCTTTTTTGAGATAATATGAAAATCCCATGGATTAACAAAACTAGTATATGTCTTTGAATTGTGACAGCCTGTATCCTTCAAACATGTGCCTGTTTTCTCCTTTTTTTTCCTTTAAAAGAGAGAATTTTCTCAGTGCTGGTAGATTCTGCCACATAAAGGCTGAGAGGTTCAGAGGGTACCATCCACATTTATTAATGTGTAATAAAATGTCCTGGTCTTAATGTGTCACTTTAATGATGTTTCATTTCAGGGATCTTTTCGTTTTTAAAATTCCTTCATTTATGTTTAGTAGAAAGATACATTTTGTTCTGCTTTATGGTTTCCAAAGATGATAGCAATTATAATATGTATTATATCCTTGGGGATATTTATTTAGCTTTGGAACTGTTGAGTGGGTAAAGCAAGGCGTCACTGGATGGGGCCTCCAACTGTGTGAGCGCTGAAACCCTTGCCGATCTTCGTCAGCTACTGAGGCGTGTGAAAACACTCCCATTACCTGCAAGTCACATTTTGAACTCAGACACCAAGAATGCATCACAGTGACAGCCAGTTTCCCATGTCTGGGGTTGTATGGGGTCAGGACACAGGTGGGATTGTGAATCCGTGCTTTGGTTTCAAGTTCAGCACCTGGCTGTGTCACTCTCTGCTGATTCCACATGTGTTCTTGAGAGGTCTGTGTGCTTGATTTTCAGATAGAAAACTATCTGCTCCGGAATCACGAGACCAGAAAATACCTTCAAGAGCAAGCCTACCGTCTGCAGCAGGGTATCGTCACCAGCACCACACAGCAGGTGAGAGGGCGCCGGTGTCTCCTACTCGCTCTCGAGGGACATTCCCAGCAGGGGACGTTGGGATTTCTGTCCTTTGAATCATCCCCAGTGGGACAGTAAGAACTGGTTTCTGAAAATGACAAGAAACTGAAGTAGAGTTTAGGGGCAGACATAGAGGGAGGAAAATGTAGGCTGATTCTTATGCTAAAAATGCACTTTAAAATTTTTTTTTAATGATTTATTTCTGAGAGAGAGAGAGAGAGAGACAGCATGAGCAGGGGAGGGTCAGAGAGAGAGGGAGTCACAGTCTCTGAAACAGGCTCCAGGCTCTGAGCTGGCAGTCAGCGCAGAGCCTGATGCGGGACTCGAACCCACAAACCGCGAGATCATGACCTAAGCCAAAGTCGGACGCTTAACCGACTAAGCCACCCAGGCGCCCCTGAAATTTTAGTTTTTGTTTCATGGAATCAGCCTCTTTTCTATCATTTAAAAATATTTTTAATTTTTTTTGTTTGTTTTTGGGAGCGAGGGAGACCGAACATGGATGGAGGAGGGCCAGAGAGAGAGGGAGACAGAATCCAAAGCAGGCTCCAGGCCCTGAGGTGTCACCACAGAGCTTGACGCGGGGCTTGAACCCACAGACTGTGAGATCATGACCTGAGCTGAAGTTGGATGCTTAACCAGCTGAGCCACCAGGCACCCCATCTGTTCTTCTTAGATCAAAAATGCAAATATAGCTAACTCTATTGGAGTTAAAATAAAATACTTAATTAGGAAAATATAAATGTAAGTCTACTACTTAACTTTAAAATGGGAGCCACCAGGAGAGTTTAAAAAGCAGCAGGTTTCCTAAAGTGTTTATCTGGGTGGGGGGTGGTGGTGAGAGGAGCTGACTGATAGGCAAAGTTGCTTGTTTGAGACCATTTTTTAATGGTTTACACTATTTTCTTATCTTAGTGCAAATGTCATTTTATTTATTTTTTTAATTTTTGTGTTTTTTTTTTTTTTACAAATAGTTTATTGTTAAGTTGTTTTCCATATTTAAAAAAATTTTTTTGTAAGTTTATTTTGAGAGAGACAGGGACAGTGCAAGCGGGGGAGGGGCAGAGAGAGGGAGAGGGAGAGGGAGACAGAGGCAGGGAATCCCAAGCAGGCTGCGGGCCGTCAGTGCAGAGCCCAGCTTGCTTGAACTCATGAAACTGAGACCTGAGCGGAAACCAACCAAGAGTTGGATGCTTAAGCAACTGAATCACCCAAGCACCCCTCCTTTTTTTTTTTTTTTAATTTTTTTGAAGTTCATTTATTTATTTTCAGAGAGCCAGAGACAACAAATGTCATTTTAATTTTTTGCCATTGCTTTGTCTTAGAAGAAAATTAAAGAAAAGGGTCCATAATAAAAGCATCATGTATAATAGTCCAAATAGGCAAAATTATAGGGAAGGCTGCCGAGGTCCGCTTAGAGGTCTGTGAGAGGGTGTTCACCGGGAGGGTCCTGTGTTCCCAGGGAGTGTGATTAGGTGAGTTTTATTCTCTTACACATCACAGTGTTCTTTGAAACCTTTACAGCAAACCTATATTCTTGGTGTAAGAAAAAGTAAAGTGATGCGTGTTGAGAAAAAGAAAAATACTAACTGTGAGTATCAGTGGAGTAACAGAGAGTTTTGAGAAAGGAAACAAGAATTTGCCTTTACCCAAGCCTTAAGGGACAAGCTTAGTGCTTTACGGCTTTCTGCTCATTCCTGGTGTTAGTGGCGAATATTAAAAGCAACAAGAGCACTAAGATCTCACGTTGAACCTTTGCCTTGGGTTCCTTTATGAGCTGCCGTAACGCAGGCTTTTCTTACTACAATATCCTTCCAACTTACCCTCATTCACAGGGGACTCTGCCCATCCAAACAAATTACTGCAGCAACCTTTAACGCTGATTCTTAAAAGTAAGTGTCGTCTTCTCAGCCTGGAGGAAATTGCACACAGGAGGCGTCACGCGGGTGTTAAATTCTGCGCGGGAGGCATCAGTCTGAATTATCTGAGTCCTTAAGTAGCAGGTATACTGCCGTCTTTTCTCCCCGGAGATTTCATAGGACATTATGATTAGCAGCTTTCAGACACGATAATCGTTTCGGTCACGTTAGGAGAGATTTATTTCCTTCTTACTGAAACTTCTTATCGAAGTTTCTCGAAATCTGAATACAGGAAGAATAGACGCCGTGTGACCAGTGTCCCTGCCAGCCGCATAGCCAGTCCTCCGTCCCGGGTGACCCCGAAGGGAGTAAAATGTTGTCATGAGAGCGTGGCATCTCATAACTGCCCCCGTCTGTCTTTGTTTAGGAAGGACCTCTGAAGACCCCTCACCCTACCTCTGCTTTCAGTCTCTCTTCTGCCTCATACACTCTCTTCATCAGGACTGGGCAGACCTTTTCTGTAAAAAACCACGTAGTAAATAGTTTCGGCTTCGCAGCCTGGAAGGTCTCCCCTGCCTCCGCTCCACTCTGCTGTGGGAGAGCGCGAGCCGCCACAGCCAATATGGCCGTGAATGTGGAGGCTCTCCCAATAAAACTTTATTTATAAGCACAGGCCCAGAATTGCCCGTAGTTTGCCAAAACTGGGCTCTTCTCCCTCTTCAAGTTTTCTGAGCATTTAAGAAAAGGGGGAGGGCAGTGTTATTACCTACAGCTATTTACCCAACACAGTCTCTTCCCGCCTCTCATGTCGTTTTTATACTTCCTTCTCTGACTCCTTTGTAACCCTGTCACTCTGTAACCTTGCCACATGTGTCCCCATCTGTATACTGACATGGCTCTCCCAGGGGACCCAGTCACCAAGTCCCCAAGCTTTTTCTCCCTCTTCATCTGTTAATGAAAGGAGGCAGGACAGTGTAGACAAGCCAGATTTAAGGACAGGCTCTGCTTTCCCTGTGGGTGTGAACTGGTGTTAGGTACTTAAACCCGTTTAAGCCTTGATTTCCTCATCTGTGAAATGGGGAGATGATTCTGAAGATGCCGGGAGGGTTCCTGAGATGTTCCCCCCAGGGACCGTTCGTGTGTGTTGCTGCCATTACTCTTACTGTCACAGTGATCGTCATCATCACTGTCAACTGCCTCATCTTTCCTAAGACTCGCTGCCTGGTTCGGTGACAGTGTGCTGTTTGGCATGTCTCTCTGCCACTCTAGGTTCTTATCTGTCTCCTTTCTACAAGACTCTTTACCCTTTCATCTTCCAAATGCAAGCCTTTGTCTAAGTTTTGTACTTAGTGCTCATTTCCTTTAGCTATTCCATCCACTGTTACCATTTTAATGCTCTCATCTGTGGAGGACTCCTGGGTCTATCCTTGTTTCTTTCCAGAAAGTTTTATCTTTTCAACCACTCATTTGGCATCTCTGAGATACAGGGTCACTAAGATGAAACTTGGCCCTTGGAACTCCTGACTGTATCATTTATCTTAGTGGCATCATCATTCACTGAGGAGAGAACCCCTGGGGTCACCTTGGCCGTTTCCCTTGACGAACCTGTCCAGCGGTCACTGTGGCCACCCGTGGACCTTCCGCGTGTCTGTCCACTTGTTTCCTTTCCAGTCCCACTGCCAGCCCCCTTACTCGGCTGTTTATGAGCTCACTGCTGCCTCTTCTCTTACAAGTACTGTGAGAACGGGTGTGCCCACCTGCCTCATCCCCTTCTGCGGTCTGCAGCCCATGTCCTTTGCACCAGGCAGGGAGGCTGAGTCACCAACAGTGTTCCAGGTGAGGATTCTTAGACCCTCACGGTTGCAGGAGGAGGAGGAGGAGACCGGTGCCCCTGCCTTGACCTCTGGGTGCGGCCTACTTAGCCTCTGCCTGCGTCTCACACTGCCTTGCCTGCCAGCTTTCGAGTCTCATCTCTCACAGTAAAGTGCCTCTGTTCCTAATCAGGAAACAGGTGTCTGGATGTGCCATTGCTTATGTTTAGTCTTTTGCTTGAACTTCCTTTCTGTTTTCTCAATCTGTGCAAGTCTTTCATGACTGAGTTGAAAAGCCACCTTCAGCTTCAACGAGATGTGATCCCTCCCTTGGCTAAAATCTTGTACAATTTTGCATCCTTCCCGAATCCACTGCATACGTATTTATGAGTCTGTGATGTGCAGGCACCACTGTGGGAGAGGGAGCTTCTAGGCGGTGAAGAGAATGTGGTGCCCTCATGGATATTGCGTTATGTAGCACTTTATAGCTTGTGGTACTGTTGATTGTGAATATTTCTTTCCACTTCCAGGCTTTAAAGTTGCTTGGTGGCAAAAGGCACATCACATTCGGGACTGAATCTCATTCTGTTTTAGGTGTGCAGTATCCTTCTCTTAAATTGAATAAAGAAATTAACATGGAAGGAGATAGAATTTTCTATAAATACGGTATTTGCTGGAACTGAGAACCATTGTAGCAAGTGGAGAGCAGTCAGAGATGGCATCTGTTACTAATAGTTCCAAGTCCTGAATGTGACATGGCTTCTACAGCCCAGTAGATCTGGAAAAGCCTAGGTCGTCCCCAGCAGGTGTGATATGAGTTCATGGTGTGATTTAGCTGTGAGACAATCCAGTGTGACTTGTCCTACGTTGAATTGTATTTTCTCCAGCAAGGAGGGTGCTGGCGCTGTTCAGCTTACCAATCCTCTCCTCCTGTGTTACAGCTTATCTCTTGAGGGAGTCTATTTCATGAGTGTCTGAGATGGAAGAGAGAATTCAGAGAAGCGGCTTGGGCTGGGGAGAGGGGTGGGGACTGTAGAACTGTCACCTAGTAGAATGGCAAGAGGAACCGGGAATGTGAACCCTGAAGACAGCCAGAGTAGGGAAGAAAAGGTAGCTGTGTTCAAGCATGTGCAGGACGGCCCCGTGGGAGAGAGCTTCTGATGCGTCCTCTGGCGTGTCCTCCAGGGGAAGACGTGGGGCCTGTAGGAAGGACATGGGAAGACAGATTGGGACTCAGCGGAGACTGTGTTCAAGAATGACAGAACCCATTTCCTCAGGAGTTGAGCTTCTCAATTGGTGGCGGTCCACAGCTTTTCCAGGCTGCTTGAGCAGAGAGGAACCCTGGGGTGGGGAAGGTCAGAGCCTGGGTGCCGCCACCCACCATGAGTCATTTGATGGTCCAGCCCAAGGGATGACAGTCTTTCAGCCTCTAGTCTCCATTCTTTTGCACATTTGTGTACCTTAGGAACATGCATTTGAACTGATAGTCACAATCCTTGATTTTAAATTCACCCTCCGTGGAATCACTCTGTCGTCTTCTGTAGGTTAACTTTTCTGGGCCTTGAGCTCTTTGGTTGTGGAGGATGTGGACGTGATCCGTGGGGCTGTTCTCAACCTTAGCAAGAATGTGCTCAGAAGCCTCTTTGAGACTTGTGAGGTTGTGTGCCTTATTTGAATTGAACTAAGTTTTTATGTTTCTTTTGGATGTAATTTTAAAAGTTCCACTTAAAGAACATGGTGTGGTGAGCTCACTGGAAACTTGTCTCCTCGGAGGCTGCCAAGTGGCATGCGTTTCAGGAGTGTCTTTGGTACCCTGGTTATTCAGGACAGCCAACTTAGTGCTTTGTCCACATGCCTCTCAAATCAGTCTTGGGTGGCCTGAGACATATATCAGTTCCTTTCTTAGTATGTGGTTTATTTGTCTTGTGAAATTGAGTATTCCTTCTTGGTAAGATATGAATTATAGATGACCTTCTTTGCCTCAGGAAGCACAGATCAATACAACAGTGAGAAGAGTTAGCATTTACGTCAATTAAGAAGAGTCTTAAAAACATACAGTTAGTTCTCTGCGGGAATTTTCTGTGAAAATGCAGAAAGTGAAGCTCTCACTGCCTACGACCTTAGCTATTAGCTAGAAGCATTATTCATGGAGCCTCCTTTCCTTGTGGGGAGCACCAGGGGCCCCGCTTCTGTAACCTCAGTACGTTTTATAGTAATAGGAGCTCTTCTTCGTGTACATTAATGTTGACATCAGTGGCCCTTTGTCAAGGGCATAGGCGCTTTGAGTAGTGTTATTTTACCGGGTTCTCCTCATAATACACTAGAGAGGAAGACAGGAGAGATGTTATGAACCTGACTTTCTAGAAGAGGAAGGCAGATGAGATGTAGTCAGACCTTAAGTCTTCTGAGCAGTGCAGTGAAATTTCTATTATCGCAGAATTTATGGAGGAAGGAGAGCTGACGTTGGCTTCTGATAGTTGTTATAGGATATAATTGAAAACAGAGCAAGCATGAATTTAAATAAACATAATGCTAGATTGTCACCTCTGCCAAATGGATTATCAGATGGGATGAGACTCTGGATATATAAGGTCTCTGGAAGAATTAACTATTTTTTAAGAACACGAAATAGCCTGTAGTTCTGATCAAAATACTGGAGGAACCGGAGGAACAAATACAGTAATCTTACCCTTCTGCAGTATTTTTTGTCTACAGTAGTGATCTATCACTTTCCTTTGGGGTTCATATTTAAGTCCATGGAGTAACTGAAAATAATTCAGATGCAATTAACCCTGGAGAGAGGCTTTAATGGAATAAAAACTAAATGTTATTAACTTTATCATTGCCTATGCTAATATAATAGACCCTCAACATGCTTTCTTGGGGGTGGCTTTTAATTTCTACGGAAAAGTACCTGATAGAATTGAATTAGTTTTAAAAATACTAATTCAGCCGTGTTACGATCCTATAATATTGAGACCAACTGGCTGTGGGCACCATTTTGTAGTCATTTCAGCCATCTCCAGATTGCACACTCTGGTTCTCTGTTTCCTCAGTACCTAGCACTATGTCTGACACAGAGGGTACCCAATAAAAATTAATGAAGGAGAGTTACTGTCTAGCTAAATGTCACCGAGTAGCTACGAAATTCCGAATCGTCAGGAAGTATGCACTTCTGTTCTATATGCTGCGTTTCCTAAGGCAGGGAGAGGGACTGAAGTCCCTGAGATGTTGTACTGGAGTTAATGTTGCCTAAGTCTTCTTATATGAAAAGATAAGTGAATAATTGGCTGTGAGCTACCTTCTCGAATGTTCTGCTTAGAAGACATTTTTGTCCTCATTCATTCTGTTTCCTCCCCTTGTAATGTCGGCTGTGCTGTCTCGGATGCTGGCTGCCCTTTTGACGGCATGTTTCAGATGATCGACAGAATATGTGTGAAAGTACAGGACCATCTCAACTCTTTACGAAACTGTGCAGGAGATGCTGTCCAGGAAGATTTAAAATCAGCAGAAAGGCTCATGCGCGATGCTAAGAATTCTAAAACGGTGAGTTGCACGTCAGGTTACGTGAGAATCTTACGTGATAAAAACATTTGTTTTAATCTCCATTTTAGAAACCAGTTCCATCTTTTTTTCATCTTTCTCCCCAGTTTCAGTTTTGAGGTTCTTAACAAGAGGCAAAGTGGACAGAGCTCATCATCACTTCCTTTGTGTGCCCAGGGTTAATCACTGGTAATCAACACACAGAATGAAAAGTAGAGTAGAATAAAAAGTGCATTCAAGCCCTGAATAACTAGGAGGTAGAGTTGTGATTTCAGTGAGCCACAACTCACTTTCAGCCATTCTGCTTCCAAGCTGATTGCATGAAACTCCCCTCTGTCACCTCTAAAGGAAGCTTCTTTCAGAGTAGAATTTGGTTCCAAAAGTGTGACTTCGCGGGGAAAGGACTGCGGGGGTCAGAAAGCCTGGGGCCTGGTCCCAGCTCTGCTCTCACACAGTTATTGGGTGTCCCGAGCAGGAGGGCCTTGAATGTTCGTGCCCCAGAGAAAGACGTCGAGGGGCACAGAGCTAATGTACTGTTACAGTTTCAAAGCTGGACCCCAGTTTCTAAATCTGTATAAAGAGCCTTTGGTCAAGAATAGCTCATCTCTAAAAATATTTCTTCACCCTTTTTACCAACTCCACAATGACTTTGGTGCCTATTTAATTATGGAGAAATGGTTTATATTTTTATTTCAGTTGTTACCAAACTTATACCACGTTGGTGGTACATCTTGGGCGGGGCCCAGTGGCTTGTTATCCGGTCCAATTCAAGAGACCCTGGAATCAATGGCTGGTGAAGTCACGAGAGTCGTAGACGAACAGCTAAAGGTTTGTGGTTTCTGTTATGTTGGAAAATGAAACTGTTATGACTTCACTATGTGTTTCATAATGTAGCTACTTACATTTTCTAGATGCGTGTGTGTGTGCGCGCATGCGCACGCGCGCACCAGCACACATACACATGTGGAAGAGATTGAATACTGTGCTTTTCTAGCCTCAGTTTTGGAATAACTTCTGCATAATAAGATCAAGTGAAACCTAGAAAATTCCATTTTATTCTTGGTGGTAAACCTCTAAATGTGGGGCGCCTGGGTGGCTTAGTCGGTTAAGCGTCCGACTTTCGCTTAGGTCATAATCTCACGGTTCGTGGGTTTGAGCCCCGCGTGGGGCTCTGTGCTGACTGCTAGCTCAGAGCCTGGAGCCTATTTCAGAGTCTGTATCTCCCTCTCTCTCTGCCCCTCCCCTGCGCATGCTGTCTCTCTCTCTCTTAGAAACAAATAAAAATATTTAAAAAATAATAATAATAAATAAATGTACTTTACCATCGCCATTGATAAGGGAACAATGGATTTCTACGGACGAGGCAGAAAGAGAAGAGTGCTTTAGGGAGAAATAACTTCTGTGACTGCCTTAGACTGAGAGGACGGGGAGGCAGGAGCTCCGTCTACGGTGCCCACATGTATTTCATTACATGGATGTACCGGTGTATTCAGAAACCCGTCCACCTGTCTGTCCTTTACCTTCACACAGAACGCTTCACTTCCGACACATCGGGTCACCAGATGTGTGGGAACTCGCCCCCACCAAGCAGTTCTCTGCGACACCAGCTCAGCATCCTACAGCCTAACTCACTCTGACTCTGCCTCCCCAGAGAAGCTTCAGACCCCACAGGCTCAGAGCTCAGTCTCACAAGACTGTTCTCACCCCTGATTCAGATGCCATCAGGAAGTGTAGGTTGTCCCTGTGCTTCTGACCCATCGGCTATAACTGAATCAGGTGTCCCCCACACCCTCCTCTGGTGGGGCTAATTTGCTAGAGCAACTCACAGAAGTCAAGGGAACAGGTTTATCAGTTTATTCAAGGATGCGATGAAGGGGACAGGTGAACACTCAAATGGAAGACACGCACAGGGCAGGGTCTGTGGGGAGCCACGGGGCCATCACGCCCTGTCACGGTGCACCCCCCTCCCCGCACCTCCACGCGTCCACCAGTCTGGATGCTCTCTGAACATGTACTTCCTGGAATTTTTTAAAAGTTTATTTATCTATTTTGAGAGACAGATGTAGTCTGAGCTGGGGAAGAGCAGAGAGAGAGAGGGAGAGAGAGAATCCCAAGCAGGCTCCGCACTTTGAGCGCAGAACCTAACGCGGGGCTGGAACTCATGAATTGTGAGATCATGACCTGAGCTGAAGTCCAGTGCTTAACCAACTGAGCCACCTGGGGACCTCGTCCTTCGGATTTTTTTAATAGGCAATATAAGTCAAGTAATTTTATCAACCATTTGTATTTCTTTTCTAAGTTGTTTATTTGTATCTACTGTCTAATTTTTCCCTCGAATGTATGCGCGAGAAGTCCTTATGTGCCAGGAGTTGGCTGGCATCTAAATCCATGTCAGACACGCCAACAGAACCTGCCGTGTCGGACAGACTCTGTCTCTGTCTCAACCGGTTGAACCCACAGGTTGTCTCACCCCCCCTTGCCCCATTTCCTTCTCTGCGCACTGCATGCTTGCCGTTGACTCTGGCCCCTCGTTCTCGGGAGGGAGTGGAAGGCAGAGTCTGAAGTAAAAGCCTTTTGAATTTTTAAAAGCCTGAAATAATGTAAATATATTTAGGACCAAAACTATTTTTCTGTAGAGAGACATTCCCCGCACTTTCTGATGTTGGCCTTTCTGACCCCGGGGTTCCCTCCCGAGGCTGCCTTACTGGCGTGTGTCAGAGAATGCTGTTCTCAGGTCCCCGCGGTCCCAGCTGCTCAGCGGCCCGTGTTTTATATTCCCCACTTGTTTGTTTCCTTCACTCTTCAGTCCCTTGGCAAGTTCCTTTCCCTGTGGGAATGTCTGGCGCGAATCGGAGCAAATCTTCAATCACGACTTCTTAATTTAAAGTTACTCATTAGTTTCGTTTTCACTGGGTACAGTAGACTGCCTTCAGTAGGCTGCACGCAGTTTACTTCCTCTCTGCTTCCTCGCGGTGTACTGACAAATGGACATCATTTATTCTTTTTAAAACAATTCCATTTGTCTATTTACACAGCCTTTCAGTGTCTTGATTTCCTTAAAATTATGCAGGAAAAATGTATCTTTACTAAAATCCATATTAACTTTTTTACTAATCTACAGTGGGCTTTGTTTCACTACTACGACTTTTTTCTAAAGTCCTTTCTCTGTTTCCCAAACTCTTTCAGATTAACATGTTACACTAGTAAAAACTAACGTGGATGGATGATTTTGTAGAAATAAGTTTTTCTTACAGTGAATTTTAAAACAATGGGACAAGTAAGGCTGGGGCTCTGACCTGAGCTTCCTACAAACTACCTGCTCTAAGCAGGTCAGCTGTGTCACCTGTGTCTAAACATTGTTCAGCACCTGGACAATGGTAGACATTTTGAATATTGGGTAACAATAAGTTCAAATAGCTCTCTGAGCCATCTTTCAAAAAAAATGTCCTTTCAGAAAAGCAAAAGAAATGGGCAGATGAACCCGCCTTCTTAGCAGATTTCCTGGAAGAGAAGAAAGCCATTAAGTTTGGGGAAACCCCTTCTTGGAAAAGAGGTGCTATTTTCTCTGGACTGGGCTCCTTTAGATATTTTAAAAACACAAGTCTCCTTCTGTTTTCCCTTTTTTGATCCTATCATTTATTCCCAGAGCAATAGTAGATGAGTCAGTGGGATTTGGATGTGGTAACATAAAAGGAACCTTCATTTTCCCCTTCTGGACTTAAATTTCAGAGTGCTTGTTTTGGCTTTGGAAATTCTTGATTCACTCCCAATGTAACCTGTGAAATACGTCACTAGTAAATTTAAGATTTACAAGGAAATGAGGCCTGAGGGGTGTCGATGGCATTTTCACAGGTATTAACGCAGTTTGGCTAAAAGGGTTCTCTGAGTTTTCTCGTTTCCCTATACTTATTTTCTAAAGCAGAAGAAAGATTTCAGGGCCCTTTTGTGTGGACGTTGTACTTGCTTGTAGTGAATTACAGCAAGTCGTTGGCTCACTGCAAGAATGTAGGAGGGTAGCCGCCATGTTAAGGATATTCACCCAATTTATTTTATAGGTACTATGCAGGATTTCAGAATAGTGTTAGATATTTTTACAGTTAAGAAATAGAGACCCTCATAACTATCATTGGGGAGATACATGCAAAGTGAAATCTGGTTATCACATTTCAAATACACGGCCTACTCACTGCAAATTGTCTGAAGGTAGTATAACGTAGACTGACAAAATGGAGACTGTAAGGAGTGAGGAAGTTTACCATTAGCCTAATTTAGATCTCCAGAAGGAAAGAGAGACCAATAAAAGGCAATGATCGAAGAGATGGTGGCTGAGACTTGCAAGCATTGTTCAAAGACTAGAATCTTTCCATTCAGGGAGTCCTGTGAAACCCATGTCAGACAAATAAAAGCAAATCTGTGTCTATAATCACGCAACAAAAAGTTAAAAACATTGCGAACAAAGGGAAGATACTGCAAGGAGCTAGAGAAAGGGCAGAGCCATCCTACTGGAAAAAGATCCATATTAAGGCTGACAAGATAGCTCTCAAATCAACAGTCAGTGGAAGCCAAAGATGATGAAAGAGTATCTTCATGCCTCCAAGAGAACATATAGAACATATAGTGTAAACCAAGAATTCTATATCCAACAAACCTAATTTTTAAGAACAAGGATGAAATGAAAGCATTTCCATCCAAACAAAAACTAAAATAGTTTACTGTTACTAGACCACACTAAAGAAACATCTAAAGAATATACTTTGGGGCAAAGGAGAAATTACCAAAGAGAGACGGTGTGAGATGCAAGAAAGAATAGTAAGCAGGGAAAATATGAAATGTGGGTAAAGACAAACATTGACCATAAACAACAGTGTTAATGCCTAGTCTGTGCTGTAAAATTATGAATAAATATAAATAAAATACTAGAACTGAGTATTTAATTCAACAGGGAATGAGGAAAAATAACATTCCTAGTTTTATTCTGGAAAAGATTTAAGACAGCAGCATTAGACCTGCATTCCTCAGTATATTATCTGTTAGCCACGTGTGGTCATTTAAACTTAATTTAACATTAAAATTTAAAAACTTACAATTCAGTTTCTCAGCTGCACTCACCATGTTTGAAGTGCTCAATAGCACTGTGTGACTCGTGGCTCCCTTATTGGACAGCACTGATCATCTCAGGAGGGTCCGTCGGTCAGTGCTGCTTCAGACAGGAAGTAAAATATCCATGTTACAATTTCTCATGTGACAGCTGAAGCAGAGACACTAAACCAGGGGTTTTACTGCCTGCCTAAAAGGTCATTAGGAAGTATTTGAGATTGCTTGGTGTTGTCACAGCCACTGGCTTGGGCAGGTGACAATGAAACTAACCACCTTGCAAGAAATGCAAGGTTCAGTTCATACCAGGGGAATACTCCCACCCAGATCTAGTGATACAATAGAAGAGGCATCACTGGAAATAAAATGGTCATTGGAAGATCCAATTTACCAGATATACATAATTTCAAATGTGTATGTGTTAATCCTAGGGCTTCATATATATAGGAATAAGTGGACACACTTATGAAGAGAAATCAACAAATTCATTCTGGTAGAAATCTTTGAATATGACAACCAGTAATTGATCAAGTAACTATAAAAAGTAATAATAGAGAATATTGGATGACATGACCAGATGGAAAGCTATCCCATGCTCATGGATTGGAAGATATATTACAAATTTGTAGTGATCAAAACAGTATGGTACTGACACAAAAATAGACACATAGATCCGTGGGACCGGATAGAGAGCTCAAAAGCAAACCCAAGCTCATATGGTCAATTAATCTACAACAGTTAAGGCAAGAATATACAGTAGGGAAGCAGTCTCTTCAACAAAAATGCTGAGAAAACTGGAGAGCTACATGCAGAAGAATGAAACTGGACCATTTTATTACACCATAAAAAATCAACTCAAAATGGATTAAAGACCTAAATGTGAGACCTGAAACCATAAAACTCTTACAAGGAAGCATAAGCAGTAATTTCTTTGATCAGCCAAAGAACCTTTTTCTAAATAGGTTTCCTCAGCCAAGGAAAACAAAAGCAGAATTAAATTCTGGGGCTTACGCCAAAATAAAAAGCTGTTGTACGGCAAAGAAGACAAGAAGTAAGTATTGGTGAGGATATGGAGAATGCAAGCTGGTGCGGTCACTGTGCAAAGCAGTAGGGAGGCTCCTCAAAAACTAAAAATAGAATTACTCTATGATCCAATAATTCCAATACTAAATATTTACCCAAAGAAAACAGAAACACAAATTCAAAAAGATATATCCACCTCTATGTTTATTGCAGCTTTATTTACAATAGCTAAGAGATGGAAGCAGCCCGTTGTCCAAAAGTAGATGAATGGGGACGGACGCACACTGGAATATTACTCGACAATAAAAAAGGAACGAGATCTTGCCATTTGCAGTCAGCACAGAGCCCACTTTGGATCCTTTGTCCCTCTGCCCCTCCACGCCTTGTGCGTGCTCTCTCTCTCTCTCTAAATCAACATTTTAAAAATCTTCAAAAAAGTGAATAAACATTAAAAGAAAGTCTAAAACAGTAAAATGTGTGTCATGTTTATGAGTAGAAGAGACAGGATCACATGATGTCAGTGTTCCCAAAACTCTTCTGTTATTGGATACAATTCAATGAAAATTCCAACAGATTTTTAACAGACCTTGACAAAGCTAATTCTGATTATATGGAAAAGCAGTGCTCAGAATAGCTCAGACGCTTACGAAGAGTAAGACGGTTGGTAGTCTTGCCTTACCATGTATCAGGCCATAGCATAATTAGGACAGTCAACAGAGGTCGACACACCAATGCAACAGAGAGAAGACTAGTAGAGAAAAGATGGGCTGTTCAGTACCTGCATTCGGTGAGTGCCTGGGCTTAGAATATTTTGTTTTTTGGAGATGTTCCAAGAGGTGTGCTAGGCCCTGGCAATAAAGAGTAGGATTTCATAGTCTCCATCAGGAACAAGTCGTGTATCTGGAATCTGGTGCCTCTAACTCTCTGTGAACTTCTAAAATTACATGCAAAGTTTTATACTAACTTTCCTGAGTTGAGTATTCATCAGATTCTCAGAGGGGTTCTTTCACACCCAAGTGGTGAAAAGGTACTGCATTCTTGACCATTTTACGATGCATTTAATTGCTGAGGTCCCCACCAGATGCCAGGTGATTACCAAAGAATGTTATGAGACACAGCTTGGGGGTTAAAGGGCACAAAGACAGTAAGATCCAGAAGGTCACCTCAAAGAGGTCGTGCTTGAACTGAGGTGAATGTGGAGGAGTACAGATTCCGATCAGGAGTGCTCAACTGCTATGCTGTCTGGACCGGAGTGTGTTTATTTACTGCCAACAAGGAAAATAATCTGTCTTAAATGATCTTATTTGCATTGCTTGTACCTTTCTTGGAATGATGTGTGAAACCAGTAATTAGAGTTATAACACCGACAGAGGACCTGCTTTTTGGAAAGTTCTCAGGTGGCTCTCTCTCCTCTCTGTTTCCAGGAGATCTTTACAAACCTCCTGCCGTTCCGCTTCCATCCTGTAGCAGAATGAGAGATGTCACTAGAGGGATTGGGCTTGGATGCGACTCTGAGCATACAGAGCTTGTTCCTGTGTGTCCAGGATAATGCCACACCTGTCCTTGTTCACACTGGAATAGTGATGGCTTTAAGCTGCCTTCCAAAAACTGAAATCTTATTAAAAATAGCTCTTTGGAAACAGATTTGTGATATGATCTGTGATAGACTTTAAAAAACATTTTTTTAATGTTTATTTTTGAGAGAGAGACAGAACGTGAGCAGGGGAGGGGCAGAGAGAGAGAGGGAGAGACAGAATTGGAAACAGGCTCCAGGCTCCAGGCTGTCAGTACAGAGCCTGATGAGGGGCTCAAACCCATGGACCACAAGATGACCTGAGTGGGAGTCAGATGCTCAACGGACTGAGCCACCCAGACACCCTGACTAAACTTCTATTCTACACTGGGCATTATACAGCATACGTTACTTGTGTAATGTCATTTCATCTTCAGTAATCTTGAGAGGCAAGAACTTTTTTATTTGTCATTTTATACATAAGCAAAGTAAGATTAGGAAATCCATAACAGCCCAGTGCCACTCAGCTAGGATGCAGATTTAGGTCTGACCCTAACGCTGATGGCATTTTCACACTTTACAAGCCATGTCAGGCAAATTATTTAACTTTCCCTAGCTCACATTCTTCAACTACAAAATGGTGATCATGTGACACTCCCCTCCCCCCCATCTTCACAGATGTCAGGAGGATAAAACGTGCAGAAACATTTTGCAAATTCTAGAGTGCCCTAAAAGCATGTTTTGATTGTTGTTTGCAAAGTGCCCCATAAATGTTTGTGTCCATCGTCTATGTTGTTTCCTGTTGTAACTATTTTAATTTCACTCTGCACTACTGCTTTTTTTTAAAAGAATAAATCTGTGGAGGTTTTTTGGGGGGTTTTTTTGTTTTTGTTTTTTGTTTTTTTTTTAACTGCTCATGTTTTGATAGAGCTATTGAATGGTTCACTCTGATTTGGGGTTTCTGTGATTTGTAAAATCACGCAAGAGTTCAAGTTCGATGTATTTTCTAGGGGCATCTGTCACTTTATTTTCTCGCAGCAGGGAGAGCTGCCTGGTGTGGTAAGTTGGTGTCTAAAGGCTTGATATGTGTCTTTTTAAATCCTCCCATGAACGCCTGATGTTAAGTGCAGCTGGTAGAGCCTGACACTTCTGATGGCGGCTTAAAGTGTGGGTGGGTCTGCCAGGTGACTTAAAGTGATTGCCTGAGCTCAGTGGTCATCAGCGGTCACAGGTTACCCCAAGGCTGCAGAATCCGTAGTCGTGCTCCGAGGTCTCTCTTGCGCCCTGGTCTCCGAGGGCTCAGCGTCATACAAGAAGCACCTTTCAGCCTTCTGGCAGGTGCATCCCATGCTCCGTCATCACCTCTCCCCTCTGCTCGCGCCGCACTGCAGGTGCTGCTGGAGTCCATGGTTGACGCTGCCGAGAATCTGTGTCCCAACGTGATGAAGAAAGCCCACATTCGACAAGACTTGATTCATGCCAGCACTGAAAAGATTTCCATTCCACGCACCTTTGTTAAGAATGTCCTGCTGGAGCAGTCTGGAATTGACATCCTTAACAAAATTAGGTGAGTTTATGACGTTAATAAACTGGGTCTGCAGTTTCCGCATGAGAGCCGTGGGGGCAGCTGTGAAGAGTGTTACCTTTGGCTTTATCCATATATAACCTGTGAGGTGTGTCTGATAGGCACCGACTCTATATAAATAGAGCTATGCATAAATGCATAGGTTTATACGTTTCCAAAATAAGACAACCACAGGAATGCCTGCATTACTAAAGAGCATACAGTTAACTGCTCTTTTTAAGTGTTTTAGTTTTAATAGGGGTACATGTCTGTAATCCCTTTTTCCTGCTGCTGAAGCTTATCTTCCACCTTTAGAAAGCACTAACTTGAACTTGGCTTCCTGCCATTATGCTATTCTGAGCAAAGACGCAACCTATAAATAGGCAAAGAGTCCACTGTGACCTTACGGTATTTTCCTTCTGTGTTCTTTTGCGGGGTCTGTGATACTGTGTATGTGCTAACGCCACCCTGGAGTGTGTACCTAGATCTGTGCTTCGTCACGTTTGAAAAATCGGCCAAGATACGAATACTGAGCTGATGTGATCACCAGCAAAGTTTCCCCAAATTCTACGTAGAAACTCAGGTGGTTACCAGTCTGAATGATACTCCCCAGATTCTCATTGTGTCTCAGTTGGGGAATCAGTGGACTAAAAACCAAGTCCAGGTTCAGAAATATTTGAACTTTCCCATTTCCCCCATTTTAACCATTTCTTATTGATAAGAATATTTAGATATAGACCAAAAAAACCCCAAAAACCAAACCAAAAAAATCCCAGTTCTCATCTGAAGAATTAGGAGTTGTGTCCACACGTAGTGAATGATGGGTAGCTGAATAGCAGCCTTTGAGAAAAAGGAGAATTAAAATAAGCCAAAAATGTTATATAATCTAGATATGGAAGCCAGATCTTGGGACTCTGAGAATCGAGGTTTCTGCAGTAACGGGCCGGACTCTGGGCCAAGGTGCAGCTGTGTGTGTCGGGGTTTCTAAAAATAAAAGATTCTAGTCCTGACTCAGCTGGGTGATAAGACAGTTTGAAGGACTTGAGAAATGAAAAGACATTTAGAGGACGTACAGGACCCCACAGACTAGTGATTTTATTAACTCTAGCTAGCACTTACAAGGTACACTTTCATATTTCTGTAACCTGGAGTTCTGGGATTTTTATTGAAGTCGCTTACATATGAAGAAGGAAAAAATGTATTGGCCGCCATTCTTCCATGATAACGGATCGAACTCCCAACAGATCATACTCTGATGCCTTTACCACACCAAATTCTGTCAAATATGATCGGTCACTTATTTTGCAAATGGGCAGATCTGAGAAGTGGGCAGCAGTATAGAATGCCTCACATCAGTGACTTGCCTCTGCGTTCATTAAGTCTCTGCCTGCCTTTTTATAACGCATCCTCCTGAGCACTGATGGGATGAAAGTGTGCACATCCACACCTGTGTAGACCTCCAAGTACATCTGTGCAGTGCAGCTTAAGTGGAATCGTTCCCCCTAAAAAGTCTGCAGTTTGGAAGTTCAATAAGGAAGTATAATATCCAGTAACAAAATGATAGGACCATCCTGAAACATTTTTTAAAAGTGTGTTTTATTTGAAGGATCATGTTTGGTGCTACAACTTGAGACGGATAAACCACCCCTCTCCAGTTCAGATGGGTGGCGGGGGAGGGAGAAATACACTACTGATTCTATAGTTTTATGAAGGAGTAAATTTCCCAAACATGCCTGAAAAAAGGAGAGGAAGTGCTTGTCATAATTAGATTCCCAGCCCCCGTCTCTGTCCCCCAGAGGTCTGGGTGGGACCCAGTAATCTGTATTTTTAATGAGATCCGGTTGAATCTTCGTGCACCTCTGGGGAATAATAAAGTATTAGATAAACCAAGTAGCTACGGAGACCTTGTTTCCGAGACAGGAATTAATGAAGCATCCTTTTATCTTCAGCCTAGAAAAATCTTTAATGGCGACATCAAAGAGTTAGTGCCTCCATTTTCCTGCCCTGCCATCAGAAATCTTCCTTGGCAGAAAACTCTCAATGCAAATTACTGCCTTTAGGTTAGAAAGGTTTTTCCCTGTTACACAAATACACTTTCAACCTTAGCTTTGCGAATAAATAATTTTATTTTGATAACTCCTTTCCCTGCTCTAAAAACTTTACAATTCTTGACTTCAAGAGCAGACTGAACTCATGAGTCGATGTAGGAGTGTGGGTATGTATCTCTCTAGCACATTCACCTTTAAATGTGTTGTGCACTTATATACATTTGTGCATATGTGCGTTTGGGTAGGACTAGTCAGGCTGAAGACACACAAATGGAATTTGAATTCTTGGGAACAGCACATAGCTAAAATTCTGACTAAAATACCAGCTATCTGACTGAACCCTAGTGGCCGAGTCATTAGTGAAAACTCCAGTGCGTTACTTTCTATTGCCTGGATTTCTTCTTAAGGTCAGACAAGAGACACTAAAACCAAACATTATGGTAACTTCTGTTCATAAGGCAGAAGAACAGTGAATTTATAATAGTTTGAAGTAAGATGGAGAGAAAAGCAGAAGCAGTTCAATGTGGTACCATTTGGTTGCTAAACAGGTTTTTTTTTAAGGTGGGGGAAATGCATATTAAAGTTATAACAAAAAGAAGATAAAAATAGGGAGGCAAACCGAAGAGACTCTTAAATGCAGAGAACAAAGTGAGGGTTGCTGGAGGGGGGTGAGTTGGGGGATGGGCCAGATGGGTGACGAGCATTAAGGAGGACACTTGAGACAAGCACTGGGTGTTGTATGTAAGTGATGAAATTACTGGGTTCTACTCCTGAAACCAATTCTACACCGTATGTTAACTAACTTGAATTTAAAAAAATAAATTTAAATAGATAAGTAAATAAATAAAATCAAGATCTCAAAGAGAGAAAAAAAAAAGTAATAACCAAAGTTTGACAATCATACTTTCTTAATTTACTCCAGCCCAGGTTTGTTTTCATTCATGTCAATGGATGGATTGTTCCTTGCCACATGGTACATACGGTTCCCATTAAGTTTGTCTTTATCCAGGTGGTTTTCATTTCTCCCAGTAAATCTTGAGTTTTGAAATTACAAAGGCAGGTTGAAATTGGTAAAGAAAATCTATTACCTGTGTGTTTATGGCCCCGTTTAAGGCTTATATTTGGAAATCCTTAGCCCTATTCACACATCCTTACATCCCATTTCCAAAGACAGAAACAGAATCACAGTTGAGCTTATCAGCAGAGCGTCCGGGCGGGTGATGTTTTCCCCTCGCACGGATTAAAATGCTACCGTCACCTTTGATGTTCACACAGCGAAGTGAAGTTGACACTGGCCTCCTTCCTGTCTGATCGGATTGTGGATGAAATTCTGGATGCACTCTCGCACTGCCATCATAAACTGGTGAGTGCTGTGGGTATCTGGGGTCGGACATCCTGGTTCGTCGTCTGCTATGATGCAGGGCAGGCTCCAATTTGGGGACGTGGCTCCCTTTCTACATTTTACTCCTTTGCAGTTCTGTGGGCCAGGGTCCTACTTTCTCTCTTGCGTTGCTTCCAGACATTCTAGAGCATGCTAGAATTTCTCCAGAAGGCATTGGGGTGGGGAGGGGAGGCTGGGGGACAGAAGTGATGGTATCCACAAATTATGTTGCCCACTTATAATGCAGATCAAGAGTTTTGTTAGGAAACCATGTGGAGACTGAGATCTAAAGATATTTTAGATTTATTTCATTTTTATGTGTGTATTTTGTTGCCCTCTGATATGATAATTTGAGAATGGAATAGTCTGGAAAACAGGAGCCTAGGGAAACGAAATGTTTGAGGGCAAAGAAAGGCGAGAGTAACATGGACACATGCTAGGGGTTGCCAGCTGCTGAGCGCCCAGCCGGGCCTCTTGGCTGTAACCGAGGTAAAGAAGTACATCTTCTTTGTCTATAGACTGGAAGTGGAGGACTTTACTTCCCATATTGGTGCATCTGAAAACTATATCAGCACCTTCAGGGTTTTGAGCTTGAGGAAGTCCTCTGAGGCACAAATGAAGGTTTTGTTCCTGGTTATGTCTTGTGTCTCAAACGTGTGAGCAATGTGATGTGGAACATTACGACATTTCCCCAGCGAAATATCTCAGGTTAACTGTGCGGCTGGAGATACCTGGTTTTAGGGCCCTGAGTTGTTGGTGACACCAGAGAACACCACAGAGGCCGGAATGGTAACCGATTCTTACCCGCAAGGCAGGCAACATGAATATTTTGAAAAACACATGTCGGAAAAAGACATTAGGCTGTCCTCTAAAATCAAAAAGGCAGGACAGACATCTCCTAGGGTGCCACTCAGAATACTGCCCGTAAACCTGAGCTGGCCCACCAGCCAGTGGGCACCAATCCCTGACAGAGTTAGGTCAACAACTATGAGGAAACATGCAGAAACTTCTAGAGCAATTTGAGATTGGCCATAATATGCAAACATGTTATTTTTGTAATGTTTTATTTTTTAAATTTTCTTTTAATGTTTTTTTATTTTTGAAAGAGAGAGAGACAGCATGGTGGGGGGGGTGGGGGGAGAGGGAGACACAGAATGTGAAGCAGGCTCCAGGCTCTGAGCTGTCAGCACAGAGCCCGAGGCGGGGCTCGAACCCACGAATCATGAGATCATGACCTGATCCGAAGTCGGATGCTTAAGTGACTGAGCCACCCAGATGCCCCATGGTTCTTATCATTTCAAAAGAATTAAATCAGAGTTACTGGTGATGATCCAGCTCAACCCTATTCTAATCTTTTTTTTTTTAATGTTTTTATTTATTTCTGAGAGAGAGAGAGAGAGACAGTGTGAGCAGGGGAGGGTCAGAGAGAGAGGGAGACACAGAATCCGAAACAGGCTCCAGGCTCTGAGCTAGCTGTCAGCACAGAACCCGATGCGGGCCTGAACCCACAAACCATGAGATCATGACCTGAGCCAAAGTTGGACACTCAGGCGCCCCAGTCCAGCTCAACCAGCTCAACCAGCCACACAGGCACCCCAGTCCAGCTCAACCATAGAGTTTATTAATTTCAGCCCAATACATTCTGCCTCTTACCATTAGATTTTTCAGGGTTACCCAATGCATAACACTGGAAATTCGTAAATCCTATCCAACGTGGTGTTCATTACATGAAAGCGATGAAAGCCATCAGCAAGTACAGTTTTGTTAGCAATTTCCTTCCCTTCAGCCTTTAAATATAGTGAAAGTTGGAATCATTTTATTTCCCCTCCTTAGATACTTTTTAAAACACTGACTAGAGAAAGAAGGTATTTCAGAAGAAATATGAAATAAAATTAATAAAAAGAACGCCCCTTTTTTTCTTCTAGACTAAGTATTCTCACTTATTAAGGAAGGTTTTGTAATTTCTTGCTTAAAACAGTCCACCCTCCAAAGAAAGAGAAGAGTAAGTTACTCAGGTGTGAATGGATTAGGAATGGTCATGAACCCTTCCCTGCGCCCCCTTGTGGAAGAATCTTCCAGGATTCAGCTCACCTGCTCTCTCCTTCCCTCTGTGCTTTTTCCCTCTTCGCACCCATCTTGACTCTCTCAGGCTGACCATTTCAGCAGGCGGGGCAAGAGCCTTCCTCAGGCGGAGTCGTCAGAGATTGAACCGGCCGAGGAGAAGCCAGCCACACGCTCCGTCCTCACTGTGGAGGAGCTCACGGAGATGGAGCGTTTGGAAGACCTGGATACGTGTATGGTAAGACACATCCTTTGGTGACACCATTAGCCTGTCACCCGGGGCTCTGTTACAATGGTTTTAAAATTTTCAACTTTACAAACCAGACCAATTGAAACTCCCTCCCAGAGATCATTCTTTCAGAAACGTGCTGCTCACAGAGACCGTTAATGCCGTTGAGAAGGCTTAAGCTTCAGGTCCCTGCTAAGGCCCAATACCTTACTTTGGATTTGTAATTTTGTAAAACTTGTATTCTATTCTATTCTATTCTATTCTATTCTATTCTATTCTATTCTATTCTAATTTCTATTCTGTTCTGTTCTACAGTCGAGTATAGTTAACATGCAGTGCAATACTAGTTTCAGGAGTAGAATTTAGCGATTTAGCACTTACGTATAATACCCGGTAGTCATCACAACAAGTGCCTCCTTAATCTCCATCCCCTGTTTTACCCTCCCTTGCCCACCTCCCCACTGGTCACTGTTAGTTTGTTCTCTATAGTTAAGAATCTGTTTCTTCATTTGTGTGTGCATCTCTCTCTCTTTTTTCCCTTTGCTTGCATTTTGTTTATTTCTTAAAACTTTTTTTTTTAACGACTACAGGTCCCGTACCGCTTTCAAGGAAAAGTTGTAGAAGTCTCAGTGAGCGTAAATCCCAGATCTGTCCCTATAGCCACAGTGGAAAAAATTCCTAAACTAATTAGGAGAAGTTGATTATTTAACTTTGGAAGGTTGTTTGTGACAGGAAACCATTTTTAAATAAATGCCATGAAAAAACGTGGGGAGGACTTTCCAAAACAAAATATGTAGGATGATATTTCTTTCTTGGTCCGAGAATTTTTTTTTCTCTGTTGCTTCTTCCTGTTTTTAATTTGCACAATTTGGGGAGTATACTTTTCAATCTGCATTCCCTATGCAGTTTATCTTGTGTTCACTTCTGTGGAGCCGGTGTCCTCCAGAAGATGGAATATGCACATCGTGTTTACGTAGCCGTGGGTCTAGATCCCTTAATCACTTTCAGAATTTCATGTGTCGCATCCATCTGACCACATAACCGGAGTGTTCAGCCTGCCGATGTTTTTTTTCCTCTGAGGACAGTTTTACTAGAGTTTCTATTTCATTATTTCAAAATGTGTATTATTAGTATAGTTGCTTCCTACTTTTGCATAAAAATAGTTGTATATGCCTCTCTAGTCAATAGTTTTAAAGTTTATTTTGAGAGAGAGTGTGTGCACTAGTGGGGGAAGGGCAGAGAGGGAGAGAAAGAGAGAGAGAGAGAGAGAGAGAATCCCATGCAGCCTCCTTGATGTCAGTCAGCATACAGCCCTATGCGGGACTTGATCCCATGAACTGTGAGATCATGACCTGAGCCGAAATCAAGAGTTGGACACTTGACCAGCTGAGCCACCCAGGCACCTCTGAGGTCAATATTTTTTATGTTTCACTAGAATAATTCATTTTGTAGGCCTTCCTTGTAATCTGAGAGAGTGCTCCTGAGAATACCTGGGCTGATTCTCTGCCCAAATGTGTCTACATCTGCTAATAATTCCAGTAATTTTTGGATTCAGCCATTGTAAGGAATGATAGTTAGAAATAACTTTCAAAACCAAGGCACTAACATGGCCACTGTTATTTTTCTAGCCTAGAAAAAGATATAATGCTTTAAGTAGTTCCTTATTTATAGACCATTGTTATCAGTTAAAGCCTGTGAATAAAACAGTTGAGTATCATCCAGGTACCTAGCAAAGAAAGCCTAAAATAGAATCCCGATTTCTAATAAGATTCTAATATAACTAAAGATGACAAATAATTTGCTCGACAAGTATATAAGCCTGCAAGGGGCGCCTGGGTGGCTTAGTCGGTTGGGCGTCCGACTTTCGCTTAGGTCATGATCTCGCAGTTTGTGGGTTCGAGCCCCACGTCGGGCTCTGTGCTGACTGCCGGCTCAGGGCCTGGAGCCTATTTCAGAATCTGTGTCTCCCTCTCTCTCTGACCCTCCCCTGCTCACGCTGTCTCTCCCTCTCTCTCCTAGAAATAAAAAACATTAAAAAAAAAAAGTCTATAAGCCTGGAAGTATATTTGGTCTGTGTCGAGGGATTTTTAAGTTTGCAAAAAGTCGCTTGTCTAGTAGATTGTAAAGTGTATCTTAAGTAAATATTTTTTATGTTGTTTGCACCTTGAGGCAATGAAAGTTAACATTGGGTAATTATTCCCGAAAGTTCTTAGGCTAACCCTAAAAGAAAGTAAGTATGTAATAGGAAATAGGTTTGAATTAAAAATTAAAAATTCTCTCTACATATCATGTTTCCTGCTAGAATTATTTGGTATTGTCTGGGTTGGGAAGGAGGAAAGAAAACATGAACTAGTAAGATATATTTTGTTGCATTGATAAGTTACGTGGTTTAGGATGAGAACCTGTTGGCTAAGAAAGACTGGCTTAGCTACTATTTCATTGTGAAAACTTTGTTTTTGTTTGATCAATTTGATTTTATCACGGGAAAGAAAGAGAAAGGTGATGGTTCTCCTTAAATAAAGGGGCTAGGGTGAGAGTAGAGAAGAATCCTTTCTTTAAGTCTATTTTTTATTGAGACATAATTGACATGTAACACTGTTTTAGTTTTATTCACTTATTTTTAAAGTAAGCCGGCGCCCAGTGTGAGGCTCGAACTCATGACCCCTGAAATCAAGAGTCACATGCTCTACTGACTGAGCCTGCCAGACACCCAATGTTGTTGTGCTTTTAGGTGTACAACCTGATGATTTGATACATGCATATATGTAAAATGGTGGCCACAATACATTTAATCAACATTTTAATTATAAATTTTTAAAGTTTATTTAATTTTGAGAGAGAGTAAGAGTGACCACGGGAGAAGGCAGAGACAGAGAGAGAATCCCAAGCAGGTTCTGAGCTGTCAGCACAGAACCCGACACAGGGCTCGATCCCGGGCTCCATCCCATGACTGTGAGATCACAACCTGAGCTGAAATCAGGAGTCAGTCGCATAACTGTCTCAGCCACCCAGGTGCCCCTATGGTTAAACATTTTTTTTCCTTGTGATAACTTTTACGATGTACTCTTAGCAACTTTCAAATGCAGTGGGTATTAACAGTACTTACAGAGGGGTGTATTACATTCCTAGGACTTGTTTATCTGTTGACTAGAAGTTTATACCTTTTTAATTTTTTTTTAGTGATTATTTTTGAGGGAGAGAGAGACAGAGCACGAGCAGGGGAGGAGCAGAGAGAGAGGGAGACACAGAATCCGAAGCAGATTCCCGGCTCCAAGCTGTCAACACAGAGCCCAATGCAGGGCTCGAACTCATGAGCCGTGAGATCATGACCTGAGCCGAAGTTGGACGCTTAACTGACTGAGCCCCCCAGTGCACCACGTACTGTTTTTTAAAAATGCAGATGCAGATTATATTTCAAAATGGAGATACAAGACCACCATCGGGACGAGAGGGCAAACGACACCAGAGGCTGGGCCAGCACGGGGTGGCTTCCGTTTTATAAAACCCATTCCTGTTGCCATGGCGCATAGGAAGCAGAAGTAGATGGAGGTCTTGCAGAACCTCGTTCTGAGGATGACCCCACTTGGAAGCGCGGTCTCCTGGTTCCCACCGCCAGCGAGCATTTAGGGCCGTTGCTGGCATGAGCACCTGTTGAATTGTGGGACGGAGCAGGGCGTTTGTGTTGAGTGTGTGACAGAGAAATGCAGGAAGGAGCTTTCTATAATAAAAACAAATACAGGGCCCCTGGGGGGCTCAGTCAGTTAAGTGTCTGACTTCAGCTCAAGTCACGATCTCACGGTTCATAGGTTTGCGCCCCACGTTGGGCTCTGTGCTGACAGCTCAGAGCTTGGAGCCTGCTTCGGATTCTGTGTCTCCCTCTCTCTCTGCCCCTCCCCCACTCGCTCTCTGTCCCTGTCTCTGTCTCTCCAGAATAAACAAACATTAATAAATTAAAAAAAAAAATACATGGGCAGGATATTTCTAAGTCTTGAAAATAGTATTTTTTCCCTGCTCCAACTAATGCTTTAATCATTGTTTTAACTAATAGCTTGTTAAGTAGCAGGAAACCCGAGTGTGTTTGCTGGTAGTTTAATGAAAGAGAACATTTGTGTGTAGAAAGTGCACATTACATTTGTGCTGTAACGGTTTTCTCGATGCCCTCAGTCTCACCATCCATTCGAAGCCACGGACAGCAGTTTACACAGTGACCGCCCCTCCACAGGCTGGGATCCCTCTCCTAAAGAAAATCAATTTTCAGGGCGCCTGGGTGGCTCAGTCCGTTGAGTGCCCGACTTCGGCTCAGGTCATGATCTCATGGTTCATGGATCCGAGCCCTGCGTCGGGCTCTGTGCTGACAGCTCAGAGCCTGGAGCCTGTTTCAGTCTCTCTCTCTCTCTCTCTCTCTCTCTCTCTCTCTCTGACCCTCCCCTGCTCACGCTGTTTCTCTCAGAAATAAAAACATTAAAAAAAATCAATTTTCTGAGCTTTTGGGATTTTTACCCTAAGCCAGTGGCACAAATTGAGAGCTAATTTCAAAGCAAAGGAGGAGTCATCTCATCTTTTAAAATTACCCGCACTGCCACCTGTCGTAATCAAAGTGGCAGATCATTTTAGTTTCTTGCTGACGTCCATTTCCAAATATGCAAGTTGTGGTTCTCATGTGGGGCCGTTTTAAAAAGGTTTCAAGTACATATTTCCAAGGGAGATTCCNGAAGTCAGACGCTTAACTAACTGAGCCACCCAGGCGCCCCGGTTTGGGTTTTCTGAATGAGCCTGTGCGTATTTCCTGGCAGCATTCCTGGCCCACGTGATCCAGGAAGACAGGACACAGGTGTAGAAAACACCAGAAGGACAAGTGCATTGGTGCCAGCCCACAGCCTCTCCCACGTGGGATTGTCAGCCCCTGGCAGGTGGCATCGTGCCACACACACACTGGAGGGCTGTGCTGTCTCGTGTCACTTTATGTGACCTAACATGCCAGTCGGTAGCCCAGAGCCCGGGGGCACTTTCCCTAGGGCGTTCCGGAGTGACTTGGACTCCTCACTGACGACCTACTCCAAGATTCTACTTTCAGATTCAGGATCCTGGCATCGTTTGCCTGTGATGTTCATGACATCTGCTAAATCTATTTTTGAACATTTCTTTAACAAACTTAGTAGAAAATCTGGGCATCTCTTTTTTTCCTCGTCTCCAGATATCGTGTCATCCTGTTTTCTTCCCTTTCTCCCCGGTCCAAAAGTCAATTCCATTTCAGTGCTTATGTCTCTTTAAAGAATCAATAGTTGCAATCACACTACGGAAGGTTTAGCGCCATAAATTAGAGGTAGGAATTTATATTAGATGAAGGATTGCCTTTTTGGAGATGGAAACAATAATCTAAATGATTGATTTCTTCAAGTTGCTCTTTAACTAAGTAAGGGTTGAAATAGGGTGAGTGACTGGATTGAGAGGCCCATTGGCTGGTGAGGGGATGCCTGAGAGCTTCTAATCAGCCTTAATTTCGCAGTTGTTGAAGGAAAAGGCAGCTTTCTTTAAATAAAAGGGCAGAGTTAAAAAGCTGTCTCCAATCAAATAATCATCTTTTTCTTTTTTCTTTCAACTAGAAAGAAAGTGATCTAGGGGGTGCCTGGGTGGCTCAGTTGATTGAGCGCCCAACTTCGGCTCAGGTCACGATCTCACGGTTCGTGGTTTCAAGCCCCGCATCGGGCTCTGTGCTGACAGCTCAGAGCCTGGAGCCTGTATCAGATTCTGTGTCTTTGTCTCTCTCTGACCCTCCCTTGTTCATGCTCTCTCTCTCTCTCTCTCTCTCTCTTTGTCTCTCTCTCTCTCAAAAATAAATAAAACAAAAAAAATTTTTAAAAAGAAAGTGATCTAGTTCAAGTGGAGGGTGTCATGGGGGATGGGAAGGGCCTGGGTGGAACAAGAATTATTAGAATAACCTGCTGACTTCTCCGGCCAGTGTCCACTTTCATAGTCCCAGATTGTGGTGGCGCTTTACTTCAGACAAAATCGGATGGCTTCAAAAGCCGTCTTCTTCATTTATTTAACACTTAGGTGCAGGCACTGTTCTAAGCTCTTTGTGAGTAATAAGTAGTGTGGTCCTCACAGCAACCTGTGAATGATGGATATCATGAATATCTTATGTTTAACAAGTGGGGAAACTGAGGCATAGGAGAGTTAAGTAACTTGTTCACGTTACCTGAGGTCACCCAAAGGCAGGCATTTTGGCAATAGAGGCTACTAGAATCAGTATATGGATGTCATATATGGGATATTTCTTACATCCCGAATTAAATCTTAAGTGAGATTTAATTAGATTTGGATTGCTTGATGTATAATATCTGCTTACTAATTCCAGATTAAATTAATATGTGAACAGAAACCAATGAAAGACGTGTGCTGTATGACCATAAAGTAAGCCTGCAGTTTTTAAGCACTATTAAATACAGCTGTATCAAGAGGCGCCTGTGTGGCTCAGTCAGTTAAGCATCCGACTTCGCTCAGGTCATGATCTCTTGGTTCATGGGTTCGAGCCCCATGTTAGGCTCTGTGCTGACTGCTCAGAGCCTGGAGCCTGCTTTGGACTGTGTGTCTCCCTCTCTCTCTGCCCCTCCTCTGCTTGTTTTCTCTCTCTCTCTCAAAAATAAATAAACATTCAAAATAAAATAGCTGTATCAAAAATCTGACACACTCAATTGTTAGGAATGAATCTCCCCACTTTGGACTTACCTGGAATATTCCTTGTCTTTTTGTGTGTTATTTTGTTGGTGACAGTGATTAATTAGCTTTCCTAGATGCTTATCATCTCCACACACATGGCTTCTGTGTCAGGCTGAAATGTGTATTTATTTAGCATCTTTATTGTCCGCAGACCATCTGTTCTTTCCCTTCAATCAGGTGCTCATAGGAAATCCCTATTCCCAGCTGTCTCTTTCAATTTCAGTTTGTCATCAGCCTTTGGGGCATTGAAGGATGTCGTTTGCAATCTATCGATTAGTTACTTATTTATCAATATTTAATTTATCACTATTTATAGTTCGCCACTTTTACAAAAACACAGAGGCTCAGGGTTTAAGATAGTGAGCCAGGTGGGTAGAGAGCCAGTGTCTGCTCCCTGGCATAACTCAGCCCCTAATTGTATGTAATTCTTTCAGTTATTTTAATGAGTGTCATCCCAGTTATAAATCAAAAGACATTCAGGCAGAGCAGCAGTTCATCTCCCGACTGCTATTTCTTAGGAAAAGAATTTTAAAAGGCTTGAATTATTAGGGAGTACATCTTGTGAATCCTTTTCTCAGTGACAAAATAATTATCTTCCCTTAACGAATTCAGCCTCGAATTTTAACATGATTCTTCAGCTTTTAAAAACAGATTAAAATGTAGCGAAGATCCATTTGTCTTGGTCAAAATACTACTTTTCAAAAGCAGATCACCTCACTGTCGAGTACTAGCAGTTACTGGTGGAACTCATCTCTTAACAGGATTGCCATGGACAGCTTACTGAGTCGCTATCTCATTTAAATTAGTTGCAGTCCTATTAAATATGTTCAGGAAGTTGTTCAAGTGCTAGTTGTCAGATTCCTCTTATAATTTCATGTATTCTGTCATGTCATTTTCTTATTGCTATCACTTTGGAAAATAGAAATTTAACCTTTTAATCACTGGAATGCAACCTACGGAAACCCCTTCATTTCCAGGTTGTAGTTTGCAAAACTACAGTACAGCCTACAGTGTGGCCAGAACGGGTGTTGAAGGTTCCGCAGAGTGTCTAGTAAGTTTTGTGGCAGTCCTTTGTGGAAACGCCAGAGGCACCCCCAAATCCCTGGAGAGGTCCCCACTCCCCGGGGAGCCACACCGTTCTTACTCTTTTAATGTTTAATTGGCAGGAACACTGTTTGCAGAGGCCCCATTCCAGGGAGCTTCCTGGAGATCTACCCCACACACCTCTTTAAAAAAGCCTAACTCACAGCAGTGACCACCCTCAGGAGCCCCCAAGAGACAAAGGAGAGCCCGTGGGAAACCCTGGGACACCCCTCCTGTCTCTTCATTCCTGCGAGGACGGGGGCCCCCCACTTCTCCCTGCAGCTAACAGAGCAGCCCCACAACCCCCAGTATGAACCCAACTCCTGAGGAAGAAAATGGGAGGACTTCATGAAGCCCCGCCCATCAAATGACTCAGAACACTAACTAGTTGTGACAGTCAGGGCGTGGCAAAACCAGCATCCTGGTTGGGCATCTGACTTGCATTGTGGATGTGATGATCTCAGGAGGTTAACTCTGACATCCAGTGATAATGAAAAAAGACAATTTTGCTTTCCCTCGTGAGTGACATTAAGCAAATGACTCTGATCGCCTGCGGATTGATGAAACAAACAAAAACCCTTCTGCTGTTCACCTGCTTGTGTGTGTTTGTGGGTGATATAGATGTGTACTTATGCTTCCCTTAAATAGGATGTTTTTAAAATAAAGTCCTGGGGCTCCTGGGTGGCTCAAGGTCGGTTAAGGGTCCAACTTCAGCTCAGGTCATGACCTCACAGTCCATGAGTTTGAGCCCCACGTCAGACTCTGTGCTGACAGCTCAGGGCCTGGAGCCTGCGTCACATGCTGTGTCTCCCGTTCTCTCTGTCCTTTCCCTGCTTGTGATCTGCCTCTCTTTCTTGAAAACGAATAAACATTTTAAAAAAATATATTTTTTAAGTCCTAACTAGTTAGATCCCTTACAAGTAGTCACAGATTTAGTAACTCCTGAGGCTAGTACAGTAGAACCGATATTAGATAAAATCATTGCTCTAGAATCAGTCCCACTCTGAAACCCTTAGAAACCTCATGTTTGCAGAGTACACAGTGAATGACATGTTTGTTTCAACAACCTCTCCCTTCTGTCAGAAAGCTGCAGATGATCACTGCGTGCCTGTGGAAATCAATGATCAAACCCCTGCAGGATGAAGGAAACAATATTCAAATCGTAGAAAACAGTGTCTTTAGATACTAGGTGTGTGTGTCTGTGTGTGTCTGTTGGTGCAAAGAAGAAGAGGGTGAACAGTCTTTAAAGGGGGCTTGCCTACCCGGGAATGGAGGACAGGAAAATGCTAGAACGAGGTGGCTACTGCCAGAAGCGCCCAGGGAGGAGATAGGAGTGTTTCTCACTGAGGAAGTCATAGGTAGTGATGAGCTGTCGAAAGACTCCCTGAACTAACAATAGAGACTAGAAGGCCATTCATTCATTCAGCAAATGCTTGTTGTCCCTCTGTTGTGTACGGTATTTTCGACCCCTTGCTAGAAACGAAGGTGAAGGAACCAGTCTATCGCCCACAAGTTGACTACCTTGAAAAGCAGAAGTGGCAAAGCCGGTTCTGGGCATCTTGGAATGGCCACCGGTATAAATCCTATACGCGCTTGTTTGGGCACGGACAGACCAGAGCCCCACCGAAATGAGGCCATTTGAAAGGCTCAAATTAGTACCGAGTACATCTTGCAACCCAAGTGACTCATGAAATCAATGTAATGATTTTGACCCGGAGTTAAGAAAACTCCTCAGAAAGGAAGCATAGAGTATGAATATAAAGCATCAGATTACACCAAATGTTTGTTTCAGTTACATACACGGACCCATAGGTTAGCTCGTGACATAAGATACATTTCATGTATTAAGTGGGTCGCAGTCTGGGGCGCCTGGCTGGCTGGATCCAAAGATCATGTGACTCTTGATCTCAGGGTTGTGAGTTCGTGCCTCACGCTGGGTGCAGAGATTACAAAAAATAAATAACACTTAAAAAAAGAAAAGATGGGTCATAGTCCAAGAAGTTTGAGAAACATTGGTCCGCAGAAGACTCCCTGTGGCTGTGCTTCTGCGTACCCCCAGCACCAGGCACACACGGCCGCTCGCCCCACCTCGTCCTTCCCCCCTGCACACTGAGGTCCCGGAGGGGACCGGCAGAGCTGTGCGGCTGGGAGGGCTTGAAGGTCTCTGCTAAACACACTTGCCCCTCCCTTCCTTCTTTGTGGGCCTCTGTGGGATGGCTTTTCCTGACAGTGCTTCTGTACCATGCCACTGAGCTTCCTGAAGGGCCGCCTTCGTCACTAGCCCTGTACGCCTGTTACCACATTCGTGTTGGACGTGTTAACCTGTACACGTTGTGGTCACTGTTCACTTCACCCCAAGTGCCTTCGTTACAAATACATGCGGGAGAAATTGCAAGTCTTATCAAGGGTCGTGAAAATCCTGAGCTGCTGGTTTGCGGTGTGAATCTCAGGACCACCACCAGTTGCTCCGTGGCTTGTGCCTNGGTTCAGGGGCCTAAAGAAGTATGGTTTGTTGTATTTAGCCTTGAATCGAGCTCTATTCTTTTCGCCTTGGTCCTGATTCACTCTATTTTCCTCTCTAAATCCTGCGGATCTAAAGGGGTCTGTGTTCCTTTTCGGCTCAAGGTGGCTGGTGCGTTAACGCAGGGAAGTGTTAGGTCTGGCCGGAGAGTGCTCTGACAGAGGGTGCAGGTTGTGCGGAAGCTCAGGGAAGGGGCGCCCAGCCCAGCCTGGGGGAGGGCATCGCCAAGGAAGGCGTCCTGGAGGAAGGTTCTGAGCGTCGTGCCTGGTACATCGTAGGCCCTCAGAACCGCGGGTACAGTGAGAGATGGCATTTGAGGGAGAAGTTAGCCGGGAGGAGAATGAGTAAGTATGTTTAGCAGAGAGAGCAGCACCCCGCGAGGTTCCGAGAAGGAGAGGGCGTCACAGACTGAGGGACCCTGTGGTCTTGTGGTATCGTGGGGACGAGGGGTAGGGGGTGGGGGCCCCAGAGCCCTTAGCACGGACCCTTGTAGGTCTTGGGAAGCCTTCACTTGTTTATATATACATTTTCTTTTTTTTTTAAATTTTTTAATGCTTTATTTATTTTTGAGAGAGAGAGCACACGTGGGGGCAGGAGAGGGAGAAAGAGAGAAAGGAACAGAGGATCCGAAACAGGCTCTGCACTGTCAGCACAGAGCCCGATGCAGGGCTCGAACTCCCAAACTGTGAGATCATGACCTGAGCTGATGTCGGATGCTCAACTGACTGAGCCACCCAGGCGGCCCTGTGTATTGTTTATTTTTAAGGTAGCAAGGAGTCGCTGAAGCTGAGACTATGTGAGAATGGCAGGTCTTGACAGAAGCTGACGTTAGTGGATGTTGAGTTGAGGTGCCGGCAAAGCCCTGACTGAGCTGTCCAGTGGGGACCGTGAATGTGACCAGGCTCAGTAGCCAGGTGTGAGCTGGTGGTCCGCGTGCGCAGCGGCGGTATAGATGCGCTCACAGACTGTGTGGTGATCACCACCTCCTCAGCGCTGTAACCACTTTCCTTCCTACGTTCATGGCATGTATCTCTGTCTTCCTTGAACTGTAGGCTTGTATGTACAGCCTCTTAACTTGCCATCTCACCTAGATGTTCAACAGATGTCTCCGTGTGTCCAAAACAGAGCCATCGAGTCCCGCACCCCACCCCTACACATGCCCCAGCCTGACATGAGACACCTTGGCCCACCCATCGGCCTCGACCTCTCCCGTCCGGGACCGCATGGTCCCACTCTGCGCCTCACCTTCGCCACCCTTGATTCTTGCCTGAAACACGCGGACTGGTGCCCACACTCGCGCCTCCACTCTTGCCTACCTGCCACCGGTCAGCCCCTACCCTGCAGCCCGGGACCTTTCTGGTGTCTCAGGTGTCAAACCCTCTAATGGTTTCCCATGACACCCAGAATAAATACAGTTTCCTCAGGGTCTGGAAGACCTCTCTCTCTCTCTCTCCACCTGGTTCTGCTCTTCTCCCCTTTGCGCACTTCCCTCCAGCCACTGTGGCCCTTACTGCTTTTCTCTAGAACTTGACTGGGCTCCTATCTCAGTTGTTGTTCGATTGGAACACTCCTCACCAGATCTTCCCACCGTCTGACTCTCAACCCAACTGTATCTTTCTGAAATGGCCACAAGGTCTTTCCCTAGAAAAGACTGGAGAGTATCCTGTCTCATGGCCATAGCAAAATCTCAGAAATGCTTCTAGTTGTGTACTGGGTGGCCTCTGCTCTCCAGGTAACTGAACAAATTTGCCACCTGTATGCAGTTATTGATACTGAATCTTACCTGTTGGAGAATGACAATGAAATGCATTCGTGTAGGGTTTGCTTTACAGTTAACGTTAAGGCAGGACAACAGGTATAGGCTGTACCCGTGTGCTTTCGAAAGCCAGTCATTTTTGTTTATGATACGGCACCAGTGGCATGTAAGACGTGTGTTTGATAGACAGCTTATCTAACTGTTTGCACTAGCTTGGGTTGCAAATACTCAATTTACTTTTAAAATGGAGTCAAAGCCAATAAAAAATTACAAGTGGCAAACAATATTGCCTTCTGACAGATCTCCTCGTCGAGGAAGCAGACCATGTTAATAATGGCGGTGAAAAGTTATGAACCGATAACTATCAAACTAATTGATCTGTAATTTAGAGAGAGAGGTCTTGAGAATCCATTCTCTCTTGAGGATCTCACTGGAGAACCTACTCAGAAGGGAGGTTTGTCAAACAGTGTTGCACTGAACACAACAAAGACCTTGGTCTCTGAGCTCTAGGTCAGGTTTTACAGAGTTGGGTGGAAAGCCATCTTTACCTGGAGTTCTCTTCGAGGTTGAAGATTTAGGACAAGGAGTTTTAAGACTCAGTCTTAGAAGAGCTTGGAGATCCAGTAAGAAGCAGATCTCCTGATTGCTGGTGGATCCCTGCAGGCCTCCAACTAGAATCCTAAGGCATCAGGCCCTTCAACCACCACCGATTCCTTTTAATTAGCACCACTGGAGTTTACTTGACTCAAGTTTCTTAAACCGGTAAATTATTATAGAATTTAATGTGGTTTTTGGTGGTGGTGATGGTGGTTGTATTAACTGTTGATTTTTGTCATCTTCATAGTTATTAATATTCTGTAGACAGAGTAAATGTGTTACATTAAGCATTTTAGGCTAGTTTTAATTATTCATCTTGATGTCGCTGAGCCATGAAGTCCTTTCCAAAGGTGACTATTCAAGTCCCCTGACCACCTCATTCTCGTCTTCCATTTTTACATCGACTTTCCAAAGATCTAGACTTAAATACTCTCTCAAATGTAATACTTGGTAGGGTTTTCTCTCATTATTCATTTTTTTACAATTAAAAATGTTAACATGTTACTCAGCTTTACATGACTATTAGAATATCATTGTGCTTAATAGTGCAACAAAGTACTTTCTTTTTTATAATAATGCTACAAGGGACACGTACTCGGTATTCGTGTGAATAAACATCAGGCTTCTGTGCCCAGCAACACAAACACTGGCTCTCAGGGTCAGATACTTGCTTGAAATTGATACCTCGTGCTTTTATTCTCTGGATGGCTCTTAACAAAAATGTATTAAATTATTAACTGTTTTTTAAAGAAAACATTCACATATGAAACTTCACCTTGACATCCATTGCAGGATGAGTTAGAATGAATAAAAAGTGAGTCGCTAACTACCGTTTCCTAGAGAAAACATGACCAAGTTAGGAAGATAAAGATTTTTCATTTTCTCGAATCAAAAAAAAAAACATTGTGCAGATCTGGAAAATAAGGAAACGAACCATGTTAATGGGCAAATAGTCCTGTACTGTGATTTTTCACAATAGCTTCTCACCAGTGCTGCTCTGTGAGTGCCTTTGGTTTAACACCGGGATGCCCTTTTCACTTTAATATGAAATGAGACTCTGGATGTGAAAGTTAATAAGCATGATGTGAATGGCTGGATTTAATGTGTTCACTAGGAAATAACGCCTCACCAAATCTCTACATATTGTTTCCCCTTTGGCACACAGATTTGTTGCAGATCTCTCAGGACTATAGCTGACATACCCCTCTCTCTCTAGAGTGTAAAAACTTCAGCTTACAAAGGATTAGGCATCTCTCTTTTCTCATTGAGATCTACACCATCTCAACCTCTTAAAAATGGAAGTGCATAAAAATTGCTTTTTAAACCACAAATGTGAGACTACTATTTGTTTAGATATTGGGGAGTATAAGTCATCTAAGAATGACTGAGTTTTGGCTCCCCTTGACCATCGACACAGCTGAAAATGTGTTAGGAAATATTTAATTTCTGTGACCTCGTTTATTAAAAGGGATTACCTGTATCCAGTACACCAAAAAACACACGGTGAGCCTAGGATATCTTGTATTGCAAAGCAAGGATTGGCCCCAAATCCAACAGGATCATTTCCAAGGCTACAAAATCCAGATTGAAATGGCCCCCATTGGGACACCCTGAGCACCAAAAAGAATAATGACAGCAGTAGGTTATGACGCATAGAATTAATTTTCAAAACTCCACAAGTCCATACTAATACTAAGAAAATGAAAGAGAGGAGGATACAGAGGACTTTCCAGAAGAATAGTTGGTCTTTTCAGGGGAACGGCACCTACTAAATGTAGGAATGATGACGGAAGTTGAAAAGTACAAGTTCATAGTCCCCGCCGTCTTCATTCAGTCAGGGAAGGATTGTTGGTGGTGGTTTGAAAACAGGGTCATCCACATGAACCAAAAGTAGCACCTCATATTGTTAATCGCCAAGGGAAAAGGTACCCTTTTTATGGAGTGGCTGAAAGGTCCCCCCCNAACTTATGTCACAAAGAGCAGAACAGGCTGACCTGCCTCCTACCTGCCATGATTCAGCCATCAGGTCACCACATCATCCAGGTGGCATACCTGCTGGAAGTGGCTGACCCTAATCAAATGGCCAGGAAACAGGCAAATGGAGAATGTGGGGAAGTCTGTGAAACAATTGGCCTGAATTCCTCAGTAAAGAATCATGGAAAAGAAAGGCAGGGTTGGCACTGGGGAGAGAAGGACATGCTACGAAGAGAGAGCGAGGACACATAAGCACACATTGTATGGAGCTCTTCCTTAGATCCTGCATCCGGCAGGGCGGGGCGCCCCAAGGCAGCTGAGGGATGACTGGGGAAATTTGCATATGGACCATCGAGCGTACATTGGACACTGTGGACTTGCTGGTAGGTGTGACCATCATGTGTGGTTATGCAGGAGAAGGTATTCATGCAGGAGTATTTGAAAGTGAAATGTCAAGATGTCAGAAACTTGTAAATGGTTCAACCAACAATGTGTGTGCATGTGCGTGTGTGAGAGACAGGGAGGCAGAGAGACAGAGAAAGAGAATAAAGGATATAAATAAGACAAAATGTTAATAATTAAGGAATCTATGTCAATAGTATACTTGTATTATACTTTTTTTTTGAAATATGAAAATGTTTAGAATAGTTGGGGATGAGGGGAAGAGTAGATGTATGTATTTGGAGAGTTTATCAGTTGAAGAAGTGAACACACCAATCCTTGAACCATTTAGGTCTGTGAGGAAGTTTTTAATCAATCCAACATGAAATGGGAAAAATAAGGGTAATGCAGAAATTTTTTATGAAAGGCAATTATCTAATTTCAAGGACACTTCTTTATAATAGATTACTTCCTTCTCTTTTGTCTTTGTACCTAGTCTGTAAAAATCTAAGTTGTGGGGAGGGGCACTGGATTAAAACAGTGGTTCACCAAATAGTTACTGAATGCCCTTTATAGGCCAAGTTCTCTAGAGGAGAACAAAAACAAATCCTGGCTTATCCTTTCCATCCGAAGATGTTGACCTTGTCTCCCCTGGGGTTGCCTGGGGACACGGGGTGGGGAGGGGACACCGAAACGAAACGTGAGCCAGATTTAATGTGTAAACAGAGTTTATTTCTGCCGGGGCACCTCCTGTTCCTGGTCGAAACTTCTTTTAAAAAATAAATACACTTGACCGAGCGACTCTGTGTGATTGGAATCCTTGTAGGCGTGTTGAGGGCTGACGAGGTGCTGGCCAAGGCCCCCTCTGCAGTCTGGACAGATCAGCCACAATTGCTGTGCTTGGACGTAAACCCCCTCATTTCCTTATTTTTCTAACTAAATGGTTTGTTTTCTTCAGGCCAGTTCCTGAGTGTCAAGTCCCCATCTCTGTCCTGCTGTTTGAAGGAAATACTAAAATACTGAGATAACTGCCAGAAATGTGTGTGTTTTTGATAGAGTAAGCCCCACCAAGGCTCATGGCAATCTTTTTAATCCCCATACGTGAGTTTCATGGTAAAGAAAATGAAGAAGGTAGATGTAGTGCCAAGTTACTGTTTTAATGTGGCTTCTGGGGGCTCCTGAACGTTGAGATCACAGATATCAAAACCCAGCTAGGCAGCCCTAACATTTATCAACACACTTGCACGAACAAAACAACCCGAGTTGCTTTAAGAATCTTTCAAGTTTCTAGACATGTGTCACAGTAGATCAGTTCCCACCTTCAAAGTATTACGGTCGGATCAGGCCCTTTGTCATTGTACCAGTAGGAAGTAGCCACGGTGGTGGTACGTGGTCACCCAGACAAGCTTGTCTTACGGTGTCTGCCAAGGAAGTCCAGAGAGTCCGTAAACACCGAGTGATCCATGATTTCTGAAATGCTCTAAATCGGCTTTTTAAAGAATTCCTAAGAAAGTACAGAAAAGTGCCCCCCCAAAATGGTAAACCCTTATGTTCCCAACAACCTGAACAGACAGCTATTAACACATTAGCACCTTCCTTTGCCAGTGTAGTTTTTTGATACCAGAATATAAACTGTAGGAGCCCAAAGACCATGTACTTATTTACTGCTCTACCCATCCCCTTCTCAAGAGTGCCTGGTACACAGTGGGTGCTCAGTAAATCTTTGTAGAATTTTATATATTACAAAAATGTTCCTGCTAAAGTTGTAGCTGCATTTGACCACTACGGACAATCTCTCCCTCCTCCCCCCTTCCTCAGAGGTCCCACTGTCCTGAGTTTGGACGCTTCCTATTTATTTTGTATGTTAAAATATATGTGTACCCATGAACAGTCTATGGTTTTATTTTGTGTGGTGTAGGATTTACATAAATGGCATCATGCCGTAAATATCTTCCTGAAACTTGCATTTTTCATTCAGTACCATCATTTGCGATTTGTTCATGTTGTTACACCTAAACCTTTTGGCTTTATTTCCCCCCTTTTAACTGCTATTCCATCATTTAACTAAATTCATTTTAATGATCTATTTCCCCGCTTAATAGACTTTTAGATTTTTCCAGCTCAGTGTAAGTCTATTACTTATACATGCGTCCTCACCCCCAGTCTTTGTCTTGGGAATAGGAAAATAGAAAAGTGATAGTATTACTGATGTTTCTAATCACTGCCAATAGTGATTCTAGAATAGTGCTTATCTAAGCACTATGAGGCCACTGAATGGCACTATACGTTGGGCTCTGTGCTGAGCACTTTATTTATTCACGTTGTCTTATTTAATACAACAAGTTGTTTTACAGACTAGAAAACTAGTCTGACATTACAGAAACATTGGCCAAACTCCACAACCCCTTAAGTGGCAGACTCAGGATTTGAGCTCAGCTCTTGGATACCAAAGCCTTGGGTGTGAGACATACTTTTGAGAGGGGATGACATTTTCACTTGCTGGTTCTTGTCATAATGGGAGATGTTGAGCCAACATAGTTAACCGAGTTCCAAAAAGTGTGCAGGAGGAGTAGAGGAATGAACTAATGGTCTTCATTCTGTTGAAAAGTTGAGTTGTCCCATGTTCCCTCTCCATAGGAACTTTTTTTTTTTTGCATGTCTGTCATTTTAGGGGTTGAACCAATGGAAAGGTTCCCCACCTTCACTTGTAATGATCTTCAGGTGGATAATTGGGGCAGAGCACTTGTCTTGTTGAATTAAGCTTTCACGAAGAGAAGGCAAGTCTAAAATCATTCGTGAGACATAACCATCAACTGTAACTACTTATGTGTGTATCCGTAGTTATATCTTTAAGGAAGCTTTTCGAGGGGATGTGTATTAAAAAGGGGGGCAGAGTCGTTATCTCAGGCAATTCAAGAATATTTGAAAATGTATTTTTCCTTTTTCCGCCTTTCACTCAGCAAGGCTGTTTTCAGTCTAATTTAATGAATCCTAAAATGAGATCTATTTGAAGGAAATTACCTAATAAAGTATGAAATTAGTCTGGAGACTGAGAATTTGGCACGTTGCTGATGGCAGCCTCTCTGATAAGCGGATAATACAATGATGATGAAAATAGTGGTGGTGGTGGTGGTTATGGGGAATGCCTTTGACTGGTGTGTCAGCTTTTTTCTGAATAGACTACTTATGTTCTCAAATCAAGCGACCCCCGTTACTGTATCCTGTTGTGTATTGAGAAGAATCGGCACACAAAAAATAAAGCACCTGAAAAAAATGCCATCCCCAAGTAGATGGAGTAGGTAATCTTCCTCGGGATGTATTTTCAGGAAATTTGAAAAAGGATCCCCTCCAATACTTGGCTTTGACAAAGCCTGGCCTTCTACAGCTGAACTTGGTTGGTTTTTTTGTTGTTGTTATGCTTTGAAAAGCTCTTTTATTAATTTCCAAAGTATTAAGATGACCTAATAACTATTGATGAGGTTAAAAAAATTAGTTAGAGATTTAATATGAATTGTAAGGCATAAGGTATTATCAACATTGGTAACACTGTGGGTAGGTAACTGTTCTAGAACCTGACATCAGCTCCTTTCCTGAAAAGCTTTGGTGACTGACGAGGAGAGAAAATTCCAAGCTACCTCATCCCAAAGTGCAGTGGGGAGCAGAGGACGATGTAAGATCTCCCCAGAAGGGATGCCTGTACGTGCCCAGGGATACACTGAACCCATTTTGTTGCTGGGAGTGGCCTTTTGGCCCAAGAACCAAAACCTGCATGGTTTCTGGTGTCCACCATGTGCCTTTGGCGCTGACGAGGTCTCCATTCCCTAATGAGGTCAGTGCCTTCTGAGGTTCATAGATGGCATTCCACGCACACCTAACCAAAGAGGTAATATCTCTATGAGCTCCCGCTGTTTTCAAGCTATAATCGTGCTTCTGCTTTTAAAGAGCTGGGATGTACGCCTTCACCCCGTTATATACCTTGGCCTCATTCTTGCCTTTTTCCTTTGCTATGACGGCTTTTTATGGAGATTTTCTGTTTGTTTGTGACCCATGTCCCTCCCTCCCCTTTTCTTGTAATGCTGTTGCTTTATCTCTCTTCCATTCATATTTCTTTCCTTCCTTTGTGCTGCATGGAGACTCTCTGCTGTACAAGTGTAAGTATTCTGGGCGGCTCTGCAGCTTGTGGCTGTGCTTGTTTATAGTCCCGTGTCCCATCGGCTTGTGCTGCCCGGCTGGTCTCCCAGGAGACAAGTGTCGTCCTCCGGCTGGGGATGCTCATGAAACAGGCAGCAATTTGGAGGCAAGATTGCATTTCACAAGGCGCTTCAGCTAGCAAAGCAGGCGACGAATGTAAAGCATCCTAGCTGTGTCTACAAGCAAGCACGGGGTGCTGATGCAGAGGGTACCAGCCTTCAAGAGGGGAAAAGCGCTTTTTCCATTCATGTTAAAAAAAAAAAAAAGACATGAGTCCTTAAGGTTTTCTTTTTCCCCCTCTGATTCTTGTTTCCCAGGGCTGTAGAAACTTGGCATGATTTCCTTTTTGTATTAGAAGAATTTTTCTAATTTTTTTTCCCAACGTTTTTTTTTTTTTTAACAAATAGGGTTATATATATATATATGTATATAATTTTTTAATGTTTATTTTTGAGAGAGAGAGACAGAGACAGAGTGTGAGTGGGGAGGGCATAGAGAGAGAGGGAGACACAGAATCTGAAGCAGGCTTCAGGCTCTGAGCTGTCAGCACAGAGCCCAATGTGGGGCTTAAGTCATGAGCTGTGAGATCATGACCTGAGCTGAAGTAGGACGCTCAGCCGACTGAGCCACCCAGGCGCCCCTAACCAAACAGGTTTCTATTTTGTTTCTTGTTTGTTTGTTTTAACCTCAGGGGAAAGAAAAGTACTTAGGGATTCTTGAGCTTGACATGAGAGTTTGTTGTTTATTCTTTGTACAAACTTGGGAAAACGAACAAGGAAACTTCTCCGTCCTATTTTGGTGGGATAGGAACAATTGAACTCTCATTTTAGAAAAACATGTCTAGGAATTATAGGTTAAGAGTGAGTTGAACAGGAAAAAATATGTGTTGTCAGGCTCAAACAGTAGCCCTTACCAGGTGGTACAGTAGACAGAGCGCTTGAACTACACGAGAGTACTTTGAATTCCATCCTAGAAACTGGATCAAACGAGTAAGATTCTGAGCAGCATAGACATTGTGCTCCCTTCAGATTGCTGTAGAATAGGGCCATGCGTTTCGTTCACACTGTCTGCCACGGTGGGGCTTTGGTGATGTCAGGATGCGGAAGGTTGTGTTTAGGGCTCTCCTTCTAACGTTACATTTTAAAGGCTTTAACACACTGTTCCTCACGTTTCCTGAGTACACGAATAGTGAAAAGCACTTATGGCTCGCAAAGTGTATCTTCAACGGTAAAGGCATTTCATCTAGGCTTAAATAGTGGACAGTGCTAATGACGAATCGATTTATGACGAGTCCGTTTGGTCTGCACGCCTCACCTGCTTCTGTTGCTAAACCCTCTTCATCTGAGAGGCACTCTGAGAGGCACTGTGTGATTTCCCCTCCCAGGAAATGCTTACACATTGACAAATGTCCAGGGCAGGAAACCAAGACCAAACAAACAGTCTGAGAAAACTAACCCTTTCATTTTGGTACAGGAGCTTTAACAGTTCTAATGAGGAAGTAAAGCTAGATATTTTTTCCTAGGATGCAACTCCTCTAATCAGCAGGCGTGAGAAGGGGAAGACAGGGGTGCATATAGACCAGATTTCTGGAACAACTTGGAATATTTGTTCCTAAATATATACTTGGGCACATAATCATAGCTCGCTCTTATGTTCCTGCTAGCTCGTGATGTATATGTAGTAAGATCATAGGACTGAGCCACTAAAGAGTGAGCAAGTTCATTTTTTTTCTATAAAACTATTAAGGAAGAAGAAATTCTAAGGAAAAGAAAAAAAATGAGAGAGAAATGAAATTTGCTGATTTTCCCCCCTCTTTGTTGTTATACGTAAACCATGAGAAAGAAGTCATGAAACAGTTCATCCATCGATAGGAATGTCTAAAATCAGGTTGGATTCTTAACACCAACTGTAGAAACCCGCCTGATTTCGAGTCCTGACTATCTTAGCAAAAGCCCATTGTCCCAGTCCAAACGTGGCAAACTTCAGAAGTAACAGATGTGTCCAGTACAGTGACAGACTTGTATCTGAAATGCAGCTGTAACGAGCATATGAGATGAAGGAAGGCTCTGAGGCATTAGAGAGTCAAACCGAGCAGAGCCAACTAGTCTCCGTTTGGTGGATGGCAGCTGTCAGAAACCCTGAGTGTTCTGTTCACTCCTCAATGTGTCTGCAAAGTCAGGTTTACAGAGAGGCATCAGTGTGTAAATGTGTCTCTTTCTACCTGCCTTTTGTATTATTTATAAATGTTATATAGTAGATGTATTCTTTTATATATAATTCTCTCTCTAGGCATTCCTCTTTGTATATTTAAAATTGTAATATATTTGAAATTTCATTATTGTTAAATGTTTTACACACATTTGGTATCTGTTACAAAGGTTAAAGAGGAAAGCTTGAGCCAGATTATTTTTGCCCATACACACTTTTTCTATAAAATCAAGAGTCACAGGAAAAAATGTTGGAAGACATCATCATTCCATGCGTTTTTAAACCTCTTTCTTATTTGTGGCTGTCCAAATTAATTGGCTGGAAATTATAGCCCAAGCTGCTTCCTGACCCTTTTACCTATCATGGTTGTATGCAAAGTGGAGGGAATACTAAAGACATTTGTTTCATTAAACATCGCATGTATTTTGGTAGTTTGGCTCTCCTGAGAATTAATTATTCTTAGAGGTTGCCCTTATGAATGGACCAGTCCGCCCGCTCCCTATCTCAGTCAGCCACAAGGACAGTTCTCCCAGCCACAATCAGCCTGGACGCTGACTCCCTTTCCAGGTGCCTTGGTTGACCCTTTCTTTGTAAGTAGATATTCCTGAGATTGTCCGCCTTTAACAAAACCTCAGAAGAACCAAATCAGCAAGCTTTCACAGTGTACTTCAGGAAGACCAGTCTGGCTTTGAGTGTAATTGTTCATCCTTTTTCTCCCTTTTCTCTCAACAATAAATACTAGCAAAAGGATGTCATTACTAAAGCTGGCATAAAACTGTTAGAACTGTGAAGTTGTTTGTTTTAAAGGTCACTATGAGTCAATTCATTCTTTGAACCAAAGAGAGTTGGTCAACCTTGTGGCTGCTCTTTGAGAAAGCCTTAGACGACACTCTATTAAATGAAAGACTACAAAGTAAGTTCTGTTATCTCTTACTTTACACAAAGACTAGTGTCCAGGATCAAACTGATTAAATCATCCCTAACATCCATTCATCTGTATATCGATTACGAAGGGTGTGGTTAGGAGGGGTGCCGGGCCAGCCTCATGAGGGGTCTGTCCCTGGTGCTGTTCCTAATGACACTTTGAATGGTGGCCTTTGCCATCTCTGTGACTCTGAAGGAAGAAACTTCAGATTTGAGAAGTGAGGACAGAGCTGCCTCCTGCCTTCATGGTGGTCCTATTGAAGGAGAAGCTACTGCCTTCCTTAGGGCTTAGCTTTATGTAATCAACAGTCGTCACCAGTGCTTAAGTTTTGGTGGTTTGGATGTTGGTCCCGTTTTTTTTTTTTTTAAAGACTAACAGGATGAAAGACTATTACCGAGAAGTGACAGCAGACACAGACTTCTGAACCATGGCAACTTGTTCCTGGTTAGTCTTTGCCCATAATATGAAGGTCAAAATCTTGGTGGCAGAAGTGGGAAACGAAACAGTTACAGTACTTGAATCATCAAGGTGGCAAAGAGTTCAGTGCTGCCTTGGCAGTTGTGACCATGGTCATGAGCAGTGAACAATTGCAGTTTCAATTTGTAGCAAGTGATTTTTACCATTTTTAATTGTATTTTTTATGTCCATTTTAATATCCTCATGTGCAACTTGGAATTACATCCTGTACCATTCACTGTCCCTTTCCACCATGTAAATACAGTGTAACTGATGAAGCCTGGGGGTGGTGGGGGAGGAGGGGAGAAGGAAGAAGTAGGCTGTATCAGCTGAGAACATTGTAAACATTTAGAAATGTGTGGGTTCAGTCTTCACAGGGAGGCTGTCACATGTGACGAGCCATCCTGGAAAGAAGGGAACCAAATACTGAGTTTCCACATTTGATCCCAGATGCTGCTTCAGCCCCGCCCCTCCTGAAATGTTACTGAAGTTTGGGAGGTGAATTTTGTGCGGCTGCCTCAGTGCTTCCTTTGTTTCATTGCTAGATGACGCCCAAGTCCAAACGGAAGAGTATCCATAGCCGGATGCTGCGGCCTGTTTCCAGGGCCTTCGGTGAGTTACTTCTGTATCCGTGAAGCACCCTCAGCGGGAACCTGGGGCCGCTCGGGGCTGTTTCCCAGGGATGCTCTATGGGAGCAAATGCTAAGAAGGAGACTTCGGTGGTTTGTGGGTGCCTGTGTGCTCTCGGGTGATAGGCCTGACATTCCCTTTACATACAGAGGCACTGAGCTGCGGCCTGGGGCTCTGCTTTATTTCAGAGATGGAGTTTGATCTGGACAAAGCTCTGGAAGAGGTGCCAATTCACATCGAGGACCCGCCCTTCCCGTGCGCCAGGCAGGAGAAGCGCAGCTCGGGGCTGATCGCTGAGCTGCCCTCTGAAGAAGGCAAGAAACTGGAGCACTTCACCAAGTTAAGGCCAAAGCGGAACAAGAAGCAGCAGCCCACCCAGGCGGCGGTAGGTGCCCTGAGTCCCCCCCACCCGTCCAGACACCCAGGGCAGTGCTCCCGACCCAGGGGGACCCCCGGAGAGAGGCCCAGGTGCCAGGCACAGCACGGAACCTTGTAGCGCAGGGAGCAGACCCTCCGCACGGCATCCAAGCCGTATCTCTGCTGGCCGCTTAGCAGTTCTGGAAAAGATCATGCGGTAAAGTTCCCAAGGCCTCGGAGTGGAGGTTCCCTGGGAGGAAATCCTTGGAAAAGTAGCAACCCCGTGCGTGAGCTCAGTGGGTTCCATCCTGGAACGTGTAACGTCTGAGTCGGGTGGGGGGGAGGGCAGCGCGGCGGTGTAAAGCCCCAAAGACCTGGGATGAGCTGCAGGTTGCCTGCGTGTGACTCGGGGTGCACACCTCTGCCCCTCTGGCCGCAACTGCCTCTGCTCCTGATAACCTGCAAAGCCCAGGGATCGAGGCGGGGTTTACAGGGCCGTGCGGAGCCCCCACCCCAGGTCCCCTGCAGGGGAGGGTGGGATGGGTTGTGCTGCGCGACCCTCACGTAGCTCTGACCCGCGCCCCTCTCTGGTTCACGCCTTCCCTCTCTGTTCCAGTCAGGCTTCTGGGAAGGGTTGGCGCCCCGCGCCTCTCTCGCCATCCCCCTCCCCCCGCGATCCTGCAGGATGCCTGCTCTGTCCCCACCTGCCTCTGCGGCCTCCCCGTCTCTCCTGACCTATCCCCTTCCGCAGTGTCTCAGCGGTTAGTGGACATAGAAAACTCCGCTTCCGTGGGCCTCGGAGTTGCCCAGGCTTCTTTTTTTTTTTTTTTTAATTTTTATATAGTTTATTTATTTTTGAGACAGAGACAGAACATGAGTAGGGGAGGGGCAGAGAGAGAGGGAGACACAGAATCTGAAACAGGCTCCAGGCTCTGAGCTGTCAGCACAAGGCCTGACGCAGGGCTCGAACCCACGAACCGTGAGATCATGACCTGAGCCGAAGTCAGTCGCCCAACCAAGCCACCCAGGCGCCCCTGGGCTTCTTTTCCACCACCCGTCCGGTGACACCTTGGAGTGTGTTGCTGGCTGCCTGGGCCATGTGGGCCGAATCTGGGGTTACAGTCTGCGGCTGACCCCTGCCCAGTCTGCTCTGCTCTAGGCTCACCTGCGTCCTGAACTCCAGTGTCCTCAGGCTCAGCACGTTCAAACCTGGGAGCGGCTCTCTCTGTGAACCCGCCTTCCTCTCACATCCCTGACCCCAGTCTCTACCTCTGTGCTCCATAGGGCTGTGCTCACAGGACCCCAGGCGAGGTCATCCTCACAGACTGGGTGTGCACAGTGCACAGCCTGAACAACCCACCATGGAGGCCGTGGCTCTTCCAGTGCCTGCTGTTCACAACTGTTACAGCTGCTTTTATAGCTCTTGTCATAGTGTTTTCTAAGCAGTCTCTCCTCCTCGTCTATAAGCTTCACATAGGAAGTCGGGTAGTTTATTATCCTTGGATTTTTGCTCGGTGCTCAGTGTGGGTTTAGAATATGGTGGATGCTCATGGGTACTTACTGGATCCCACGTGGATGACTGCAGACCTTGATGGGTAAAGGTCCCAAAAATTGTGTACGTGGTCCGTCATTTATTCCTACCAGTTCTGGCTTGTCATGTTGATTAATTTCTCTCCTTTGAATCTGCGTAGCATGACACGGCTTCAAAAAAACCAAGAAAACAGCATTAGAGCATTGTTTTCTCATTTACTTGATTTTACCTTTTTAGTACATGGTTACATATTCTTAGAAGAATAGACTTTTATAAATTTTATTTTTACTTTTTTAAATATCTTAATGTTTATTTGTTTTTGAGAGAGTACAAGTCAGGGAGGGGCAGAGAGAGAGGGAGACACAGAATCTGAAGCAGGCTCCAGGCTCTGAGCTGTCAGCACAGAGCCCGGCGCAGGGACTCAAACTCATGAACCATGAAATCATGACCTGGGCCGAAGTCGGACACTTAACCACCCAGGCGCCCCCAACTTACTTTTAAGTAAGGCCTCCTTAGAGAGGAAAAAAGATGGCCGCCCCCACGCTGGAGTCTAGATGGTCACTGATAAGCAGCTCCTCTTTGGCTCTTTCCATGTGGAGGGTCATTAGCAGTGTGACTTATATGCACAGTGATGGCTGAAGTGTTTCCCTGATCAAGTCTGTGACCACAGAAGGAGAATGTTGTGACCATGTTGAAAAGCCCAGAAGGGAAGGGAGAAAGCTGAGACCGAGGCTCGTGGAGAAATGCACTCTGTACCCGCTGTGGAGGTTTTCACTTCGCCCACAGCAAGGCCGGGAGGCGCGGTCTCGCACACCGCCCTGCGGGGAGCACAGGGTGTGTCCTGAAGCAGTTGGCTGTGGCCGTGGGTCCAAGCCCACCTCGCCTCTTCCCAGAGGCTTGGTGGATGAGAAACATGGCGCACCTTGCTTTCTTTGGGCTCATGGCGAAACTGTACTGATTTATGATCCCACAGCACTTGCAGTTTTCAAAGTCCCTTCCTGTCACTCGACTCTGTGCAGTGGCCCCATTTTCAGCCAAGAGTGAGGGGATCACAGCTTGGCTTCCTCACGAGTTCCGTAGCCACAGTCACTTACTGTTATTATCTTGGTTTGGTTTTGCTACGGTGGAGTAGACTCAGTCTCTCCTCAGTCTGTTTTAACTTTTCTAGAACTTGTCCTTGACCTCTGATGCCCCTCCTGAGCCTTCCTAAGTATCAGAATGCTCAGAACCAAGTTGTGCCTTTTCTTTCTCTTTTCTTTTTACTTTTAACATTTCTGATGCCAAATGTGCGGGTTCCCCTACCCTGCGCCCCCTTCCCCAACTAATTCTTCAACTCTTGACACCAACTGAGTGTCCTACAGTTCACTTCAGTTCTGACACCCCCTGAGTTAGCCTGGACCCCACAGGTTAAGGGCTCAGGGGCACCCCCACTTCCGACACCAGTGCCAGGGTGTCATCTGTACCTCTGACCAACTGACGGTAAATTCCAGAGAGGGTCCCGTGCCCCGTTCCCTGGGTATGATAATTTGCTAGAATGGCTCCCAGAACTCAAGAAGACACTTCACTTATTATTACTGGTTTATTGTAAAGGACGCAGCTCAGGGACAGCCACACGGATGAGATGTGTAGGGTGAGGTGAGGGAAGCCCTTCTCTGGGCAAGTCCGCTCCCCACACCTCGTGTGTCCCGGAGGATCCATTAAGTAGGCTTGGGCACGACTGAGTAAATCGTTGGTCCTTGGTGACTAGCTCCGTCACCAGGCCCTCGTTCCTCCCCAAGGTCAGGGGCAGGGCTAGAAGTCCCAGCTGTCCTGTTGTGTGGTTGGTTTCTCTTCCCCTTAACCTGAAGCTGCCTCGGAGGCCCCCAAGCTTTTTATTGTAAACTCAGAAATGGTTGGAAGGGGCTTGGTACAAGTAACAGAAGATGCTCTCAGAAGCTCTATCACTCAGGAAACGTCAGGGGTTTTAGAAACTGTGTATCAGGAACCAGGATGCTTCGGGTAGCCCACAAGGCTAAGTGAAATGCCAACTGGTCCAAACTTGGATTACTTTGTTGTAACTTTGACTCCTGTGCCAAAAATATACAAATAAGTATCTACGTAAATATGAGTGGAAGACAACTATTTTAAAAAAATGAATAAAAATTTAATCTCCGGTCAAAGTACGATTCTTACAAACTACCAGACATCTTAGGAATAATTGGTCTAGACATTTTACCTATACATTTTAAGTCTTTACTGAACCTCTTGAAAAAAAGAAAAAACTATTTTAATAACAAGAGATAAAATATACCAGTTTTTTTCTTTTTGTCATTTCATTAATGAGTATGTAAGAACGGTTAATCAGGACATCATGGCTGCTTAATCCGTAGAATTGAAGCTTGGGGTGTAGTCATGAGCGACAGACATGAGAGACTCAGCTGATGGGGTCCCTGTCTCCCTGGGAATGTGTGTCTGGACATGGGATCTTTCTAAGCCGAAGGCAGCTTGCTTCTAAAATACCAGCACTGGGGCGCCTGGGGGGCTCAGTCGGTTCAGTGCCCAACTCTTGACTTCGGCTCAGGTCATAACCTCATGGTTCGTGGGTTCGAGCCCCACATCGGGCTCTGTGCTGGCAGTGTGGAGTGTGCTTGGATTCTCTCTCTCCTCTCTCTCTTTCTGCCCTTCCCTGCTCATTCTGNACAGACATGAGAGACTCAGCTGATGGGGTCCCTGTCTCCCTGGGAATGTGTGTCTGGACATGGGATCTTTCTAAGCCGAAGGCAGCTTGCTTCTAAAATACCAGCACTGGGGCGCCTGGGGGGCTCAGTCGGTTCAGTGCCCAACTCTTGACTTCGGCTCAGGTCATAACCTCATGGTTCGTGGGTTCGAGCCCCACATCGGGCTCTGTGCTGGCAGTGTGGAGTGTGCTTGGATTCTCTCTCTCCTCTCTCTCTTTATGCCCTTCCCTGCTCATTCTCTCTTTCTCTCTCTCTCTCTCTCTCTCTTTCTCTTTCTCTCTCTCTTTCTGCCCTTCCCTGCTCATTCTGTCTCTCTCTCTGTCTCTCAAATAAATAAACATTTAAAAATAATAAAATAAAATTCCAGGACTGCCCACATTATTGAGTTGCCGTGAGAAATAAATGGAATAAAAGTATACAGGCCTTTATTAAATGTAAATATTGTTCCTCAAAGCCAGTATTCCCATTTTATTAATATTAACTCTTTACTGTATTAATCTTTGCTTTCCCCTTCATCTCCTGTTCCCCTTCCCTGACACTATAGTGGAGGAGAAAGAGGCGAATGTCCCTAGAAACGGATTCATATTATCCTTAGGTACTCTAATTTGGAGGATTTTTACTGATTTTATTAAGGAGCAAGCCAGCTATTCTATAAAAATTCACATTCAAAAACTATGTCCTTCGTAGAAATGACGTGTAGAAAGTCTGCTTTGGGGATGGGAGCTTCCGGTGGACAAACTAAGGGCGGCAGTGCCATTGCCAAAGGACCAGAGCGTGCCCGCGGACCTATGAGAGGGCACCCCAGGCAACAGAGGGGGCTGCTGTGGGGTGGGGGTCAGGCCAGACTCCTGCTGTTCTAGGCTGTGCTCTTGCTCATATCATAGTCTGACGTGCACAAGCCTGGTCAGGGGACCCCACGGTGGTCATTCAGGGACACAGGCTGCTTTCGTTTGTGGCTCTAGCTCCTTGGTCCTTGGAGTCCTGTCCACTCAGCCAGAGGATGACAGGAGGCCCTTAGGTTCCCACACAGGAGGTTTGATGGCCGGTGTGATGGTGATACCGTCAACCAGCGCGTGGCCGAGGGGCTGCCCCGCGTGTGAGCCTGAGAACCACGTTCTGACCGTGACGCCCATCGGGCAGGTGCCCGGGCTTCATGCGTATCCACTCCCAGGTAGCCCGGCTTCTGCCCCCCTCACCTGGTGTCCCCATGGGCAAAAAAGCATTCCCTAGCGCCTGGAGGGCTCAGAGGTTAAGCATTGACTTTGGTTCAATTCATGATCTCACAGTGGGTGGGTTCAAGCCCCATATCTGGCTCCCTGCTGTCAGCACAGAGCCTGCTTTGGGTCCTCTGTTCCCCTCTCTCTGGGCCCCGCCCCTGCTCCCTCCCTCACTCTCTCAAAAAAAAAGAAGGAAGGAGGGAAGGAAGGAAGAAAGAAAGGAAAAGGAAGGAAGAGAGGAAAACAGTGCACAGAATGAGATTCTGGAAGGCTCCCGGGTTCTAGCTGTGTGGCCACTAACTAGCTTCATCTCCACCAGAGGGAATTCTACAGAGGATCTGCTCAGTGTGCAAGGGAGAATGGTGCCCAGGGCAAGTGACCGAGTTGCCCGTGATCGTGCTCTGAATTGTTACTGTGTATCACGCAGTGGCTTTTCTCCACCTGACACCCAGCGTTCGCTCGCCCAGTTTCTGGCGCGGCCCCACGCTGCTTAGCCCAGGGACGAACAAACTAACTCTGATCAAAACGGACTAACTCCCGGGTAATCCATCGTCTCCCACATGCGTCAAATCACGGTATCACGAGGCTAGAAGGCATTTCAGTGACCTCTTGTCCAGCCCCTCACCAAGTACTTCATCTCTACACGGTCATCAGTAGTTGACCCTTCTGTCTACAGTGCCCTCGCTTGGAAGTGGCCGTTTCCTAAAAGCTCTGGGTGTTGGCATGTTAGTTTCTATGTGTTGCTAAAATCTCTTACTAATTGTAACCTCGCCGCCTTGTTACTGTCATCTGGTGTGGCTCATGTCATTTAAATCTCTCCTCAGCACACTTACAGATGTCTGTGTTATTACCAGCTCTTCCCCTCACTGATCTAAATTCCCTCTGCCCTTTTGATGTCCCTCCTGTGACACTGCCTGCAATCTATTTACGGTTCTTTGTTACTCTTTTCTGAATCAGCTGTGGGGTGGCACCCAAAACAAAATAGGATCCTTTTAGTAGGATCTGGCCATATCACCTCCTTCCTTCAAATTACTGTATTTCTATGTATTCATCCACAGATTATATTCACACACAAAAAAATAATTCTCGTATAGTTAGCATACGGTGTTATATTAGTTTCAGGTGTACAGTATAGTGGTTCGGCAGTTTTGTACATTACTCAGAGCTGTTTGTGATACGTGTGCTCTTAATCTCCTTCATTTATTTCCCCTCTCCTTCCCCACCCCCCAACTTCCCTCTGGTAACCATTAGTTTGTTCTCCATAGTTAATTAAGAATTGGTTTTTTGGTTTGTCTCTTTTTTCTGTTTGTTTTGTTAAATTCCACATATGAGTAAAATCATATGGTATTTATCTTTTTCTGACTGACTAACTTCACTTAGCATAATATACTCTAGCTCCATCCATGTCACTGAAAATGGCAAGACTTCATTCTTTTCAATGACTGGGCAATGTTCCATACCTTATGTACACCATATCTTCTTTAGACACTCATTTAAAGATGGACACTTGGGCTGCTTCTATAATTTGGCTGTTGTGAATAATGCTGCAGTAAACTAAGGGTGCAATAGCTTTTTGAATTAGGGTTTTCATATTCTTTGGGTAAATACCCAATAGTGAAATTACTGGATTGTATGATAATTCTTTTTTTAGGTTTTTGAGGAACCTCCGTGCTGTTCTCCACAGTGACTGCACCAGTTTACGTTTCCCACCAGCAGCACATGACTCATGTCCTCACCAACACTCATTGTCTCTTGTGTTTTTGACTTGACTGGTGTGAGGTGATATCCCATGGTGGTTTTGTTTTGCATTTTCTTGACGATGAGTGATGTTGGGCATTGATTCATGTGTCTTTTGGCCATCTGGATGTCTTCTTTGGAGAAATGTCTGTCCATGTCTTCTAGATTATTTGGGGATTGTGTGTGTGTGTGTGTGTGTGTGTGTGTGTGTGTTGAGTTGTAGAAGTTCTTTATATATTTTTGTTACTAACCCCTTATGGGATGTGTCGTTTACAAATATCTTCTCCCATTCAGTAGGTTGTCTTTCAGTTTTGTTGATTGTTTCCTTTGCTGTGCAGAAGCTTTTTATTTTGATGTTGTCCCAATAGTTTTATTTTTGCTTTTGTTTCCCTTGCCTCAGGAGACATATCTAGAAAACTGTTGCTATAGTCAATGTCGTAGAAATTATTGTCTGTTCTCTCTTCTAGAATTTTTATGATTTCAAGTCTCACATTCAGGTCCTTAGTCCATTTTGAGTTTACTTTTGTATTTGGTGTAAGAAAGTGGTCCCATTTCAGTCTTGCGCATGTTGCTGTCCTGGTATCCTGACACCGTTTGTTGAAGAGACCTTTTCTCATTGTGAATTCTTGCCTCCTTTGTTGAAGATTAATTGACCATGTAATCGTGGGTTTATTCCTGGGCTCTCTGTTCTGTTCCATTGATCTATGTGTCTGTGTTTGTGCCAGTACAGTACTGTTTCGAGTATTACAGCTTTGTCGTATATCTTGAAATCTGGGATTGCGTTACCTCCAGTTCTATTCTTCTTTTTCAAGGTTGCTTTGGTTAGTTGAGGTTTTTGCACTTCCAGACAAATTTTAGTATTATTTGTTCCAGTGTTTAGAAAAATGCTGTTGGTATTTTCATAGGGAATGCATTAAATCAGTAGATTGCTTTGAATAGTATGGACATGCTACAGTATTTGTTTTTCCAGTCCATGAACATGGACTGTCTTTCCATTTGTGGTATCATCTTCAGTTTTTTCATCAGTGTTTTGTAGTTTTTTGAGTAAAGATCTTTCACCATCATGGTTAAGTCTATTCCTAGGTATTTTATTCTTTTTGATGCATTTGTGAATGGGATTTTGTTTTGTTGTTTTGTTTTAATGTTTATTTTTGAGAGAGACAGAGCGTGAGTGGGAGAGGAACAGGGAGAGAGGGAGACACACAAAATCCGAAGCAGGCTCCAGGCTCTGAGCCGAAGCACAGAGCCTGACGCAGGGCTGGAACCTATGAATAGTAAGATCATGATCTGAGCTGAAGTTGGCCGCTTAAATCCACCCAGGCGCCCTGGGATTGTTTTTTTATTTTTATTTTTTGTTTTTGTTTTTGTTTTTTTTCTTTCTGCTACAGTATTATTAGTATATAGAAATGCAGTAGATTTCTGTATATTGATTTTGTATCCTGCAAACTTACCAAATTCATTTATCAGTTCTACTAATTGTTTGGTGGAGTCTTTAGCAATTTTTCTATGCATAGTATCATGTCGAGTGAAAGTTTTATTTCTTCCTTAGCAATTTGGATGCGTCTTATTTCTTTTTGTTGCCTGATTGCTGTCGCTAGAACTTTCCGTACTATCTTGAGTAAAAGTGGTGAGAGTGAGTTTTTTAATAGTTGCACCATCTCAGTGACTGGTTATTGGTCTTACTCAGGCAAGGCCTATAATCTTCTGTTATTTATAACCATATTTCAGACAGAGGAAGGCGGGGCACATACATCAGGAAATCTGAACTTACCCAGAAGTCCTAGCATACTTTTTGTTACATCTCGCTGTCCAGAAATGAGCCACATTTCAAACCTCAGGTGCAAGAGCATCTGGGAAGGTCATGTATTTCACTTGGTCATGTTGATGCTCCAGATGAGTCAGAGTTTTGACACTGAGTAAAGGAGAGAATCTCCTACAAACTGGATAAGCCCAGAGCTGTTTCTGCGGCTATTTAATCAGTTGAGAAATTTTCCTTCCTTGTTTGCTAACTTTTTTTTTTTTCCAATGACTATTGTTTTAATTTAATTGACTTTTTCTTCAGCATTTCTGGAAATTGATCATTTATTTTTCTCTTTTGCTATTGTGGTGAACTGCAATCACAGACCTTTCTAATGTTATACCATTTTTGATAATAATCATGATATTCTTGCTTTTTAAATTTAATCCTAGTATAATTAACATACAGTGTTAAATGAGTTCCAGGTGTATATTCTCGCTTTGTTTTAATATCCTGCTGGGCTTTGTTTACCATATTTTATTGAGATTTTTTTTTAATCTGTGTGCATAAAGAAGAGAGATCTGTAGTTTTCTTATTCTTGTTTAGACCATCCATCTGCTTTGGGTTTTGGAATTATACTATCTTCATAAAATTAGTTTGGAAATTCTCCTTTCTTTTTCTCTGGGACAGTTTGTATGTAATAGAGATTTTCTGTTCCTCTCCTGGGAAGCCATCTGGGCCTGATGTGTTGTATATGTGGAGGTGATCCTTACATGTAGAATTCCTTTTGTAGGGATTTGATTTCTTTTGTTATAGATCTAATCAGCTTACCTAATTCTCTTTGAGACCATTTTGGCCATTGATATTTTTCTAGGATATTGTCCACTTACTCTAATGTTCATGTAGTTGTTTATAGAATTCTAACAACTTTTCAATCTCTCCTGTATCATGTTTCTGTGCCCCGTGTTTCTTCATTTCTGATATATTTAATGTTTCTCTCCTAATTTTGCGAGGCTGTCTTTTATTCGTCTTTTTTTTGAAGAATCAGCTTTTAGTTTCATTAGTCCTCTTAAGTTCGTTAATTTTTGCCTTACATTTTTATTATGTTTCCTTCATTTTATGTCTTTTGGGTTCCTTATTTGACAGCTTAGCTCTCACCGCTCCATGTTTCTTACTGCCTAATATATGCATGTAAGGTTCCAGGACTGTTCAGCTCGCTAATTAGCACTCTTTGGGCGTGTGTGTTCAGAGTTACTAATAATACGCTAATTGTCCCTCCTTCCCGCTCACCTCTCTCCATCCGGCCTATGGAGACATTCCGAGAGAGTTGACAGCTCTTGTCAGAACCCAGGCGCACCACCCATGGTGTCCCCGTGGTGCGTTCATCTTCATAATCCTGGCGGAGGGTGGTCTGAGTTGCCATGAGTGCTCATAATCACCGGCTTATCCTCGAAGCATTCACAAATGGTCCTTTTAGCGTGGATTCATACACCAGAGGCACAAAATCTACCTTCTTGATTTTTTTCAAGTACCGCCAGCAGCCAGTCGAATGGCCTATTTTATTTGCAGAAGCCCCTCTGTGAGTGCAGTTGCAATCATCTCTTCCAGCTGGCCTGGGGAGATGGTGTGGTTCCCCCCCCCCACCCCAGAAACCACACTACACTTTTTACTGCTTTTTTAAATTTAATTTTATTTTTAAATGAGTGTCTAAAGAAGATATGGTGTACATAAGGTATGAGATCTATTTTTTTTTTAATTAAAAAAAAATTTATTTATGGGGGGGGCAGGGAGAGGCAGAGAGACAAAGGAGAAAGTGAATTCAAGCAGGCTCAGCACTGTCAGCACAGAACCCGGTGCGGGGCTCAAACTCACAAACCGTGAGACCGTGACCTGCGCTGAAGTCAAGAATTGGACGCTTAACCCACCGAGCCACCCAGTCATCCCTGTGCTACAGCATCTAGTCTGAAATGTATTCTCCTTGATAGAAAGACCAAAGTCAAATGGGATCCAGAGAACTTCTGATGCCTATATGTCCCTTCCTTTCCTTTTGCTAGAAATTGAGCTAAAACAGCGTGTGTGTTTGGCCTCGAACTGTTTTGACGAACTGTATTTCTTTTTTGTGTTCGGTTTTTGTGCCCCTCTTCATATAAGCTGCAGACGTCTCCACTTCCTATCCTAACAGATGTGTTTTAAACCACACCTCATTGAAGATCTCCCAGTGATACTGGGCTGCCCGTGACCTCTCTGCTCACAAGTGTCTTCATGTCTAAACTGACAGGGTCAACGTGGGGACCCATGTCGGTGGTCCGTCCAGCCCTGAAAGCCACTCATCCTGCAGGAGAGCAGACCACTTTGTTGAGCCCTGTGCGCCTCCATCCCCGAAACCCATTGATGTCCCTCCTCCCTGACCCCAGAGAACTTTCTGTGCTCGCTGCGAATTCTGTTTCAAAGCAGGAAGAAAGGAACAGGATGAGAGGAGAAATTTACGCTGGTAGAAAGTAAATTTTTTTTCTCAGAATAGGAAAGGGAATTTGTGAGGAAGCCTCGGAGGGGAGGCGTGGGTGCACCAGATGGAAGCCCTGTTTAGGACCATATGTCCTGGGCTCCTACCCTGCCCATCCGTCAGTCAGGTGAGCTTTGGGGGTCCCCCTCACCCTCTGAGCCCCTGTTTCCTGTGACTGACCAAAAACTACGATAAAACTATCTTTCCTTTTCAGTGCAAAAGGTACCAGTGAAATGAAATCATAGTGTGCGAGATGCATGTAAACTATGAACTGTTGTACAAACACAGGCAGCCATTGTTACCCTGGAGATCCCGCTCTCCATTCTTTTCCGAGAGGAAAGTGCTAAGAACAAGTTCTGTGCTTCTTTATCTTTTATGACAAAAGTTACTCCTGAGCTTTCAGGCCGTCACTGAATTCTGCAACTTTGCTGATTCTCTGCTCTATAAGAATACACAGCAAAACCTTGCTCCAGTATAAAGCAGTCTTCAGAGAAGTGTAATTGTTTTTATCCACATTTCATGGGGTTGTTTTGTCCATTGTCTGTTATCTGCGCACTTTCAGCAGTTCACAAACATGAACTCACACACACCGTCCATTTTCATAAAGGAGATTTCCCAGGGAGCGAAGTGGATGATTGCCTAAAGCAAATGATTGGTCTTTTCTTTAAAGGAAGGACACAGGCACAGGTGTTTGCAGAGCCCTAGAGGCAACTTGACACTTGCAGACCAGGATTACAGAAGCCACTTCCCCACCGCTCTGTGGCAGGACCTCCAGCCCCAATATCCCGGCCGCAGGAGAATGTGTCCTCGTGCCGGAAGGAATGGGCAAGAGACGCGCTTTCTTGGGCCTGCAACCTGTGGGTGTAAAATAGTGACTTCATCCACCATTGCAGACACACATCAGACTCACTGCTGAGCTCACTGCGGGTGTTCCACTCAAAGCCAGTTCTGACTTGGTAGGTGACGTCCTTACGGCTTCTCTCCTAAGACCCAGGCTTTCGAGTGTCTGCTGGACTCCCGGCCCTGCGTTCCCCACAGCACCTCAGACGCTTGTCAGAAACTGGACTCATCATGTCCTTCCACTGTGGTCCTGGGCCTCTGTTCCCTAGAACCACGCTCCCATTCACACAGCCTAGAACCTTCAACATCATCTGAGGTACCTCCTTTCTTGGTACTCTCATTTCTCCAAGCCTTAATTTCCTCCTCATCTCCTCCAGATTAGACTGGACTGTTACAGGAATCTCTCTTTTGTGTTCCTGAACAGATTCCCCTACTTACAGGGGCGCCTGGGGGGCTCAGTTGGTTAAGTGACCGACTTCAGCTCAGTTCATGATCTCACTGTTGGTGAGTTGGAGCCCCGCGTCGGGCTGTGCTGATAGCTCGGAGCCCGGAGCCTGCTCCCTCTCCCCCGCCACGTGTTCTCGCTCTGTCTCTGTCTCTCAACAATGAATAAATGTTTAAAAAAAAATTCAGTTCCCCTGCTTACAATCCCTTGCTTCTCCCAACTTCATGCTACTCTAGAATTGTCTGAACAAAATACAGGTTGGGCCGTGCCACTCTTTTGTGGGATCCCTATCGCCTACTGAGTGAATTCTGCACTCTTCAGCATAAGATTCAACGCTGTTCACCATTGGTCCTTTTATCATTAGCTGGGAAGTATTCATTCAGCTAGAGATAACGAGGGATACGCGACTAAAAATGGGTGAAAAATACTGGTTTTCTCAGCAGGAAACCCAGACGTCTCAGGACCAAGGACTGGCTTGTGCAGCCGCAAAGCGTACGCACCCCTCTGCTCAATCATCCTCCACATGTTGGCTCTGGTCCTCAGGCTTGTACCCCCTTGAGGTCCACGTGGCCCCTGTAGCTCAGGCATCACGTCCCGCCACGTATAACCACACAGAAAACATACGCTCCTTCCTCTGCAGGAAACCGTGTTCACGAGCCGCTAGCAGATTTCCCTTCGTGCCACCAGCAGTGTACCCTACGCCATGCCTACCAGTCACGGGCCCGGCAGTAGACTTGTGGGATTTGGCTTCTAAAAACCTTGAAGTCAGGCTTTTCTTCCCGCAAGAAGGAAAGGGAGCAGGCGCTGGGGTCAGAGTGGCCGCCGTTCACATCTGCCGCGGTTTGCACTGAGCACTTAACCCCTCGCATGCTCAGCTGGCCCCTGGCCACTGGGATCATCTCCAGCTCAGACCCTGGCGTCTGGTGCATTTTGCCGTGCATTCCCGGTTCCCTCAGATCACCTGCAGTGCTCTCGCTGCCTGGAGGAAGCTGGACTCTTGCCGGCCGCCGGCTCTGACGTGCCCGCCGGCGTCAACCCCGCACCGGGCCGTGTGGCCACGGCGCATTCCTCACCTTTGTGCCCGTCTGTCCTTGCCACAGTTGAGCTCGTGACCTCCATTGCAGTAGCGCAAGGGCCTTGTTCAGTCAGTGCTGTGCTTCCCAGGACCCTTGCTGCGGGGACCTGCATGTGACAGTCATGTTTGCTGAGTGACATTGACTGTAAATTGCCATTTCGCTTGTTGGGTCTGCAGGTCTGCGCTGCCAGCATCGTCTCCCAAGAAGGGGAGCAGAACGGTCTCATGGGGAGAGTGGACGAAGGTGTGGATGAATTTTTCACCAAGAAGGTGACCAAGATGGATTCCAAGTGAGTTCAGAGTCATTTCACTAATAATACTGTTTAACTCACCTGCAAATGACTAAGTTGCAATTCAGCTTACTATGCCAAGGTGTATTTGTTTTATTTATATGTATTATGTGGGATTTAGTCTTCACATAGTTTGCAAAATGTACTCTCCAGACCAGCAATTGTCTCTGTCAACTGGGAACTTATTAAAAATGCAAATTCTCAAGCCACTGCCCCAGACCCACTGAATCAGAGACTCTGGTCCCATGACCGGGCCATCTGTACTTTAATAAGCCCCCAGGGTAAACTGAGGCATGCTTAAGTTTGAGAACCATTGTCCTGTTCTAAAATAGACCACAGAACATACTAGGGTATTTTTTTTAGGGCTTTTTCACCATCACCTGGATCCCTTTATCATAGGGCAGTGAACTTCAACAGCCCACATTACTGATGTCTAAAGTCTCCTTGTTCATAATTTGATGTACATTGGGGGCTCTGTATCACTGCTAAATGCTGCAGCTTCAGTAGACGGCATCACAATGGCAACAGAGTTAGCGAAGAGGCTGCAAGGGCAGCTTCTAAGGCATTTCTTCATTTTCTTATCCCTGAGTCATGCTTCCTTAAAAAGACAATTCTTTTATGACCTTTTATTAACAGTGTTTAACCTAGAACACTCCAGACGTTAAGCGTGGTTTGTAGCCAGTTATTTAACCCCCAACTAAAATGCAGTTGTGTCCCCAAATTCGCTCTTGACGTGGATTTGCGTCTGTAAGGTATTCTTCACCTTGAGACAGCAAATCCGGGGATGAATTGACACCATCCTGATAAGCCGAGGGTGGGCAGGCTGGGCCTGGGTAGGGAAGAAACCGGCCCAGTCCCTAGATGGATGTGCCTTATCTTGCCTCTGCAGAATGGTGAGTTGGAAATCAGCTAAGTTTTTACATCTGTAACGGTATAACTTAGTGCATGTTATAAGCTTCAGGACCCAATTATTTGTCTTCTTTGACACTGACCTTGAAGCCTGGCGTACTAGGAAAGGTGCTGTGCTCCTATCCTTCAAGAGCCAGCTCAGATGTCACTTATTCTTTGAAGCTGTCTCACAATGGCTCGTCTCCCGCCTCGAGATTAATTGCTCTTTCTCTCCTGCTGACTCAACGCTTTTTTTTTTTTTTTTTTCTGTTAGAGAACACATCACCCTTTGAGCATTTCTTTGGTTTTAAATTTTTTCACAGTATGAGGAATGGACAGGTGTATTCTCAGTGTATTCAAGTGAGACCAACATAAACAGAGGGAACTGGAAATTCCCTTTTCATGATTTGCTTTCAAGTCTTTTTCCCCCTAGAAATGCTGCTTTTCAGAAGCAACACCCAGGTCTTACTGTTCGTTGTAACCTCGGTGTCTGACACAGCCCGGATTCTGTAGCCTGCCTTCAGTCACAGCTGCCTGAACGAATTTAGGCAGCCTTGGCCCATATCCCTGCAAACCGCAGACCCACCTCCTCAAGTTCAGATGTCGATATGTGATCCATGGAAAGGTTTATGCACATTTGATCTGAACCATTTGTGTTACACCTGCTTCTGTGTGATTTCCTGTATCCGTATGATGCCTTGTGTAACAGGTTCTGAATGAAAGTTGGGCATATTTACAAAGTGGACAGTCCACTCTACAAAGATACTGCTCTGAGTATGTTCCAGTGCACAAACAGACAGAATTAGACATCAGTTGTCATCAAATAATGATGCAATCTACCAGAAGTTTTGATTTTTTTCATTTTATTTTGTTATATAAAAACAGACTGTCAGTTTGATATGTAAAGGGCTAGGCGTAGGTAAATCGGCAAGCTCTATGAAGAAAGTTTGAAAATCAAAGTTATAAATGTTCATCGTTTAAAATCAGATGTTGGGGCGCCTGGGGGGGCTCAGCCGTTTAAGCCTCTGACTTCAGCTGAGGTCATGATCTCATGGTTTTGGAGTTTGAGACCCTCATCGGGCTCCGTGCTGATGTCTCAGAGTCTGGAACCTGCTTCAGATTCTGTATTTCCCTCTCTCTCTGGCCCTTCCCTTCCCCCTCTCTCTCTCTGTCAGAAATAAATAAACATTAAAAATATTTTTAAAAACATAAATAAAATACCAGATGCTGTACAAGGCTTTGTACCAAAAGACAGGAAAAAAAAAAAAAAACCACCAGAAAGCAAAAACCAGAAAACAAAACTCCATTGTTTCTTTCCCCACTCCTTATTCGCCAAGGGCAATTAATTCCTATGCCTTTAGCTATTTATTTTTTATTTTTGCTTCCATATTCTTCAGTAACAGTTTTTGCTATTTCCTGTTTTTCAGTTTTAGAGAGGTAAGTATGACTGTTAACTTTTCACTATGCAGGATGATAATTTATCTCTGACACACTGTGACCCTAGTGCCCACCACACACACACACACACACACACACACACTTTTCCTCTCCCATCTATATGGTTATATCATAACTGTTGGTTAGATCAGTATGTTCACTTCGTTGTGACCACGTAAACATTCACGGCTGGGTTGCACCGTGATCGTGTCTCCTCTCCTTTACGGCTTTTTCTTTTCCCTGAGGTGATTGATGGCCCCCTTCACATCTGCTTGCTTTTCCGTATTCCTGTCACTGAGTCCCCAGAAAAAGTGAAAATCTCTCCAGTTGTTCCATACCTCCCGCTACACGGAGGAGTACGTCCTTCCCAGGAGACGTGCCCTTCCTTGCTGCCTGATGACTCCGTGGGGCACGTGGGCCAGCTTCCTGCTGTCTTCCGCTGCCCTCCATTCCCTGTGTCTTCTCCTTCCTTCTTTCACTCCTTCATTTTGGGGAATCACCTCCGCCAGTTTCCTCCTGAGAAGGGCAGCTCGGGAGGGGAGCTTCTGAGACTTGTCAGTCTTTCATGTTGATAAATAGTGTGACTCTGTACGGAATTCTAGATTGGAATCCACTTTACCTTAGAATCTTGACACCCTGGGGGCGCCTGGGTGGCTTAGTCGGTTAAGCGTCCGACTTCCGCTTAGGTCATGATCTCGCGGTTCGTGGGTTCGAGCCCCGCGTCGGGCTCTGTGCTGACTGCCAGCTCAGAGCCTGGAGCCTGTTTCAGTCTGTGACTCCCTCTCTCTCTGACCCTCCCCTGCTCACGCTGTCTCTCTCTCTCTCCTAGAAATAAATTAAAAAAAAAACATTTAGAAAAAAAAAAAAAAGAATCTTGACACCCTGGTCCTATTACCTCCTGGCTTCTAGTGTTGCTCAAAGATTGTGCCTTTCGGGGAGCAAGAATGCTCTGTCCCCTTCAGGGTTCTTCTAGCTGGACTAAGAATCACGTTGACATGAGAGAGATTGACAGGAGAGAGACCATTATGTACAGGGAATCTGCACAGACGTGAAATTCCAAAGACAGCCAAGCAACATGAGGTGTATGTGTCATTGTGAACTAAGAAGGTGGGGGGGCGGGGGGCGGTCTGGGACTTCAAAGGGAAGGAATTTACTTCTCAGGAAGAGTAAATGTTTAGTAGACAAATGTCTGCTGAGCCACTCGGTGGGACTTAGAGAGGAGCCTGACCAAACAGGCCTTGCCGGTTCCCTCTCCATCCACCACACTCCTTCATAGCATAGTGTCACTGTCCATGGTGACAGCTCTCTTCGGGGAGCAGGTCCTCCATCTAAATTCCTTTAGGCAGTCGAGGGGAACCGTAAAGCACTTTTCCTGAATCTGCTGGGTTTCAGTTGCTTTTTAACTCAAAATAATCTTCATGCCAAAGCAGCTCATTTTGAAGCAGCCTGCCCTAGGCCCCTCCAAATCCAATGTCAACATGAACCCTGATTCTTTGTGACTTATTTTTCTTCTTACCCTTTTCTGGAAGCATTTGGTATTTTCTCTTTGTTCCCAGAAATTTATAATGTTTGGCTCTGGGTAGGTTTTTTGCTTTGTTTTGTTTTAACCCATTTATGAGGCATTCATGAACCATTTTAATCTGAGAATTCATGTCCTTTGGTTCTGGAATTTTCCTTGAATTTTTTTTTCATGATATCATCCTTCTTTTTCTTAAAACATCCGTGATTCCAATTATGTGTTTCTTCTATTAATCCACTAGTTTTTGTTTTGTTTTACCTCTTCTCCCTCATTTTCTTATTCTTTCTGTTACCCACCTTCCTATTCCCCACCTGAGAGATTTCCTCAGCTGTATCTTCCAGTCTTGAGTTTTATACCTCTGCTGTCACACTTTTCTGTTACGCTTGTTTGAGGAGTCAGGGCACTAGTGAGCTTAGAAGTTGGTGAGTGTGTTAGAGGCAGTTAGTGTCTAAGAGGACGCCTGGTGGCAGCTCTCCCACACAAGCCCCATCACACCAGAGGGGCCCAAGATGGCGGCCCATGACAGGAATCCCTGACCAAATAAGGAAGAGGCACAAAACCCTGCTTCCCCTTGCCAAGTTATGAATATGCTAGTCTCTTGTTATGTTAACAACTGCAGATCAGATAGAGTCCCAAACCCCAGCGCACAGCTCTCACTTGAGCTCACTTACTCTCACAACTTGAGAGTGTACTTGTTTTGTTTTGTTTTCTCAAAGATTTTATTTTTAAGTAATCTCTACACCCAATGTGGGGCTCGAACTCACAACCCCGGGATCAAGAGTTGTATGCTCCACCAGTGAGCCAGCCAGGCGCCCCTCAAGAGTGTACTTTGGCTTCAATAAACTTTCCTGCTTGTGTCGCTCATCCACTGTGTTGTGTCTGCCCTTGAACTCTTTCTCGTGAAGAGACCCAGTGGGACGGGCTGGGTCAAGGGTCAAGGGTCCAGAGTCTCCCCAGTTCATCTGGCCACAAGTAGGGCCTGTCTGCTGGTGGACTTCAATGTAGGGTACCCGTCTTGGGCCATTTTGCTGAACAGGAGTCTCCCTGATTATCAGAATCTTTAGGTCTTTTCTCTTGGGCTTGTTGGGAAATTTGATCTTCTGCCTAGAGGCCATGAACCTGGCCACCCCATTCTCGGATCCAGAATGAGAGAAAGGGGCTGGGAGTCGCACTGTCCCAATATGCAGGCTTTCCCTGGGTAGGGGAGGAAAAATAATTTTCTCTCTACCCTTCTAGGTTCTTGCCTGAGACAGGCCTTGCTAGGCTGAGAGCTATAATACGAGACAGATTAACAAAAGGAAAACAAAACAGAAGTTCAAGAACATGGGGTGCCTGTGTGCTTCAGTCCTTTGAGCATTTGACTCCTGATTCCGGCTTAGGTCATGATCCTAGGGTCATAGGATCGAGACTGAGCCCTGTTTCAGGCTCCATGCCTAGCATGGGATATTCTCTCTCTCTCTGTCCCTTTCCCCCCACCTCTAAAAAAAAGAAAGAACTTTAAGAACATGTATACCTCCTAGCTGCATGGGAGAGACCTGGAAAAACTGAGTAGCTCTCCAGAATGGCCCAGGCCACCACGTTAAATACCGTTTTCAGCTAAAGGCCAAGGTCATGAGGACTGTGACCAGGGCAAGACTGTTGTGCCCACTGAAGTCCATGCCTTCTCCACTGCTAATTTCTAGAGATGCTAGAATTTCCTGCTCCCCAGAGGAGACACCTTACAAAAGAGATTTCTCTTGTTAATATAAATGTCTCTTCTGAAAGGGCAACTTCTTAGTTTTTAATTTATTTTTTTAAATTTACATCCAAGTTAGTTAGCATACAGTGCAACAATGATTTCAGGAGGAGATTCCTTAACGCCCCTCCCCCATCTAGCCCACCCCCCTCCCACAACCCCTCCAGCAACCCTCTGTTTGTTCTCTATATTTAAGAGTCTCTTATGTTTTGTCCCCCTCCCTGTTTTTATATTATTTTTGCTTCCCTTGCCTTGTGTTCATCTGTTTTTATCTCACAGTCCTCATATGATATTTGTCTTTCTCTCGGGGCATGTGCGCCTTTGAAACAGCACACCTGTATCCCTTGAATAAATACCTACTAGTGCCAGTGCTGGCTTGTAGGGGAGTTCTATTTTTAATTATTTGAGGAACCTCCACACTGTTTTCCAGAGTGGTTGCACCAGTTTGCATCCCCACCAGCAAAAGAGACCCTCTTTCTCCACATCCTCGCCAGCGTCTGTTGTTGCCTGAGCTGTTAGTGTCAGCCATGCTGACGGGTGTGAGGTGGTACCTCGTTGTGGTTGTATTTGAAAGGGTAACTTCTACTACTCAGTTTTCACAGCTTCTTCAGCATCTGCTATTTCTTAATCAGCCTAAAATAGTCCATACACCAGAGATGCACGTTTTGGGGTGCCACAGTCCGCCACCCTCCTCCTGAGCCTCTCGTTTTCACAACAGCGTGCGTTCCTCAGCTGTCCCGTCCCTCACCCTGGGGTGCCAAGGGGGCGCCAAGGGGGTACTTTGGGTCTCTGGTTTGGGGAGAGGGTCTGAGGGTTTGGCAAATGGGCTTCTGCATCTCTCCCTCTCTGGCTCCCGCTTCCTTCTGTTTCTGGAGGTGCTTGGAGCCCCCCACCAACCCAGCCACCTCTCGTCGCCCCTCTGGCCACTCCAGAGGTCAGCGGCCCCAAGTCTCTTACATCCCTTGTCACTCACAACTCTCTTGGCTTCCAAAGTTTGCTGCCTTTCCTCTTCCCTGAGGCTCTTTTTGCCTTTTTTTTTTTTTTTTTTTTTTGCCTTTAAACCTTAGGCTGTGATCACTGGGGACTCAGAGGAGCTAAGGGGCTTGGGTCTGCCAGCTCCAAGCGGAAGGCGGCAGTGAGACCTCCCCCAGCCCATCTCGCTTGCTCTTTTCCATCCAGCCCCCAGTTCTGCACGTTCTCTTGCATACAGCTCTCTCCCAAAGCTCAGTCTCTGTTGCCTCTTTCAGTGGTATTCCGCTTAAGCAAGGACCTGCATCGTTGTCTGGGTGGAGCAGTAAGGGCAGAGCCTCAGGTGTTCTCTACTGATCATGCAAGGATTTCAGGTGCTTATAGGGAAATCTGGCCCTTTCTGGCCCCTGTCAAATCAAATAAGGCTGTCGCCCACCTAGGTCTTTGAGGAACCAGCTTCTGGAACTTAGGCAGTTGACCAGAGCATTTAAATACAGAAACACCTAGGGGCGCCTGGGTGGCTCAGTCCAACGAGCATCGAACTTTGGCTCAGGTCACGATCTCATGGTCTATGAGTTCAAGCCCCATGTCAGGCTCTGTGCTGACAGCTCAGAGCCTGGAGCCTGCTTCAGATTCTGTGTCTCCCTCTCTCTCTGCCTCTCCCCTGCTCATGCTCTCTCAAAAATAAACATTTTAAAAAACTAAAATAAATGCAGACAGAGACACCTCATCTCTACTGGTCCCACCACCTATATCTTCTTCATAGGTGGCGCCTCAGTCCCCTCCCTGTGACTGTGAGGACAACATCCACACTTCTGTTTACCAAGTGCAATGACTGAAATGAAAATTTTTACATGCTTCGTGAGGGTGGCCCTCTATAAGCAGCAATCTCCGTATTTGTGTTTTGACCGATTCTTGCTAGAACTCTCATTACAGCAGAACCCACAGCATTTGTTCTTTTGAATCGCAGGCGATCAGCCTCGAGGGGCTCGGAGTCCCATGAGCTGGGCGAAGGAGGAGAGGAAAAGAAAAAGCGAGATTCTCGGAAGAGCAGCTTTCTCAATCTAATCAAGTCCCGGTCTAAAACAGAGCGGCCCCCGACGGTCCTGATGACCGACGAGCCCTCGTCGCCCAAAGGGGCCGTCCGAAGTCCGGCCTCGGACACGCCCAGGAAGGACGCCAAGCCAGCCGAGCACAACGGCAGTTCTGAGCGTCAGGAGGAAATCAAAACGCCCGACGCCCTGGAGGAAAGTCCGGGGGAGGACGTGGGGAAGGCGGACCGCGGTGACAGCAAGAGCAGCCCGCAGGCCGGGCGGAGGTACGGGGTCCAGGTGATGGGCAGCGGGCTGCTGGCGGAGATGAAGGCCAAGCAGGAGAGGAGAGCTGCCTGGGCGCAGAAGGTGAGGTGCCTGCCTTCCCACGTGGTCGTCTCTGGGGTGGTGCCGGCTGGGTGTTTCCAGACAAGGGAGGTGCAGAAATAGCTTCCTTCCCACGTGGTCGTCTCTGGGGTGTCACCCCCCGTTCGGTGTTTCCGGGCAAGGGAGGTGCAGAGATGCCCATCTGGTTGAATATAAATCTGTGAACAAAAGGCCTTTTCCAAAAGAGCGCAGGGCACCAAGGCTGTGCTTTCCCTTGGGCACTGGGACCTTCCATTTGGAGGCCACACCGCGAGAGCCGCCTTCCCCCCTGCGAGGTGCTTCCTGTGCGAGAAGCATGGACACCTGTTCCGGGAAAATACTCAAACCTGGGGAGAAGGCGGAATCTGTTGCCTTCAGACAGAGACCCCAGGGTGACCAGAAATGAAGGGTCAGAAGCAGATATGAAGACTGAAACCGTTGGGGCGCCTGGCTGGCTCAGTTGGCTGAATGTGTGACTCTTGATCTCAGGGTTGTGAGTTCAAGCCCCATGTCAGGTGCGGTAGAGACCACTTAAAAATAAAACAGCATTCGGGGCGCCTTGGGGGCTCAGTTAGTTAAGCATCCAACTTTGGCCCAGGTCATAATCTCGCCTTCCTAAGTTCAAGCCCCATGTTGGGCTCTGTGCTGACAGCTCAGAGCCTGGAACCTGCTTTGGATTCTGCATCTTCCTCTCTCTTTCTGCCCCCCCCCTTGCTCGTACTCTGTCTCTTTCTCTTAAAAATAAACATTAATAAAAGATTTTTTAAAAATATTTTAAATACTGAAAGCAGATTCTAATTATATGAAGGTAGATCTGCTTTTCAGTTTTTTTCTTAATTGGTCCCCCTTTCCAAGCCTAAAAATTCATTCCTCTTTTACAGATTTGCAAATCAGAAGACAAGAAAGGTGGGGTGTTCTGTTAGCTTTGATTGGATACTTGATCATTGAGATACATTGTCGATTACTCTGAAGAAAAACGTGATCATTTAAAAATGCCCAGGGCCCCTCAAACTCTGACTCAAAGCATCACTTATTTACTCTCTGAGCATCTTTTAAAATATACATTGCGGGTTTTTTTCTTCCCCTTTTCTCACTCTTTTCTCCTGCAGCTACTTGCCGGATTGCAGCGCTATTGTGGTCACGGAGACCCATGTGAATCCGGGTTCTGGGTTTTGTGCCTTATTCGAGCTCTTTTTCTTTATCTAACTGGGTTTCCCAAAGAAAGGAAAATTGCATGTCTGTTTTATTTGAAGTGTCAGAATAAAACAATTCGCCCCAATGAGCCGTTGAATTTTAGAAAGTTACTCCAACTATATTATATACCAGGGTGCCAAGGGCTGTTTTCTATCACTTAACAACTGATTATTTTTTTCTTTATATCTTCTATGACGTTGGATTTTACCATAGCCCTCCAGCCAGCACTGTGGCTCCCCAGCACCCTCCTAGTGAGATCCCTCCGACCTCACCCACTGCCCCTTACGGAAGGGTGCAAAGGGATGCAGAGAGGACCGTGTAACTGCGTTCTGCTAACTCGGCAAGGCAGGCCCTGGTCAGAATTCTGTGACCGCATCACTGGCAAGTCGGACGCCCAAGGAAGGGTTTAAATTTCAATCTGTTTTATAGAATTTCTTTACAACAATGAACATGTTGTTTTCACTAACGAGCTGTTTATTTTATCACTGTTTTCATTGATGAACAGCTGCTTTTTGGTAGAAAGATGCGGAAGCTCTAGAGGGTTTTTTCCATATGCTTTGGATTTGATACATAAATTGGCTCGAAGTGACAAAGTTCCTGTAGTTCAGAAAAGTCTTTTTGTTGGAGGCTTATAGTAATGACCTCGTAGCACCATCTAGTGTCTTGTTAAAACAACACCAATAATAAAAATCCTTCATACAGGCGGACCCCAGAGATAGTGCAGGTTCGGTTCCAGACTACCACAATAAAGTGAACATCGCAATAAAGCGAGTCAAATCAATCTTTGGGTTTCCCGGTGCACAGATAGTTACGTTTACACGATACTGTAGGGTATGAGGTGTGTACTGGCATCATGTCTTAAAACACAATGGACACACCTTAATTTTAAAATCGTTTATGGATAGCAAGTGCTCACTGTCATCCGAGCTTGCTGGTGCCAGGCCTTGCCTCCACGTCGATGGCTGCTGGCTGATCCGGGTGGCGGTTGCTGAAGGCAGGCTCTCCCGGCCTTCATAGAACTGAAGAGAGTCAGGGCCTTGCTCCGGATTACGCTTTGGCTGAAGGGAATGTTGGGCTGGTTTGACCTTCTCTCCAGACCAGTCAAAGTCTCTCCATGTCAGTAGTAAGGCTGCTTCCCTTCTTATCATTCGTGCGTTCATTGGAGTTACATTTTTTTCAAATTTATTTATTTATTTTGAGAGGGAGTGAGAGAGAGCAGGGGAAGGGGCAGAGAGGGGGGGGGAGAGGAGAATCCCAAGCAGACTCTGTGCTGTCAGTGCAGAGCCCGATGCAGGGCTCAAACCCATGAACCATTGAGATCATGACCTGAGCCAAAACCAAGAGTCAGACACTTAGCCGACGGAGCCACCCAGGCGCCCCTGGAGTCATACTTTTAACTTTTCCTTTGCATTCACAGCTTGGCCAGCTGTTTGGCACCGGAGGCCTAGCTTTCGGCCTGTCCCACCTTTCAGCACGCCTTCCTCACTGAGCTTAACCATGTGTAGCTTTTGATTTAAAGTGAGATGCCACACTCTTCCTCCACTTAGAGGTCACTGTCGGGCTACTTACTGGCCTGATTTCAGTACCGCTGTGTCCCGGGAACTAAGGGACCTGAGGAGCTGGAGAGAGACGGGATGGGTGGGGCAGAGCCGTCAGAACACGTACAACATCTGTCAATTAAGTTTACTGCCGTACGGGGGCGCCGCAGACAGTTACAAGAGCGAATCACTGAGCACATGTCACGATAACAAATATAACAGCAATGGAAAAGCTTGAAATGTTGTAAGAATTACCAAAACGTGGCACAGGGACACAGAGTGAGCAAATGCAGTTGGGGCAGTGGTGCTGCCGTGAACCTGCAGTTTGTAAAAACCAGAACAGTGTCTGCAAAGTGCAGTAAAACAAGGCATGGCGATACTTAAAGTTCAAACCAGTCATGGGAACTCTATCAGAATAATAATAAAAAAGGTTTTCAAAAAGCAGCATAAGAACATTTTCCCCTGAAATTCCATGACTGTATTCTGTAGGAAGTCAACAGCATTATTCACCAGTGGTCAATAGATGGTTGACTAAAAATAAAGTATTGTGTTTTCACTCTTCTTGACACTTCACATTGAATGCATGAATTTAAAGAAAAAGAACCATGAAAAGGAAGACAGAGCACCTCTCATTCTTTAGCAAAGGAGAGGACATGTGTTGACTGCCTGGGAAAGCCGGGAAGGAAACAGTAAGAACCACCCCTAGGATTATTTTCTTCTAAATATTTTTAAAGTTTATTTTTGAGACAGAGAGAAAGCACAAGGAGGGGAGGGTCAGAGAAGGAGACACAGAATCCGAAGCAGCTCCAGGCTCAGAGCTGTCAGCACAGAGCCCGACGTGGGGCTCAACTCAAGAACCAGTAGATCATGAGCTGAGCTGAAGTCGGGCGCTTAGCTGACACCCAGGGGCCCCACCCCCTGGATTACATGTTAGATGCGGTGTCTCCTTCCGTGTGTGTTCGTCCTGGCCACGTTTAAATAGTCCACTGTCTTACTTCTGAGCCCAGGTAGACGTGCCTCTGCCTTCTAGAGGCTGTAAGATGCCAGGGGAGGTGTTAGGCCTCGGGACTGGTTAAGCCCCGCCTCCTGACCGCTCTGTTCAAGGGCTCTGGCGCCCCCTGCTGGTCCAGGCGGGGGACTTCTTGGCTGGTGTTCACCTTGCAGACAAGTCCAGGGCGCTCCCGCAGGCCTGGTGCCGGCTTCCTGTCCTCGGGATCACTTTTCCGTAGCGATGCAGAACAGTGTGCCCATTCTAGCGGTGGGAGTCGTGTGCACACCGCTTCTCGGAGACCCCCCTCCCCCGGGGAAGCATCTGCAGTCTTGCTGAGAAAGTCCTCAGCGCCCGCGCTCTTGGTGCGTGTATGGCTGTGGCCCAGCGGTCAGGGCGGTGTATGGGTCAGGTCTCACCCGTGTTTCAAATAACCCCTCCTCTGTCATGGAAAATACCAGAAAGCTAGGAACTGCCCACCGATACTGGCTTTTCAGGCTTGTCAGACACATGAGTTGAGCAGGAAGGGGCAGGCAAAGGTCAGGCAGCCCTGGGAGTCCTTGGCACCCTCTCTCCCCACCTCCTACCCCCTGCCCCCCTCCCCAACCCACCCACCTAATTTGTGTTTTAAGACCGGAGGTGGGTGCAGATCATCTTCGTCAGTAGGGTTCTTGGAAGCAAACACTAGACTTTACATACAGCTTTGTATCTAAATGCCTTGGTTTCAAGCGAACTTTCCTTTCCGCACCGCGAGAGGCTGAGTCCCAGCCTCACAGTCACAGCTCCGGCTGACGGCGCCCCCCCACCCTGGCCGTCACTAACCCCTTCACCTCAAGTTTGGGGTGGTGGTGGTGGTGGTGGTTTTCCTTCATTAACTCCAGCCTGGCCTCCGTTGCTTCCTGAACCCCTGCGGTTCCGGCTCCGTGGCAAGGGGGCCCCTGCCCGTGAGGCCCCCTTTTCCCTATTTTGTACATCGAAGAAAAATAGGTTTCCGCTGCTTTTAACACTTGGTTGTTGGAACCCAGCTCGGAGAGGGTCCTGTCCGCTCAGAGCATTCGCGCCCCGTCGCTGGGAGCTTCGGGGCTGCAGAGAACACACGGGTGTTCCAGAAACTACCCACGGGAACCAGGGGCCGCCACCACGCCCACAGGCTTCCCCTGAACCCACACACCTGTCACCCGGGGACCTGAACACACTGCGGTCCCCGGAGCCCTGGCTGTGAACACAGAACACAACACGTGCCTCACAGCTATGCCCACAAGGAGGCCCTCGGGGGGACAGGCCGGACGCGGTCCGTGGGACACTGGTCAAGGGGCCTTTATTTGCTGTCATTTATTATCTGCTTTGTTGTTTTTCTTACATTTTAAACAAAAATGCCCTGGGGGGGGGGGGTGCTGTGCTTGAATTTTCTAGAAGCTCGGGAACGATGCCGCCTCTCAGGACTCTTCCAGCCTGGGCAGCACAGAACGGCTGGACGGAGGCGGGGCGGGTAAGTCCGGCGAGCGCCACCACCCTCTCAGGAGACACTCTCGGCGTCTGGGTCCGGGAGTCTCACATCCTTCGCAGAAGAAAAATAAAAATGGGCCGTGAGAGTGGGTTTCCGGGTCCCGGGGTCTCAGCTCGTCCCAAAGCCCACATTCTTCCCCTGCCGCACGTCAGCCCGGGGCATGTCCCCACCCCTGCAACCACCTGCCTGCACAGGGCACCTTCTCCAGTTTCCCGAGGGGAGGGAGTTTCCTTAAGAGCAGCTCCCCAGCTGTGGCCTCGGAGGAGCCGGGGAGGCGGGGACAGGGCTGAAGAGCCACAGGCGGTAGGTGGAAGGTGGCCCATTTGTTTGACACGACGGACTGTTCTTTCCCTTCGCAGACGTAGTAAAAGCATAAGGCAGCTTTGATGGAAACCCGAGAGTCACTTACAAATTGCATGTCAGAGCCCTCACTTTGCTGTTTGAAGTTCCTGTGTTGAGCTTCGGAATTTTCACGCTGTGCGCGCCGGAGCATAGCGCCTGTTTCACCAGCTGCTTTCTGCCCGTTGTCTAGACGCTTCGGGCAGCAACAGGGCAGAGGCGTGAGATGAGGTGACGTTCAGGCGGTTTTCGCTGAACGTGAGGTTGTGGGGTGTCCGCGCAGCCCTGCCGCTGAGGGCCTGCAGCCTGCCGAGGCTGGTCCAGGACCCAGCCACCGAGAGGCGACCGGGCCCCTCTCGGGACCCCGTGCCAGGCCTGAGCAAGGTCGGCGGCCGAGGCGCGGAGCCCGCTCCCTCTCCGCGGTAGCAGGGACGTGGACGCACCT
>NW_027530352.1:946951-958294 GCF_008692635.1 Crocuta crocuta | reverse complement strand
CGGGCGCAGGGCGGGCGCCGCGAGGGGCAAAGGCTGCGAGTTTATCAGCGTGAGGCCCGGGGCCCCGACACCCGCCCTGCACAGGGGCGCCAGTCGGGAAGGCCGCACGGAGAGAGTCTTGGGCTGACCCTGTCGGTAGGGCTCGATTGAGCCTTCTGAGACCCGTGTGCAGGGTCTACACAGGGAGGGGAAAGCAAACGTTCCTCTCTTTACGTGCCCCCCATGTTCTGTGAAATGTTTCGGGTTTAGAACAGGGTTTGGCAAACTCCGGGCCTGTTTTTGTAAATAAAATGTCATCGGCCGTCTGTATTAGCTTTTCCGCTAAAATGTCGGAGTTGAGTAGTTTGGACAGAGGCTGTTGGCCTAAAGAGCCTGAAATATTTACTGTTGGGCCCTTGACAGAAAAAGTGAGCTGACTCTAGGTTTAGAAAATCTAACGATAGAAGAAGCCTAAAAACATTAGAAATGGATTGGACTCTGCTTTATTCTCTCCTACATTGGCTCCTCCGAATGGGGTTCTTTTCCTTTGCTTTTCTCCAACGGTCTATTATAAGAATTTTTAAATGTGTGCAAAAGTAGAGTGGATAATATAACGAACCCCACATCACCCCTTCACTTTCACCCCTGTAATAATTAGGCAAGTGAGGGTAGAGATAGGTAGTCAGCTTATGCCCATCATCATCATCACTGCTGATCTTTTTGTTTAATGTTTATTTATTTTGGGAGAGAGCGCAAACAGGGCAGAGAGAGCAGAGCAAGAATCCCAAGCAGGCCCTGTGCTGTTAGTGCAGAGCCCAGTGCAGGGCTCGAACTCACCAACCATGAGATCATGATCTGAGCTGAAATCCAGAGTCAGTAACGGATTGAGCCCTCCAGGCGGCCCCCTCACTGCCAGTCGTAACTCTGTGCCAGGCAGTGTTCTAAGTGTATCCACTTTATGGGGATAAACTCTCAGTGTCCTCACCCCTGTTCCATTGCACAGATGTGGAAAGTGAGGCCCAGAGAGTCTCAGTTTGGCAAGTCGTATAGCTGGTAAGCAGCAGCGGATGCCAGGGCCCCCCCAGCTGTAGGGGTGACCACCCCCGCGGGCCTCCCCCCACAGGCATGCACACCAGAAAGTAAGACGCACGTCTCATCATAGTCATTTGTCAACATGCAGAGGATGTGGTGGAATGAGGAAAGGTAGTGTCGCACGAGCCTAGACTCATTCCACTTGTGGGTCTTTCCCATTTTCCCTCAAACACGCCTCTTGTTCACCGAGCAGCCAGCTGGTTAATGCTCTCTGGTCTTCACAGCCCCTCGGTCCCTCAAGAAACCCAGTGCGCAGTCTCCAAAGAGCAGCCTCAGACAAAGAGAGGCCCTGGGGTCACCCCCACCAGCTGACCCTTGGGGCAAACCACTTAGGACTTCCTAGTTCTGTGCAAACCTCTTTGCACACCAGTTTGTTATGATAGGAAACACAAAATATTTCTTGGCGCCCACAAAATATCTTCATGATAGCGTGGGAAGAAGGAAGGCAAAAAAAATAATAATAATGAAGAAAACACTTTGAAATGACTACGTGGGAGCAGGCTGGTGTTTTCATAGGCAAGGCGCGTCCCTAGTCGGCGGCAAGGGGGGCAAGCTCTTCTAAAATGAGCCTGGTCTGGTGTGTACTTTGGCTCCCCAGTGGCGAATTCCAAATGTAAGACTAGCTGGATTCCCAGTATTCTGTTGCACGGAGCTGCTGTTTTCTATGTGTTTGTTAAATGTATCCATTTATTTCCTAGCACTTAGTCTGTCGAGAGTTATGTTAACATGCTCGTTTGTTTTCATGGCGCTTGAGAATTCAGCAGGCATTTTTGAATATGCCATCTCCTTTCCTTTCCTCGGCTCCGGCTCCGAGAGGCCGCCCCAGCAGGGAGAGCGCTTCCGCGGTGGTAGGGTCACAGCCTGTCAGTGTAGGGAAGCACGTAGGAGAGTTGAATTGGAAGTTGAAGGCTGAAGAGAATCCTCTGTACACACGCACGTGCACACATACGTGCGCACACACGCACACACACACACCAAGTTCAAATAACCTTGTGGGCAGTAGGGCAGAGAAGAGGGCGTGATTCAGTAAATCTTTTCAGAGAAAGTGAAGAAGTTAGCCTGTAGAATTAAGAAACTAGAGTTCTAATCCTAGAAATTCTGTCATCATTTTCCTTCAGCGGGTCATTTAATCTCTTCATTTGTACAGTGATCACCAACGTCCTTCTGATCCCAAAAGTCCATCGACTCCAGGTTATTCTTGGTGGGCTCAGTATGTGTATGTAGATACATGAGCCTGCGTTCCTACGTGTACGTGTGTGTGCGTATCACGTGACCACTGTAGGGACAACAGGTAAAAGCAGTGGGTTATAAATATCACACATTTTAAGAAAATCGAACAGCCTCTGTGTCTGAGGCAGAAGGAACACTGGCTTCACTTACAGCGTCTTCTTCAAATATCAGCCTGTTGAAATTCTATGTCAGCAAGATAAATTCACATCTGTCTGTGAATTTTAGAGATTTTATCCTTTCATAAGTTTCAGTTATTTTTCTCCCTACTGTACATAGCTGTTACTTGCAGAGACATGAAACTCAGTCTTGGCCAGAAAAATTCTCTGATACTTTTAAAAAAGTGATTGGCCGTTTGTATTTAGAGGTTAACGTGGCTTATGTTTTAGGAATCTTGTTTGTGGCCCTGCTTGACTCATGCGTTTGTGTCTCCCTAGAGGACACCCCAGACTCTCCATCCAGCCCTGGCTCTTCTAAAATTGCTCTTCTCCCACCTGTCCTGAAAAAAGTTCCTTCGGACAAGGAGAGAGATGGTCAGATTAGCCCCCAGCCCAGCCCCGGGACGTTTTCCCAGGAAGGTAAGAAATGGTTTCTCTCTGTTAGCTTTCTCCAAGGAGAGTCCTTTCAAGAGAAAGGAATTAACTCTGGTCTTGACCAGTATCCTAGAGTTTAAGTGGGCATCCTTTAGACTAAACTTCTGGGACCAGAGCGGTTTCCTAATTCAGAAACTTGATTCAATTGGATTGATGACATTGGATCTTCAGGAAGGAATGTATACAGAGAACAAAAGCTTAGCAGACATCCCAATCCAAGGTTCACCTTCTTTGTAATCACTCGGGGCTCCCTCTCTCTGTTAAATACACGGTTAAGTTTTGGGTTCTAACCTCCGTAAAGTATATTTGCCATCTCTAAGTCCCGCCTGTGAAGAAGCTCTGGAGCCCCAGAGTCATTACCTATGACCAGATGACTCTCACTGTGGTTTAAGTATATGATGCTTTTAGAATTCCTTGACCTTTCTGGCTTTGACATCTTCCTCCACTGGCCTGTTTTATTAATGGCAGCCTTGTGTTGAAGTTAATGGAAAGTATTTCCGAGTATTATCTTTGTGATAGGACAATAATAAAAATAAGTGAACAACAGCAAAAACACCACCGCCTGCTTTCTCCTCTCCATCCTTCAGATTCATTTGGTGGGCGCAAGCTTCCCTCACCTATTGGCTATAAATAAAAGAAGGTAGGGATTTGACCAAAGCCGATAAACTACTCCTGTCAAACAGCAGCTAAGGCCGTGAAAGGTAGCGAGCGCCTACAGTATTGTATGCGGAATGAATACATGGAGGGTTTGGTGTTACAGCCACAGCCTTGGCAAGTCTTGGTGTAGAAGGAACACTGGGCAGCAGTCAGANCCCACCTGCCCTCATTCTGCCTTCTCTCTGCAACTGCTGACTTCGTGTCCTTACTTAGAAGGAAGTTCTGAAGATGGCTTAACGTTTATGAAAGCGATGTTTTCTGGATGCCCGTATGATTGCTAACAAGGCCTCGAGTAACCCACCAGCCTCCTGAGTCCGAATGGGGACCCTGGAGAGTGAATGCTAGAATCCGCTGGCGTGCCCTTAGCCGCTTTGGAAAAGTCCTGTGTTCTTTCCTGAGGAACTAGGTCACGCCTCAGACATTTGTGAGCTCTGGGGTAGATGTGTGATTCCTTTCCTCATTCCCCCATGAGAGTAAACACGGTAAATGATTCTAGCCCCCGTCTTTCTAGGTAGAGACTCTAGAGCTTTCCCTGAGATCCACAGTAAGTTAAGCACAGAGGTCATCGTGGTGGTGTCACTTGGTGTTGAAACTGAACTGAAAACATACATGCCATCTGAGGACAGCGTGTAAATGTCCAAGGTGATGAGTCTGACTTCAGTTTATTTATCAGCTCATTGGCAGCGCTGGCCCAGGAATGATAGCCACTTGGGAGCCCTGGCTTTTTCTTTAGAAAATGTTCCTGATGTGCTCACTCCTATTTTCTTGTACGTTATTTCATGCTGGTTACTTCATTTCCTTGTTCTGTGCCTCCCTCCGGACTAGCGTGCCCAACTAATTTCTGAAACAGGTAAATGGCTACGATTCTTCTGGATTCTTCCATAGTGAATGTGATTTTCGTTAATCCATCCTGGAATCAAAGTGGTACCACGGGAGCCTTTTGTTAGCACCTTTTTTGGGGCAGACTCGGAGCTCACCTCATTTTGCACCACATTTCCATAATGTTGGCTGTTGAATTCTATAGGCGCTGGTGTATCTGTGCGGGACCAATGCTGTAGATTCCGTAACGCCTAGGTGGGGCGGGTTCTCGGATATTTAATTCTTAATATTAATAGTCTTTAATATTAATGTCAACACATTGATGTATTTGCTAACGTAAAGGGTAAAATGAATCCCTTTTCCTCAGTAGTGCAAAGAGGAGATTATTACAAAAGACATTCAGATCATGACACTGACAAGCCTTCCAGTGGAGGGAAAAGATCTTCAAAACTGTACTCCACGATTGCAGAAGAGGAAGTGAAGGCAGTTGGGCACAGGAAGTCACAGCCAACAAATGGTTAGAGCCTTCGCTTCGCTTATCATCCCTCACTGACCCAAAGCTTGTGAATTGGCACTAACAAAAACAAACTTTAATTGAGCAACTCCAATCCCGGGACTGGCGTGGGGATTTTTCAGACAAATGATTTTTGTTTTCTAAATGGCAACAGGATGGTCCTTCCCATTGGGGCAAGAAGTATTGACTTAAAGATCTAAAATTTCGTACTTACGAGGGGATCAAGCTACTTTGGAATACAGTAACTGTCCCTTCCAATTTTTGTGATTGTGTCGGCTTATTTTTATATGTGGGGTCATGCCTCCTGTTCTCTTGATCTCCCTACTCTCCTGTTCGATTTTAATTGGCATTGGATCAGAATTTCTTAGAATAACACAGCTTCTGCCTTTAGAGGGTATTGGCCTAATACCTTGCCTTATGCTGCGTTAGGAAAGGATCAGTGAAAGCTAGTGACGAAATGCCCACGACCTTTCGTTGGACTTTTTATGACCCTTTAGTGAGAAAGAAAAAGTACCAATTAACTTTTCAATCTCTAAGGACCGTTTGTTCCACTTCACGGCACTTGCTTTTTGCCGTCCGCCTTCCATGAGATGCTGTGGTGAATTCTGTCATGTTCCGTTCAGGTGAAGACAGCCCCAGGAGACAAAAAGGGGAATGACTTCCAATTGGCTTTGAACTCCAGCGGGAAATGTTAGAGCAAGCCTCGCTGATTCAGAGAGGAAATGCCTTTCCTGTGACTCCGCAGTTAGGATCTTGCTGGTTAATAACTTTTTTTATAAACCTGACTTGAAAAATCTTTGAAAGGAAGTCTTAGTATCATAAAGAAAAAAAATGTAGAATGTTCTGGTATTTGAGATTGCTTTAAAGTACTTTTTCCCTTAAAACAGGGCACTTTTCTTTCACTAAAACTCTGTGGGAGGTTAACACGTGAGTGTATTTAGGCCCCCAGGGATGAAGTACATGGCTGAGCATTCTAGCCAGAACTCCGGGCCCCTCACGGCCTTCTGAGAAGGCTCCCCACACGGCAAGTCAGTGGAAGTGACCTGATTATAGGAATAACTTCTCTTTCTCGCAAAAAGGAGAAAGCGTTCTGAAACTTTCGCACTTTGCTACTGATAGCATCCCTCCCCGGAGACCTGCCTTACGGTTTCACACCCCACCGCGTTAGGACACCTCCAGTGGGAATTGTTGCCTTTGAGGACTTTCCCTGACAGGTTCACAAACCAAAACAGCAGCCAAAAGGCATCTGCTGTCTCCCCAGGAGCAACGACGTTTGGGGCCAGCTTTCCGACCTGCCAGGTGGTCTGGCACCTGCTAGCTAGATGGCGGGGCGGAGTGGGTACAGTTACGGACACGACCCACAGCAGAAAGTGAAGCCTGTGGGTCACGGATGAACATTCTGTTCGGGCCAGGTAGCGCCTGCCCTAGAGAAAACACTGGACTTGATCCTTTGCCTTTAAAGGACTTTCTGAAACAAATGTAATGTTTTATGTCAACCAGACTTCAACTAAAAATGTAAAATCAGTAAATACCAGTGATGTCATGGACACTACTGAGGGATCCTGTGTTTGACCCTATGATAATCAAACATACACGATGACCCACTGTGGGTTTTATGAATAAAGTTATATCGGAAAACACGCACGTGGATTTCCTCCGTGGCACACTCGTTTGTAGGCACATGCTTACAATAACTCTCCGAAGAGATTTTTTTTCTCTGACGTTTTCAGGAAAACCTGTTATCTTCAAGTGACAGAAAAGGTACAGAAATGAACGCCTAAGACATTTGTTTTCTGAAGAGAGGCGGAGTTCTTTGTAGAGCGTATTAAATCAGAAGCTGTGTCTCTATGCTGCCTCTTTTGATAAGGTCACATAGATGTTTCTAGATTTTGGCATCTAGATTTGTTTCTGGATGTTTCTAGCATTTGAACTATCGAGTCGGTTGGCTTCTTTCGCTTGGTTATTTAACGAAGTGACGGAGCACAGTGTTCCTCCTTCCCAGAGGGCCCTGAAGGGGCTTCACGCAGCCCACCAGACCGCCCACAGGACCACACCGACCTGCGGGGGGGCTTTGACATAGGACAAAAAGAGGTTGGCGACAGGAATAAGCCAGATCCTAAGAAAGCCAGGAGTTCTGCGCCTGGCCCAGGTTTTTCCATGACCTCCTGGACTTAACAGTTCTCCCTCCGCTGGGCTCCGTCAGTTTGACGGAATGAAACAGGACCATCTGTGTTTGCTTTTCTGCCCTGGTTTCTTGAAGTGCCGGCAGGAACCAAAAAAAGTAGTTTTTACAGCAGCTTCCATTGAAGTCATTTTATGTCCGCTATTTTAATTTTGTTTTGTTAGTGCCGATTCCCGCACTCGCCTGTCTTCATCCTCGAGAATTGCAAAGCAGTCTGCTTTCTGAATAGTTCCTGGTTAACAAATGGCACGTAGCAGAGCAGTCCTGTTACCCCGCGCTCTGCACACGCCTTTAAATCTTTCAGGAGCAGCTTCGTGTAAGCTGAAACAGCTGGCTTATCTTCCTGAATTGCGTGTCCGTGTGACAGACAGAGGCTGTTGTTCTCAAAGCATGCTGCATATTTGTATCCTGGTTGTTGCTTTAGTTGTGCACCTGTTTTGGTATTGACTTGACAGGTGAAATGCTTACTTTCTTTGACTGGAAATATCTGTAACTTCTGAATTGTGTGTCCTTCCCCGTCTTGCTTTTAGTTATAAGCCGTGATGTTTTCATTAGAACATGTCCTATTTTCTTGAAGGCAGTAGTTGGTTTGGCTTTGTATATATTACGATGTATCCTGTTTGTTCGGGGCATCTTATTCTGAGATGCCTTTTATATGGCACCTCCTTCCATAATCCAGCCAGTAACCAATGGCTATCTGGCTGTGGCGTATGGTCGGTAAGCCAGTGCTCTAACCTACTTGTTTTCACCAGATCTGGATTCAACTACCCCAATATGAGCTCTTCAAAAGAAATTTAACCAAAGGCCAGCAGTTTTGGCTCATAGCAGAAAATATAAAAAAATCAGGGCTGATTACTGAATATTATTTTTAAGGTCGTCATGTTTTCCTCCTGGGAAATTCTCAAATGCATCTCTAATTCTCAATTTATATGCACATTTTGAAAGCTTTAAGATCAGCATGTATGTCTGTGTGTATGTAATACATACATGTATATATATATGTATTTTTTCACGTATATATGCAAAGTCAAATCATCTTACAGAATGACAGATTCATGTTTGATCCTTTCTGCACCAGTCATTGTCACCATAGACGGGATGTGAGTATTCGCAGTGTGTGTGTGTTGAATAACCTGTGCACTTGAGCGTTTTTTATCATTTTAATGGTAACGGCAACAAACACGTGTATAGGCACACAGAGATCCTTCAGCACATTAACGGTACGAATCTTGCACTGCAGAAGGGCAGTAAACACCCTGGGTTTTTTCTCCTGTATCAAGTCAAGCATTAAGTCAGGCTACTTAGGAGAAGGTTCATCTGAATTAGTAAAATCCTGAATTTTATATTCTGTCTATTTATTTTGTAAATGTTTATTTATTTTGAGAGAGAAACAGCATGTGAGCAGAAAGGGGCAGAGAGAGAGGAAGAGAGAGAATCCCAAGCAGGGTTCCGTGCAGCCAGCGCAGAGCCCAACACGGGGCTCAGACCCACAAAGCATGAGATCATGACCTGAGCCGAAATCAAGAGTCGATACTTAACCCACTGAGCCCCCCAGGTGCCCCTGAATCTTTTATTTTAAAATAACTTCTAGAGTTTTCAGTTTCAAGCAGACATAACCTTATTAGTGGAAGCTTGACCAAACCTACTTCAATATAATCGTCATTACCGTCCTAATTATATGTAATCAAATAGATGCTGCTACGGACTGGGAAACAAACGTAGCAAAGAAAATCCCCCTACAGAGCTGTTCGTGCCAGTGATCTGCACTGATGAGAAGGCAGGAGGCTGGCTGGCCGAGCGCATTGGCCACTTGTGTGATTTTAGGGCCCCGATCTCACAGGCCTCAGTCTCCTGTCCACTCACGCCCCTCCCTGCAACGCCAAGGAAATGCCATCCCGGGGACTAGTCTACATCCACTGGGGCTTAATCAGTGACTTTTTGTTTTTTGTTTTTAATATTTTTTAATTTATTTCTAGGAGAGAGAGAGACAGCGTGAGCAGGGGAGGGTCAGAGAGAGAGGGAGTCACGGACTGAAATAGGCTCCAGGCTCTGAGCTGGGAGTCAGCACAGAGCCCGACGCGGGGCTCGAACCCATGAACCGCAAGATCATGACCTAAGTGAAAGTCAGACGCTTGACCGACTGAGCGAGCCACCCAGGCGCCCCAATCAGTGATGTTTTAAACAGCATCACTGCCTCCGTGAACTGCTCTGTCGGCCTCTAGAAAGACCATGTTATTCCTCCGAGTGACTGTGTTGGACCAATTAAAATTTGCGCCTTCGTCACTGGCCATGGGTCTGTGGCACCAACCCAGAAACCAGTCTGTGAACTTGCTAGTGATGCAGATTGAAGGACAGCCTGCTTCCTGCAGGAAGGTTCCCGTGTGAGAGCTCTCCGAATTTCAGGTAGCTGGGCTGCAGCGGCCATGGTCCATCCGAGGCGCTCTGGGTTTTTACCTGTGACATAAACATTTCGGATGGCATGGATTCCTCCATTTTCAGAGAGGACTGTGATGTCACAGAACATCAGTGAGGCCCTGGGATTTTGAGGAAGCCAAAATACTAGAGGGATGAAAAGCTTTTGAATCTACGAATTAGAGTCAATATGTTGACTCTGAAGACAAGCAACATATCACCATTTTTCTTTCTTCTTTCGAGCCTGGAGTGGTGGAAATTTGTTTCTGAGTCACGTGATACACGGGAACAACTCATTTTGGTTTTAAAAGGGAATGAATACAATTTTCTAGCAAGATTTCACTAGTAGTGCTCTACTACTAGTAGATTATTGCAAAGTGTCTTTGAGATGGTTGTAAATCTGCTTTCCTTCCTCCTGTGCAGAGCACATGCAGAATTTGAGAACTTAGAGAGTTCTTTGTGTATTACTCTCAAATTGATTTTATGATGAAGAACACGCTATTTTAAAAATTTACTTACCTTCTCCCCCAGACCCAATCTGTCGACAACTTTCAAAGGACATTTATTATTTTTTTTTTTACATGACTCAAGCGAAAAAATAAAATCAACTGTAATATTTATTTACTTTTCCCTACCATCCAAGAATTTGCTCCAAGGCGTTGGGTAAAAAGAGGTCAGGTTTTTAAGAAGATTACTTATTTTTATGATGAGATTTGAGAGGTTTATCCTTTTGAGAACACTGGGTGATTTCCATCTAATGTAATTAACGAAATTTAAATTTTTATTGTCCAGAGAGCAGAATCTGGCCCCACAACCAGATTGGCAAGAGAATTACTTTATTAAGTTTACATTTTAACTATTAGGTTTGAGGAGCTTTTACTTCCTGAACAGTCTTTAGTGGATTTAGCATTTGAATAGTCAGTTCCCAGCATGCTGAGTGTTTAGCATAATTGCTAAAGTCAAGGCGATTAGAAGCATCAGCTGAATCCTGTCGCTTTCCAGGCCTGTGTTCCTGGTTGAATCATTTGAACTTCTGGGTAACCAAGTAGCTTTTGTCTGCTTTCAAGCCACACAAAGTATGGGGTTTGGTATTTTTAGCTTAAGTGGTGTCTACACAGAAGACTTGGTGAGTAATATGTAATAACCCTTAACAGCCCTGGGTATGGTACCCGCAACGCTCTGATCTCGTTGTCAAGAACATGCGCTTTGCAGGGAGAGGTCTCGTTTAAATCCAGATTCCACGTTTTGCAAAACTTCCCTTCCAGGGAAGTTGTGAGGAGTCTCAGTCCTGAAGCACGCACGCCTGACGTGACACGTAACAGCAGCTCCACGCCAGTAATTCTTCGCCCATCATCACTGTGCACAGTCGCAGGGGGACCTTCATGTTTATTTGTGATCAGAGCAGGCACCCATGATGACAGTTCTGTCACCCGAGGCTGGTTCCAGAAGGACCGACCGCCCCGGAGGCAGCATTCATTTTCACAAGGCTTTGAACTGTTCGTTTCCCAGCGCGAGAAACTGAGGCTTGCTGGGCCCTTCCTCAGGCCATGGCCCCAGAGCAGGGACAGCCAGCTCTAGGTGGTGGCGGAAGGCATCAGGAGGGCCGTCTGTCCAGCGCCACCTCTGCGAGGCTCTGTCTGGCCTGTCCCCTCCCCCCGGCCAAACGAGGGGCGGCTGTGCGTGAGGGGTCGGAGGACCCCCCCGTCAGTTCCCCCATCCGCACCCCCAGATTCTCAACCTCAGGGGTGAGAGCTTTGCCGTCTCGTGGCCTGGAGCCTTTGTGTTTTCTCATTTTGATTTGCTTCTGTTTTTGTTGCCTTGTTTTTAATTTCCGTCCTGAGTCTCTAAGGGTACTTGGTGAGTCGTTT
>NW_027530352.1:890055-946895 GCF_008692635.1 Crocuta crocuta | reverse complement strand
CCCCGTTGTCCCTGCGGTGGGCGGCTGATTGTACCCTACCAGCTGTAATGACCTCCTCCCCTCTCCGTTTCAGTTTCAAGGAGAAGCTGGGGCCAGCAGGCCCAGGAGTATCCGGAACAGAAGCCGTGGTCCCCCAGCAGAGAAGGCCACCAAGGCAGCAAGTCTAGCGACTCTGGGGAGGAAGCAGAGAGAGAGTTTATTTTTGTGTAAAAGTCCCCGGTGCACAGGTCTCCTTGCCGGGGTGCTTTGTCAGCCGTTAGAGAGGAGTCAAGGGCAATGCTTCCTCCCGCGTTTTCTCTCGGTGCTCTTTTCTTTTTCCTTCTTTTCTTTACTTGCCTTTTGAAAACAGAAAGAGGTTTTTTTGGTTAATCAAAACACATTTGTTTGGTCTTCTCGGACCCTGGGCGTTTGATTCAGAAGCATTCCTTCCTATGCCTTTAGTGAAAGCCAGCAATTATTCCGTGGGCCCTACTTGAATTTCTCGGAGGCAGCGACAGTGTGGCCCGCAAGGTGAGCTTTTGGAGGTAATCCAAGTAACTGGACACGTACTCACACGAGTAACACCACCGGCTGACGGTGGGGTGCTGCTGCTCGGACCCCTGTCAGATCTGCACTTGACTGAGAGAGCAGTTTATTCTTGACGTATGCAATTGCACATTGTAAGTATATTAACAGAGCACACTAATAAATAATTTGTATAAATTATATATATTAGATCTTGGCTATGGTTTTTACATTCTCCCATGGGGAACTTCTTCCTTCCTGATGTGGAATTGTACATGTACATTTGGTCGGTGACCTTCACGATACCATCCGGGAGCCCAGTTGAGAACAGAGTGAAAGAGGCCCGCAGCCGATCCCACCACGTGCCCAAATTCATGTACATAGTTGATTGGAATGAGGTTTTATGAATATTCGTGTTTTTTGAAGGCCTATAATTTCTGTCTGCATATTAGCTTTTAATGTATGATTTTAAGAAAGAATACTTTGACACCTGTAAAAAATCAAAACACTACTCTTTTTAAGACATTTCACAGATATTCACTTACATTACAGGCTGAGGTATTTTATTCATATGTATATTTATACCAATAAAATGATTTTACAAGTGGATTTTGGCCTTCTCTGGTTACTCTGTAAACTTAGGATTGGCCTGTGGTAATGAACTTTGTGTTTCCAAAATCCAGAATGATCACAGACCCCAGATGATCAAACCTGTCATATTCAAAATAGAACTTGCTAATCCATTGCCTGCTCTCACCTTTGCGAAAAAGATGAAATTAATCAAAAGTCTGTGAGTTTGATCCATGTCCCGTTCCCTCAGATCGAGGGCCTGAAAGGGGGTGTAAGCGTGAACAGTGAGTGTTTTGAATTCATAAGCACTGTGGTTGACTGTTGGAAAGAATTACAGCAGTTGATGATTGTGTGACATGACTCTTTCCCCCTTCCCACCACACACACACACACACACTCTCTCTCTCTCTCTCTCTCACACTCACACATACCTACACAGACTGGGAGCCAGTAAATATGGGCTGAATGGTTTACTACCATTGCGTGAGATTCTATGAAGACACAGAAGATTGTTCCTTCCAAATAAATGTCCCAATGTCATATATGCCCATAGGAACAGACACCTCTGTTGGATGTGTAAGTCGGAGAAACACAGGGACAGAGACGGGCCTTGGTGGGCTAATGCCATAGGCAGCATGGTAGATGCTGGATTCGTGTCAGCAGTGGGATGGGGGAGTTAGTTTCTCTGTGACACTCAGGCCTCCAAGGAGGTGACATTTGCGCAAGGCTTTGAAGCAATACCTTCGTAAGTACAGGACTTGGTCTGATTCATAGTAGTGTCCCCCGCAAATGCATGATGTGACCCACGTCAGACCACAGACATTAGTGGGGAGATGGAGCAGGGTGTGCGAGCAAGGTCACAGTCACCTAGAACAGCACGTGGTGAAGGCCACACCTGACGTTTCTCTCTGGATTTTAGCATCGGGATTTTAACTCTCTGTTTGCAAAACAGCATTCCCAGAGAAAATAACTGCAAATGCAAAGGGAAAACAAATGATCTATTTTCTTGTGCAAAGAAGAAAGAATGAAAAATTACAACGGGATTACTCTCGGAAGGCAGGAGAGCCCCGATTTTTCCACGGAGAGGTTGCCCCTGTCTTCAGTCCCGTGTGGAAACGCTACACTGAGATGGCCTTGAAATGAGTCTCTGCTTCGCATTTTCCACATGCTAGATTGAAAGCGGCGCCCGAGTGTGACCCTGCAGTGCAGAGACCGTGCGGTGTGTGCATTCTCACTCTGTCCCTCTCTGCTCTTCCCCCGGGGCGGGAACGTAGCGCCGGCCCTGGACTGCCTGTCCGGGGAGCAGGCTGGGAAGTCCAGGCAGACTCGGCTGTGGACTGCGGGGCTGACCCTCCGTTCCACCTCCCTGTAAGGTGTTAAGGGATCAGCGGAGGTGTCAGACCTCAGGATGTCACTACCACGTTCAGTGTCGTGCTCTACCTAAGTGACACGCTCCCCTCCTGACTTGAGCGTCCTTAGCCCAGAGCCCAGCTCCGTGGCCAGACTGCTGGACGGCAGAGCAGGGAGGCAGAGCGGGGAACACAGAGGCACACGGAAGGTTGAAAACAAAGGATGTACTTTTCTTCTCTTTCTCGTGTTTTGGCTTTTCGTTTGTCTCTCCTGAGTGTTGCCTGGATGAAGCAGAGCTATAAAAGCACGTTTTGACAAGAGCACGCTGTGTACACTGTATGTTTACGAACATGGCAATAAATTTTAAAATAATAATAAATAATAATAATAAAAATAAAAACGCGTTGTGAGGCGGCCCGGCTGGCCAGGCACCCGGCAAGCCATCTGCTCCCCCAGCTGCACTGTCCGAACATCCCAGCCCCGTGACCCTCAGCTGCCACCAGGCTGAGAGCAAGATGGAGTCAGGCGAGGTCCACACCTGTTTGTCTCACACGGGGACGTGGGAGAGCAGCCCGTTTGCTTCCGGGGGCCAGTCAACATCAGCCTAGAGCCAGGGCGGTGCCACGGGTCCGGAATGTGCGGAATGTGGGTCGCGGCCGGCCACCGTCACCAACATTGCCGAGGTCCACAATGTAGAACAGAGCATCTGAGACCCACAGATTGCATCTCAGGACCGCTTAGCCTGGGGTCAGAGTCTCCCCTGTTTCATGATCCTCCCTTGAATTTGTAGCTTCCTTTGTGAGGACAGCTTCCGTAGAGATTAAGTCTCCAAGCCACGACTGAAAATTTCTCATGAATTAGTCTCTCCAGTTAGAGGCTTCTCGCGGTCCATCGAGGTGAGATGTGCTTTCTCCAAGGGCTCCGTCCATGCCACTGTCAGACGCAGGCAAGTTTGAACAGAACCAGGGCAACGCACCCGTACTGTCTGTCTGCAGCTGGTGTTAGACTCAACCCAAGGATGTAACTCACCTACGCAGCATGCACCCACCCACTGTGCACCTATTTATGTAGCCACACCCAGCCCAGTACTCGGGGATCGGGCCCGACTCCGCACCTCCCTTGACACACCGTGATTATGAGGACTTTTTAAAATAAAAGCGTATTTTAACCTTTGTTTCTGAAGGTAAGAGGGAAGGAGTCATGTCAAAGACAGAGGCTCTGAAAGGGCGGTCGCCCCTCTAAGTGTTTCCCACCTGGTCTAAGGGGCCTGACGCAGAAACACTACCGCTGGCCAGTGCCCCTTGAACTCCTAGGCGTTGAATCCTGGTGGAGACTTCAGAGCTGCATAGCCCCTGGGTTCTTCCCAGGAGGGATGGCCTCAGCCTGGTACCCATGGGGAGCTGGGCCTGCAGGATGGTAGGGGTCGGTGCTGGGGGAGCCCATCTTAGGGACATTCCTAGACCAGTCTAAGGGGTGGAAGGCTCGCTCACGCTGTTCTCGGGGCCTCAGAGGAGGGGGAGTTTCCTACTGAGGAGATCCAAGACTCCAAGGCGACGTTTGACCCTTTGGTGGCTTCTCTCACGCTGAGGTCTGGCCCCCCCGAAGCGTGTTTCCCAGTAGTCACATGATTTTGAGCCTGGCTCCTCCTGTACCATCTCCCCCTTTGATCACCCCCGAGTGACCTTGTCTCCTCCCAAGGCCAGGATTCTCACTTCGGTGATGATGTCCCCCTCATTGTCTTGCCCCTAGTCAGCATCATTAGGGTGATCATGGGCATCGGAACCCCGCGTGTCCACTCCTGTGGAATGTAAGAAACGAAACAGGCGAACACCTGGGAAGGGAGTGCAGAAAGAAGAGACAGGGAAACAAACCACAGGAGACAGAGAACAGACAGGGTTGATGGAGGGAGGCGGGTGGGGGATGGGCTAGATGGGGAGTGGGTATCAGGAGGGCACTTGTGATGAGCACTGAGTGTCGTATGTAAGTGATGAATCGCTGAATTCTCCTGAAACCAATATTACACTGTACGTGAACTAAAATTTAAAATATACGTGTGTGTGTGTGTGTGTGTGTGTGTGTGTCTGTAAAAAGAAACTGCACGTCCAATACCGATAATTGATGAGTATGGAGTGACCATGTGGCATGCCCGGTAATGACAAAACCAAATTTTACGATGCTCAGAGACATCTCCAGGACTCCACTCTCACTGCAGGTGTGAGCGCAGAACTACTACACCCTTGCACTTCCGTGGGGCAGAAACGTTGGCAAAAGGTCGCTGGACTTGCTCTCACCGTATCCCAGGTGCTGTGATGGGGCCTTCAGTGCCTACCGTTACAAAGGAAGAGCGTGACTTTCCCCCCGCCGCTTGCGAACAAGGACACGATTCTCTGGCCTGAGCACCTGGGCTCCAGGAGAGCGCCCCTGGCCGGCACTACTGTGGGCCACGCGCACTCGGGAGAGGACACCGGCTCCACCACCTGCCACTGACCGTGGAAGCTCTAAACAGGGTCCTTCACCTGAGGCCATGGGCTGGGGAGGATTCAAGGCATCTGTGAGCTTGGATTGTGGAAAAAATGCCATCTTTAGTTCCACTAACCTCATTTGCAATTTCGCATTTCCCTCAATTACACATCCACGCAGCGAGCCACACTTGTATCAGCAGTGCCCGGGACAGTGCCGATCACAGATACTTTCCTAGCCACTTATAATTATTGTAGGTATCGCAAAACTTGTTCATGTGGAGGCCATGTGACACCTGCCAGGTTGTGTCATTTAGTGATTCCACAAAGAAAGCACATCCAAGGGGCGCCTGGGTGGCTTAGTCGGTTAAGCGTCGGACTTTCGCTTAGGTCATGATCTCGCGGTTCGTGGGTTCGAGCCCCGCGTCGGGCTCTGTGCTGACTGCCAGCCTGGAGCCTGTTTCAGTCTGTGACTCCCTCTCTCTCTGACCCTCCCCTGCTCACGCTGTCTCTCGCTCTCTCCTAGAAATAAATAAAAACATTAAAAAAAAAAGCACATCCACTTCTAAACCAAAAATTTTTAAATATTTAATTAATATTTAATATTAGATAAAATACTAAAATCAATAATCAAAATTAACTTAATATTTAATGTTTTACCTGTACTTCTGTGTAATTAGTTTTCTTTATAATACTCCATGCCCTATTTTATTTATTTAAACTATAGTTAGATAAAATTTTCTTTATATAAAATCTTTATTCTGAGAACAGGTCACTAGACCTCATGAGACTCTGCCAGGGAAGATGATGGTTCAGCAAGAGGAGACACTGGCTGTAAAACCTGCCCCAGGCCCCGCTGGGCAGGAGGGACGTACTTTCTCACGTAAGCTTCTGGAAGTGAACAGGAAATGGCTCTTTTCATGGGCACGGACTCCCTCCTATTGTCTTCCACACTGTTTTCTGCCTTCCCCCACCATGGGTGCCCCTGGAAATGTTTCCTTGGGTCCAGAAGGTGCATAAGATTTAAAAGTCAAGTTTATTGGTAAGGAGAAAATAGTTCTGAGAGTTGGACCAGGAGCTCAAACTTCAGCGTAAAGCATCCCTTTGGAGGCTGGCATGGACACAGGGTGGAACGGGGTCAGCTCAGGGCTCCTGCTGCCTCTGGTCGGAAGCCAGAAGAAAGATGGTTGTCCTCCATCAAGGTCAACAGCAAGAGTGCTTTGGCCTCCAGGAGAGAGCTTTTGAGACCAATGTAAGATATAGGGTTTTTTTAAACTGAGGCATAACTGACATATTAGCATCAGGTGTACAACGTGATTTGATATTTGTATATATTGCTAAATGATACAGACACAATAATCTAGTGAACATCTGTCCCCCTCCATAGTCACAAAAAAACTTTATTCTTGTGATGAGGACTTTTAAGATTGACTCTCTTAAAAACATTAAATATGCAATACAGGGGCGCCTGGGTGGCTTAGTCGGTTGAGCGTCCGACTTTCGCTTAGGTCATGATCTCGCGGTTCGTGGGTTCGAGCCCCGCGTCGGGCTCTGTGCTGACTGCCAGCTCGGAGCCTGGAGCCTGCTTCAGTCTGTGACTCGCTCGCTCTCTCTGACCCTCCCCTGCTTACGCTGTCTCTCTCTCTCCTAGAAATAAATAAAAATATTTAAAAAAAATATGCAATACAGTATTTTTTATTAAAGTTTATTTTGAGAGAGAGTGAGCACATGCAAGTGGGGGAGGGGGAGAGAGAGAGAGAGAGAGAGAGAGAGNCAAACCGAGCCGAAATCAAGAGTCAGATGCTCAATCGACTGAGCCGCCCAGGCGCCTCGCAATACGGTGTCATTAACCACAGTCACCGTGCTGTACGTTACATCTCCATGACTTAGTTGTTTTATACTAGAAGTTTGTACCTTTGACCACGTCACCCAGTTTGTGCACACTCTACCCCCTGCCTGTGACACCCCCAATCTGCTCCCTATGTCTAAGGGCTTGGGTTTTTTGGTTTCATTGGTTGGTTTTTGGTTTTGTTTCTTGGGTTCCACACAAAAATGAGCATGCAGTATTTTTCTGTCTGACATCTCACTCAGCCTAATGCCTTCAAAGTCCGTTGGTGTTGTGACAAACGGCAACACTGAATTCTTTTTTTAGTAGGTTTTATTCTTATTCAGGCATGAAGAGGTCTACAGATCAGGAGACGCCCGCCATCAAGAAGATAGTTGGGGACACACCACGTGCCACATGAGGCCACCCAGCAGCACCAGGCTCAGTCAGGAAGCAGAGGAAGCACAGGGAAAACTGTGCCTGGAGATAGGGCTTCGGGCATCTTCCCAGCTCCCTGGCCTCTCCCCACCCTCTCCCCACCCCTCACTAAGCTAGTGAGTGCAAAGGGGCTCAGCTTGCCTGCATCTGTCAGTCCCGACAGCCTCAGAGGCTGGGGAGAGGGGCGGAGGGGTGGAAACCAGCACCCTGAGTGCCCTTGGGTGTGAGGGCCACCTTACAGTCCAGAAGGGGCCATCGCTTCCGCCTTGTTGCTAATGGAGTGTCCGATCTGGGAGAATGGATGTGCACACAGCATGTCCCGAACCAGCTGCGTGAACTGCTCCAACCATTGCACAGTGTTAAAAACAGTCTGTCACTAATGGTTGAGCTGAAAGAGGAAGGAGGAGATCACCAAAGTCCTCGGAGCCTGAACATGGCAATTAGACTGATTCTTCCTGGAAAGGGCAAGGGGAAGAACCTTCCACCTCACCAAACCCAGTCTGATTTCATTGCACACTGGCCAGAAGTCAGCTCTCCAGGCGCTCGGGAGAGGCAAACAAAGCCAGACGCCGAGTGAACGGAGAAGGGGTGACAGCCCAGCTGGGCCCCCACGTCATTAGCGTTCACGCAAAAGGAACTGCACTCACAGTGATGAAGGCAAAGCCAAGCCACAAGAACCCATGCCACGTGAGTCTCTTGAAAACTTGATGCCACCGTGCTGCTTCTGAAATGCCAAGCGTTCAGGCTACGGGGATGAGAGCTGCATAGGTTCCCCGCGGACGGTCGGCAGGGCTGGGGCCGCTATTAGCACAGCCAGGCGCCTTGCAGAATAAGAAAGAAGAATGCCATCTGCCTGTTGCCTCCTTCCCACCCCCAGCAGGGCCCAGCCTTGAGGAAGAGGATGGGTAGGGACGGGCGCGGGGGAGGGGGGTCAGCTGCCAGGGGCCAAGTTCCAGCTCCAGACACAGCCTTGACAAGTCCAGCGTATTTCATGGGGTCCCCAAGCCATCAGACCCATCCCCCCTCTTTCCCTGACTCCTGACAACATGTGTAGCACAGGCCAGGCTTCTTGCCGCCAGTGATGGTTTCTCATTTGGTTAACTGGCTCAGTGTTTGTTGAGCGACTATTAGGCATCAGGAAATGGTTTGGGAAGACAGAGTCCCCTTCCTTTGACTCATGGAGCATTCAACTCATGGAACCAACAGTCTTTAAAAAAAAGAGAGACAAAATGAATGAATGAAGGACTTCACAAAACCAGTGCTCTCTGCGTGGCAAGGGAATAGGGAGGGGAGGGGTGAGTACTGGGATATGAGAGAGTTCTTTTTTCCCAGCAGTGCTGTTTCCTATTAATTTGTGCTCCCACACTGCGGTGGGTGCCGGGGGCACCACCAGATCCCCGGTCAGGAATCACAGATTCCTTCCTGCAGCTGCCCCAAGTGGACGACAGTCTCAGCTGGAGACGGCCACCTTGCACAAGCCACACCCCCTTCCCTGGTCAGTGCCGAGTAAGAGATCCCAGTCCGTGACCCCAGCTCTGGACAGCTGTGCAAGGCTACCCCACATCCAGAACTCTTCGGAGCATCGCAGCTCAACTTCGCCCTTCGCCCAAACCCGAGTCCCTCCTTCCTTTCTACAGGTGCTGATCCAAGAGCTCATCCCCACAACCCTCTTATACAACGATATCCTTCTCAGAATCGGCCTGCTGGTGAACCAATCTGCATCAACTTTGAACGAAGTTTAAAGTATTTGCATTTAAAGTAGTCATGTTTGTGATGTCTGGGCAGCTCTGTCAGTTAAGCGTCCAACTTTGGCTCAGGTCGTGATCTCACGGTTTGTGAGTTTGAGCCCTGCATCGGGCTCTGTGCTGACAGCTCAGAGCCTGGAGCCTGCTTCCGATTCTGTGTCTTCCTCTCTCTCTGCCCCTCCCCTGCTTGTACTCTCTTTCTCCACAATAAACATTAAAAAAATAGTTACATTGCACTTATTTAACTGAACGTATTTATGCTCATATCAATAGGCCTCAGGGAGGTGCTGAGACCCCTGGCACTGTGAGCCCAGGTCCCCTCCCAGCAGACGCCAGCACCCAGGCTATGTGAGACAGTAGAGCAGCCTGCTGTCCCTTGGCATTTTCCCGCCTGAGGGATGATGCCCTCTGGGACATGGTCTTCCTTGCAGCCTGTTTGGGAGAGCAAACCAGTCTTCCATTAGCAGAAGCTGCATAAATTGGGTTCTGGAAACGTCCTTGACTTCCCCTCCGGCTTCTCCCCAGTGCCACTGCCGCCTCTCTCCTTACCATTCTAGAAGAAGTGGGCTGTGAGCTCTTCGTGGACAAATATTTACACAACCTCTACCATATGCCCAGCACTAGCCTGTGCCCATCCCCTCTCCTTGGAAACTACGCCCGCCCCAGCGTCACCCGGGAGCTGCCCCAGAGCTGAGGTCTCCTGGGAGATGGGCCTTCAGCTCGAGCTCGCTGTCTTATTTCTTCCATTCCTTCATGCTCTCCCTTCTCTCGCCCACAGGAGCTGCCTCGCGTCGACGAGTGCACCCCTGGCCTTCCCTGTCCCTCACTCTTCCCGTTACCCTCTGTGGTACGCGCCAATACGCTGGCCTCAGGACTCAGAAATTTCTGGCATTTGTGAAATGTCTCCAGATGCATTATTAGTCACAATTGTCAGGTGAAGGAACTGAGAAAGAAAATAGTTAGGGGCCTTCTGAAATTCCTCCAGGAGGGGGGATACGATGATGCAGAGAACAGTAAACACGAACAAAGCTGTGGCTGGATGTCAGGCACGTTACATGCTTTATCCTGTATTTAACCCTCAGAGCATCCGGGTGTGGGCAGCATGATCATCCCCATTTAAAAATAAGGACTTTGAGGCTCAGAGAAGTTGAGTGACTTCCCCAAGATCACACAGGTGGTGACCCAGGCAGTCCATCTCTACAAATGCCATCCGATGAAGGGAACCCCCGTCTCCTGATTCCTAGTCCAGAGCTCTAGAAAGCAGGGGACGAAGCAGAGGGAGTGAAGAGACAGTGCGTGTGTACGTAAGTCCCAACGTCCGCCCCACTACACTGCCAGGAAAAGGGCCCCTGCCCCAGGGGAGAAACCGCGCTTTCCTGCCTGGCATTCACTGTACCTCTAAGCAAGCAGAACCCGGGCTCCTCTGGCTTTCCCTCTGCGGGGAGCTCATGCCAGAGAGAGGTGGAGGGAGGAGGGCCCTGCTGATGGAGCTCTGACATCTGTCCCATGTGGAGAAGCAGCACTGATGGGCTAACGGGTTCCTCCCAAGGTCAGGGCCATGCGGGCCCACTCCTGCCTGCCCCCAAGCCTCCGCATCCTCCTTTGTGATCGAGTCTGGACACCTGCCGTGTGCGAAGCCTAGATTATTTCACAAAGTGCCCTCTATGGAGACCTGGAGGGAAAGTAGCAAATGTACACTGTTTCTTTAAACACTGAAGCACAGAGAAGGGAGTTTCCCCTCCTGACTTTTCAGCCCCTTGCCCCAGGGAGAGGAGGTGAGCAGGAAAGCAGGCGGGAGGGACAGGACCATGCGTGGGCGCCGTGGGCGCCGTGGCTGCTGCTGTTGGCTGCACAGGGACTGCACAGGCCTGGGCCGGGAGGAAGCGGCTGGCTTTTCGTGCACAGACGGAAGGCGTCCAGGGCAAAGCTGGGCATCAGGACAGCAATGCACCCCACAGCTCAGCCGCGTGCTCTCAGTACAGCCCACGTGGCCTGGTGCGGCCACCGTACTCGCTCTTCATGCCCAAAAGGCAGCTGTTATGGGATAAGGTGGGTGTGGCCGGGCCCTGAACACAGAGGGTGTAAGGGGTCGAGGGGCTGCAGGGAGTGGGGAGGGGGACCAAAGTCCACACATGCATTTTTCCACTGGAAACTGGGGGTAATGATTACTTATCTACCTCTTAAGTTTATTGAGAAAATGAAATAGGATTTTGTTGAAAGAAGTGAGCACCATGGCCGCCACCTACAACATGCTCAAGACCAGTAACCGACAGCGCCCACTTCGATGATGGGGATTCCCGCTCCTACCGTGACCACAGTGTCTGAGCAGGTGGCCCTGGACGGCCACAAGCCAGATCAACCTCAGACCCACGCGGAAGCCGCCTCAGGCAAACTCAGGTAAACAATTCCATCGTTTTTAGTACATTTACAGAGTTGTGCATCCAACACCAGACTACATCTTAGAATATTTTTTTCATCACCCCCAGAAGAAATCCTGCCCAACCTCCCCCCACCCCCAGTCCTAAGTGATTGCTAATCTCGTGTCTCTGCGGATTTACCTGTTCTGGACATTTCACACCAATGGACTCACATAGCATATTGTCCTTTGTGACCGGCTTCTTTTTTTTTTTTTAATGTTTGTTTATTTCTGAGAGAGAGAGACAGAGCATGAACAGGGGAGGATCAGAGAGAGGGGGAGACACAGAATTAGAAGCAGGCTCCAGGCTCCGAGCTGTCAGCACAGAGCCCAACGCAGGGCTTGAACTCACGAACCATGAGATCATGACCTGAGCCAAAGTCAGATGCTCTACCGACTGAGCCCCCAGGTGTCCTGCGACCAACTTCTTTAGTTTCACCTACTGTCCTCCACGTTCAGCTAGGAATTCACTTATATCCCACTGTGTGCACACACTACACTTGAAGTATCCATTCCTCTGCTGACGGATACTTAGATTTTTTCCACCTTTTAGCTCTTGTGAGTAACACCCCCATGAACACTGGTGTACACATTTTGTGCAGCCTGCGGAGAGGGAGTGAGTTTTGGCTTGGGACTCCGGCTGAGCTACACTGCCCATCATTTCGGGGAAGTTACTGAAATGCTCCCAGTTCTGGTCTGCTCGTCTCAGAAAGTAAGGATAATAATATCTACCCATCAGGACTGTTGCAGGGATTCACGAGATAACATGGGGAACACCCAGCACTCAGTAGGTCCTCAGCAAATGTGGCTCCTCTTTCTACCACCTTGATTTTGCGTCTTCTCAGAGCCCTCTCGAGAGCTTCCAGAACCAGCACGGGATAAAGAGCTCTTGGATTAGAATCGGGAAGAGAGCGTAATCACGCGAGTGTTTAACCGGCGAGCTCCTCTGAGGAAAGCCTTCTGCTCACTTCCTCCCGCTGCGCAGAGAATTTTAGTCTTCCCTCAAATTCATCCAAGTCCTGTTCGCTCCCAAAGATCTCTTCCGAAGAGCCTCTTCAGATGCCTGGATGTGGTGACCCCATCGAGGCTGTCACGTCCCTCCTCTGTGGTACGCATCAGGCTTATGACAATTAGCGGGGTTTTGCTGCATATCCAGGGGTGGAAGCCTTCTCTTTTGGACCACACGTGTTTTTTCTTCTCTGACTCCGTCGGGCTTCTGCTGTGTCTTTCTCAAAGTGCTGCAAGGTGCATAAAGGACGTTTTGATGTGTCTGTCAGGCAGTAGGCTGAAGTGCTGCCTTGTATTAGCGGGTACCGGACGCCCACAGTCCCTGCCTTCGCCGCAGCCCAATCCATCCCAGCCCCAGGCCTAAGGATGACAGACGCTGGAGCAGGGCAGGGGTGTTTTATTAAAGTAGAACTCTTACTGGTTTGTGCTTAGGTGACACCAGAAGGTGTGACACATGAAAACAAGACACTATTCCCGCAACAGACACCTGGCTCCCGAGGCTGGACAGCTGCAGGCGTTAATCAGGAAGGGCGCAGAGCCTCGCTGCAGCCGGGCAGGTCCGTGGAGGGCGCGGTGGTCCTGTCACCATCCAAGGACGTGTGAGAGCCTGGGTCTGGGCCCCTGTTGTGGGAAGCCAGGCGTTTCAGAACTGGGCCTGCTCAGGTCTCCTGTGGAGTCGAATGCGGGCCCAGTGGGTGGAGTTTTTCTGCATCATAATCATCCTGACATCTGGAAGCAAGACCTGCAAACTCCCTGCGCCCTGGGTCCCAGGTAACAAAACTGAGCTCCCCTGCTGGAAAGGTCCATCTCTCCTCCGAGCCTTAGGCATCCAAAGGGCCAGCTCCAAATCCCCTTCCCTAAATGACGGGATGGGGTTGAACCTCTGCCCCACAGAGCCAGTCAGATGCTTTCTTCAGTAATTGAGAAAAGGGGTTGGCACCCCCGGCAGCCAAATCTGGCAACACCCGCTAGTGTAGACATCATTTACAACACGCTGTGGTTGCAATAGAGATCTGTGGGTCCAGAAAGCCTAAAATATTCACTGTCGTTTGCAAAGGTTTCTGGCTCCTGGAAGAGAAGGTCACCCAGGCACGGAGGCTGGGCCCAGTGTGAGGGGGCTGAGGGCCGTCTGCATTCAGAGCAGAGCAAACCGTGCTCTGAGGCAGGAGTGAGTGAGTCCTGAGCCAGCCACAGGGGCTACTATGTGGCTGCAAGTCTATGGACACATTAAGGTCCCTGAATACGTTGCTGCCCCTTGATGGGTCCTGGAAGGGGTCAAACTCAGAGCACAGCAGTAGGCAACAAAATGTGCCCATTTCCCTGGATCTGTGGCTTTTAAGTCGTGGACCCCTGATCCTGGTGCTGGCCTACGTCTGAGTGAAAGGGTCCTTTAGCCTAAGGCCCAGACAAGGCAGACCACACTCCTTCCCCAGGGGCACAGCGGGGCCCCCAGAGGGACTTCCAGCACAGTCTCCCTCCTGCCCGTGCCCCCTCCCCTCGCTGCCCGTCTGGTGAGGACCCTGCGGGAAGCAGAGATGGAGGAATCAGCTGCAGGTGTGTCGTTAGTCAGCTCAAGTGCCCTGCTTCATAGCGGAGTCCCTGATCTCCTGATTTGGTTCTTTTCTGGAGAAAAAGGTATGTTCTCACAGAGCCTCTACTTGGGAAATGCATGGCAACCCTGATCTGTGTCAGGTAGTACAGACACAACCGTGGCCAACCAACAAGGGAAGAAGTAACAAAATCACGACATTGTGTAGAATCTGTCACTGGCAGGGGCGTGACAGCCAGGCCCCTGGTGAGAAGCATCAGGATGACTAAAATCACCCTTTCTCAGCAAACTGGAAAACATGAAAGACAGTTTTGTCCACTCCAACTCTTAATAACATAAAAACATGTGTGGGTCATGCATGACCATGAGGAGAGTCAAAACAGAAATGGCAAACCGAGAACAGCGTCTTATATCAGACTGTGGCTGCAACATCAACTTTTAAAAATATTTTTATTTACTTCTAGGAGAGAGAGAGACAGAGTGAGCAGGGGAGGGTCAGAGAGAGAGGGAGACACAGACTCTGAAACAGGCTCCAGGCTCCGAGCTGGCAGTCAGCACAGAGCCCGACGCGGGGCCCGAACCCACGAACCGCGAGATCATGACCTAAGCGAAAGTCGGACGCTTAACCGACTAAGCCACCCAGGCGCCCCTACAACATCATTTTTTAAATGTTTAATTGTTTTTGAGAGAGAGAGAAAGAGTAGGGGAGGGGCAGAGAGAAGAGACAGAGAGGGGGAGAGAGAGGCAGGGGGAGAATCTCAAGCAGGCTCCACAGTCAGCACAGAGCCTGACACGGGGCCTGATCTCACGACTGTGAGACTGACCTTTGCTGAAATCAAGAGTCACTCACTTAACCAAATGAGCCCCCCCAGGTGCCCCTGTAATATTATTTGACAGAATAATTAATGTTACTGGTTTCCCCATCCTAACGCAGTGACCTTCCTCCAACCTGAGAAGGCGTCATTGTTAACTTTTCAAGTGACTCACTGCAGTGTTCAGGTACAAGTCGAAGTCTGAAGAAAAGCTGTGAGCAGCTGGCTGAGGCCAGGCTGCAAACCCTTTAGGACACCCCCCCCCCTCCGCCCCGCTTGGGACCCCCCGGAGGTGAGCTCCCAGGCAGAAATGACAGAGCATCAAGAAGACTCACTGCCAGTGGTAATGAAGCAATCCCATGGGGGTTAAGGATGGCAGAAATATGTAAATATTTGAAAACAAAGAGAATCCACAAGACAAAAATAGGAATTTATTTTTAAAAGAACAAGCATTTTTGGGGAGTCAGAAAGACCGTCGCGGAGGATTACAGATAGCTTCTAAAGTTTCTCAAGGCTTCTGTTGCAAGGCAAGGTCTGCACCCTGTGTGGACACAGAATGTGGCGACGGTGACGTGGCCTAACTTCTGAGGCCGGGCTTTCAGAGAGACCCGCAGCTGCCGTCTTCGTTCCTTGGGACGCTCCCTCTTGGGACCCAGCGTCTGTGCTGTGAGGAACCCAAGCCACCCACGTGGAGGAGAACTCGAAGCTTCCCCGTAGATGGCCCAGCTGAGCTCCCGGCCAGCAGACAGTACCAACGGCCAGCCGGGGGAGGGACGCCCTTCTTTGGACCGTTCCACACAGTGTCAACAGAAGCAGCAGTAAACCTCCTTTGCTAAGCCCAAGGCCAAGCGGCACAACTGTAGGCAAATAAATGGCCACTGTTCTCTACATTTGGGAGTCGTTTGTTATTTAGAAACAGAGCATCGCGGAGAAGTCACGGTTCACATGGAGGTGAGCGTTGAGGCAGAAATCGGGGAGCACAAGCAGCGTCACCCTCGAAGGCGCCTTAGATAGAACAGAGGGCATGTATACAATAGTGACAAGAGAAACAGCTGGCTGCAAGCAGCCCAAGCTGAAAATGAGTTCTAAAGGATCCCAGAGGGACAAGTAAGTTTCAATGATCACTGTGTCGTCACAGAAAGGTTTATCATTTTAAAAATTAACTGGGATTTTATACTTTATTATATTAAAGTTCACTTGCACTCATGCCATTTATAAGCAAAAAAATATCACTGACTATATATGCTATTCAATTGCAAGAATTCATGTTTTTGCAGAAAATTCCATGCGTATTTCTCTCAGGTACTCCTCCTCAAGCTCCTACTTCCTGGGTCCCAAACTTCATGTCGCCTGCTTCAGGTTAATGCTGACTGCCCACTGCCAGCCACTATCCCAGGCTACCCTTGGAAGTCTTGCCCAGTGCCTGGCATTTGATGGGCAGTCAACAAATATTTATAGATTTGAGCCAAATCCACTTCTTGAATGACTTCTTAAACAGCTGTGCTAAAATTCACCTACCTCAAGTGTACAGTTTGATGACATTTATTACATGTATGTGGTTGTAAGAGACTGCCACAATCCAGGTTTTTAACACTTCTACCACCCTTACAATAGCCCTTGTGACTGTTTCTTTCCTTTGCCCTTTGGCGCTGGTGTGCCACTGAACCAAAGCAATCTCTTTAAATCCTAAGGTTTGCTCTACAGTCTGTGAGGGGTCTGCCATGTTTGAGTGTTCAATAAGTTTCGGATGATAATGCTAAAGAAAGCACTGTTTATATTTCCAGCTAGAAATTTCATTTTGAGTTTGTAAAAAGATGCAGAGATTCTAACTCTGAGTTGAATGCATGCATCAGAGTTAATTAGCAATGCTTCAAATTATAGACCACTGATGTATCTTGTACAACTAACCATCAATTAGCTATGCTAATGAGAAAAGCAGGAAATGACTGCAGGAAAAAATGAAATCAGCAGGGATAAAAAAGAAGAACAATGCACGCAGACCTTAGTCTCAGCCACCAGCTGAAACTTACCAGAGTGACTTATAAATTCTAAGAAGTTTTTTTCCTTTTTCATATTGTCCTTCAGAGAAGCCATATCCAAAGCATAATATGACCAAAACATATAGTAGACAAAGGGGTAGTCAGTGGTTCTAATATTATTCCTAGGGGATCTTTAAAAAATTATCAGTGCAGGGGCGCCTGGGTGGCTTAGTTAAGTATCCTACTTCAGCTCAGGTCATGATTTCGCGGTTCATGGGTTCAAGCCCTGTGTCGGGCTCTGTGCTGACAGCTCAGAGCCTGGAGTCTGCTTTGGATTCTGTGTCTCCCTCTCTCTCTGCCCCTCCCCTGCTTGTTTTCTCTCTCTCTCTCTCTTAAAAATAAACATTAAATTTTTTTTTTAATTTTGGATATAGTGTCAAAATCAGTCAGGAAGACTAATTTGTATGAACTCACCAGTTTGGTCACTGATCTTGTTCTCTGATAAATAATGGAAAAAGGAAAAATAAGGCAAATGTCAGAAGTAATAATCAAGGTCTAATGTAGGGCAGTTGTTAAATAATTATGGTAAGTCTATATTATGGGCTTTGCTGCATACACAGAAATCTTGATTTTGAAGCCTTATCTCTCTCTCTCTCTCTCTCTCTCTCAGACACATACACACACACAATGCTCAGAACATAAGGACAAGTTACAAAAGTGTGCATATAGTATGATATAATTATGTAAAGTAAAACACACGTTTCTACACATAGGAAAATTTAGAAAGATATTCATTAATTATGTGAATGATGTTTATCCCTGGAATGGGGAAGAGGGAGGCTCATGGGCAGTTTTCATTTTGCTACTTGTAATTCTACTTTAAAACTCTCTATAATAAGCATAGTAGTACAGACTATTATAATTTTTAAAGTTTTTTTAATCTTTAAAGATTTTATTTTACACCTAAAGGAAGGAGGAAAGAAATACAGCTACAAGGATTGCTGTTCTGGGAGCTGGAAAACAAATGGAACTCTATGGAGCAATTTCCAGGAGCCTGGCTTGTGGCACTTGGTGGGAATTGTAATTTCCAGATGATAACTTTTCATTTTCTATCATGAGCACTAGGTAGATAATGTTCAGGTAACTTGCATTCTCTCAAACAGAGATTTCTTTGGGAGGAAACCATTCCAACCTTTGACAAAGAAGAGAGCCACTGAGAAAGTATTTTAAAATACTGGACCAGCAGACATCACCTACAAGACTGTCTCACCTCAGAGGTCCCCCCACCTGGAGATGGAGTGGGGGAGTCATGGTGGAAGGAGCCAAGGGTGATTTACCTGAGACCTTTACTGTCTAAGCAGAAAACTCAGAGTAAAGCAAATACAAAATAGCTAGAAGGGACCCAAAATAAATGATAACCCAAAACAAAATAACTTACTCCTTTCACAGAGATTTTAATTTAAGTTGTCTGGAGCAAAGACTCTGCACTGATAATTTAAAAAAGTTAATATTTAGTTTTGAGAAAGAGAGAGCGCGCGCNATAATTTTTAAAGTTTTTTTAATCTTTAAAGATTTTATTTTACACCTAAAGGAAGGAGGAAAGAAATACAGCTACAAGGATTGCTGTTCTGGGAGCTGGAAAACAAATGGAACTCTATGGAGCAATTTCCAGGAGCCTGGCTTGTGGCACTTGGTGGGAATTGTAATTTCCAGATGATAACTTTTCATTTTCTATCATGAGCACTAGGTAGATAATGTTCAGGTAACTTGCATTCTCTCAAACAGAGATTTCTTTGGGAGGAAACCATTCCAACCTTTGACAAAGAAGAGAGCCACTGAGAAAGTATTTTAAAATACTGGACCAGCAGACATCACCTACAAGACTGTCTCACCTCAGAGGTCCCCCCACCTGGAGATGGAGTGGGGGAGTCATGGTGGAAGGAGCCAAGGGTGATTTACCTGAGACCTTTACTGTCTAAGCAGAAAACTCAGAGTAAAGCAAATACAAAATAGCTAGAAGGGACCCAAAATAAATGATAACCCAAAACAAAATAACTTACGGTAGCTCCTTTCACAGAGATTTTAATTTAAATTGTCTGGAGCAAAGACTCTGCACTGATAATTTAAAAAAGTTAATATTTAGTTTTGAGAGAGAGAGCACGCGCACAAGCAGGAGAGGGGCAGAGAGAGAAGGAGACACAGAATCCAAAACAGGCTCCAAGCTCTTAGCTATNAGATGGAGTGGGGGAGTCATGGTGGAAGGAGCCAAGGGTGATTTACCTGAGACCTTTACTGTCTAAGCAGAAAACTCAGAGTAAAGCAAATACAAAATAGCTAGAAGGGACCCAAAATAAATGATAACCCAAAACAAAATAACTTACGGTAGCTCCTTTCACAGAGATTTTAATTTAAATTGTCTGGAGCAAAGACTCTGCACTGATAATTTAAAAAAGTTAATATTTAGTTTTGAGAAAGAGAGAGCGCGCGCGCACAAGCAGGAGAGGGGCAGAGAGAGAAGGAGACACAGAATCCAAAACAGGCTCCAAGCTCTTAGCTATTGGCACAGAACCTGACACAGGGCTCAAACTCATGAACTGCGAGATCATGACCTGAGCTGAAGTTGGACACTTAACCAACTGAGCCACCCAGGTGTCTTAACACTGTATCCATAATTACCCAGGGCCACCTATGATAACTACTGAGCCCCTTGCCCTTTCTTCCTGCTATATTCTCTAATATTTGTGCCCAAAAATTTCCCCAGAAGTTATGATATTGTTTTTCCTCTTTAACCTAAGCCAAGGTTTAGGTTTAACCTAAGCCACATTACTAAAAAATCCTGACATTTATTTTACCATCTTCTAAATGTGTATGTATGGAGATTTGTCATTTTAGTAGCTAATTGCCTTGCGTGTTTACTGTGGTAAGAAATTTATATGTATTTCTTTTCTTCATTTTACCTTTAGGAGAACAATGCAAATGCTTTGACTATCCTCATTTTACAAGAAAAGAAAGAGGTATCTTTTGGGAAACTTGCCCAATATCACAGCTAGTAAGAGGCAAAGCTGGACCCTAAACCCATAGCGTTTGCTTCTAAACTATTTTTTGTTTGTTATTATTAACCAACATCCATATTTGTTCAAATTTTCTTAGTTTTTGCCCATGTCCTTTTTTTCTGTCCCAGGATCGTATGCAAGATACAATATTGAAGTTAATTATGATGTCTTACTAGGCTTCTCTTGGCTGTGAGTTTCTTATTTTCCTTTTTCTCCAAAGCATTTTATTTATCTATTTTTTAAAGCTTATTTGTTTTGAGAGAGAGAGAGAGAGAGAAAGAGAGAGAATTCTAAGCAGGCTCTGCACTGTCAGCACAGAGCCCAACTCAGGACTTGAACCCAGGAACCATGAGGTAAGGACCTGAGCCAAAACCAAGAGTTGGATGCTTAACCAACTGAGCCACCCAGGTGCCTCTCCCAACCATTAAAAAAATATATAATATAGTCACCTCTTACCCTCTATTAAGACCATAGCAGTTATAATATATTGTACATTCCTATGAGCAACACCCCAAAGCAGATATTAAAATCCTCACCTTATAGATGAGAAAACAGAGTCTCAGAGAGATGAAAACTAACAGCCCAGGTCACAAAGGCAACAAGTGATGCAGCTGGAGTCCTAACTCAGGACTATCTATCCAGGAGTATCATGTTCTGTTTCCTACTGTAGTTTAGATGGCTTACATATATGTGCTTTTAAAAACTGAATTTGAATGCTGATACCAGGGTCACTGACATAAGGAAAAATCTGTATCTTGTCTAACTCTCTTAATACCCGAGCTCCTTCTATAGATTCCTTCAACAAATGGTTCAAAGCCCAAGGCTGGAAGCCATCAGTGCCCATTAGTTCACTATTTCACAAAGCAACCAGTCAGGTTTTGAACAGTTCTGATCCTTAGAGCTCTGTGTTCCTCCAAATGATTTGTCATCTGGTTTTAGTGAAAGACATAGGAGCCAAACACAGTCATCTAAGTCTTCTACCTAAACACTCTGCAAATGGCCACCATGTCTTCTCTGACTCTTTCCCCAGCAGAGCAGAGCATGGTTTAGACTTCCCCAACATCCTCATACCCTGCTTGAAACCATGGTTTCTTGCAGAATCGCTATTTAGTAGCAAGTCCTTATTCACATGCCCTAAGTACTCAGGGATCAGTAGTTGCTGTTGACGGTCTCCTTGCTTTCTGGTAATCTCCTACCACTACCACCATCACCCCTCTCCACCTCATCCCCAGGCTCCCCACACACTATCTTTCTAAGTTATCAGGTACAAAGGGCCCTAACACAGACACCTCTTCCAACACTTTAATTCTGAATTTATAGTTAATTCTGAATTTATAATTCTGAATTTAGAGAGAGCGGGAGCTCTCTCTAGAAAACCCTTTGAGGCACAAAATGTATGAGGAATTGTTTTTTTCTGAGTTTAGCAAACAAGTTAAAGGCAAAGGCAGTTTGCCCCTCCTGTGCCCCAACGCGGAGGCAGGCGGGGGGCCCTCGGGGGGTGCATGCAACGACGCGCGCGGGGTGGGGCGGGGACCGCGCGCCAGCAGCGGGGCGGGCTCCACGGTCGGGCTTAGGAACTGTAGCGACACGAAGGCGCCACCGGCCGCCTCGCCAGCTGCCCTCGCACCAGCCCGGAAAACAGGTATTCAAAGCAAACCGGAGAGCGCAGCCGGTCGTGAGGGAGTCAGGAAGGCGCCGCCGTCACCAGGTGTCCCTTGGCTGCAGGTGCCTCAGCTTCGCGGCAGCACCATGGACAGCGCCCGCGACCCGCCTCGGGGGCGCTTGGACGCCCTGGGCTTCTGGCAGGTCTGGCAGCGCTTTGATGCGGATGGTGAGTAGTGGAACACGCCACCTGAACACACAGGTGTAGACGTGGCTCCAGCCCCTCTGAAAGGACCTAGAGTTTCCCCTTCCCGTACATTCTTCCTCGTAGGGAAGGTTGTCTTCCAGCATTGTTCAAACCACACAGATGTTAGGTATACTGGAATTACGCACCTGGATGTCTGTGTAAATTCAGGCTGGGGGAGGGACTCGCTCCCTTCCCAATCTGTGTGTGTGTGTGTGTCTCAAGTTCAGGGTGGCGGGAGGGACTCAGCCCCCTTCCCAATCTGTGTGTGTGTGTCTCAAGTTCAGGGTGGGGGGAGGGACTCAGCCCCCTTCCCAATCTGTGTGTGTTTCTCTCAAGTTCAGGGTGGGGGAGGGACTCAGCCCCCTTCCCAATCTGTGTGTGTGTCTCTCAAGTTCAGGGTGGGGGAGGGACTCACTCCCTTCCCAATCTGTGTGTGTTTCTCTCAAGTTCAGGGTGGGGGAGGGACTCAGCCCCCTTCCCAATCTGTGTGTGTGTGTCTCAAGTTCAGGGTGGGGGGAGGGACTCAGCCCCCTTCCCAATCTGTGTGTGTGTGTGTCTCAAGTTCAGGGTGGGGGGAGGGACTTGGCCCCCTTCTCAGTCTCTGTGGTATATATCTAAAATGATATGCCGTGTATAATGGCAAAGATCATTACATGTATTTCAGGCTTGTGGTTGACATGCCGTGATCTGAAGCCCGCCCTCCCTAATGTGCTCTTTAAAGGGAGGATGAATTTTACTACTTTTGAAAAGACGCTACCCACCCCCATCCCACAAAGGAACTACCTGAAAAGAAAATGGAACTCCTCAATGTGTGGTTTATCTTTATTAATAATTCAACAACCATAAAGAAAATACATAAATGTGCTTTGACTCTGCAAACTAAGATTTGATAATTACATCTGTTAAAATTTTCCAAGCTTCCAAATCCTTGGGTTGGATTTTCTTCTAAAACTCATGTTTACCTATGGATTAAAATCTATGTATTTAATAGCTCTCTTTTTCCAAATATTCATACAAACCCAGCACAGAGTATTAACTTCTGAATGTGTGTTTACTTTTCAAATCCATGACTTCTAGAGGTTAGATATTGGTGCTTAGTTATTGGAACAGTAAAAAATTGTATCCATGGAGATTTTACAGAGTGTGAGATTAAAGACAATTTAGATAAATCCTAAATGTCACACAGTATTCTATGGAAGTGACTACCATTTATGTATCTCTTGTTGCATTTAGAAAAAGGTTACATAGAAGAGAAGGAGCTTGATTCTTTCTTTCACCACGTCTTGACAACACTGGGTACTGATGTAAGTACTTGCACCACTAAGCATTAATTTATGTGCCTTTAGCAACATGCAAAAAGACCCAAGTCTATGTTGATTTGCACCTATTAATCCCATCTGATGTCTTTTTTTTCCTTTGTCTGTGTGTAATTTTCTCCATCTCCTAGCAACATGGAGGATTGAGGCAGGTTTTATAAAAGGTACAACTGGAGCATTAGGTGTGCTGGTCACTGACTTTCAGTGAAACATCTGTCATCCACTCAGAGACCCAAACTATAAATTCAGACAACTCTGTTTTGAACGTTTCCTTGGTTATGTCTCTGCTAATGGATTTGAACTTGGAGATAAGCATCTCACTGTGTTCAAAAAGGTGGAAGAGATGTTAAGAGCTTTGAGGTTCTGCGTGTTTAGTGCATTTGATACTCCTTTCCTAGAAACCACAAACAACCATTTAAAATCACTTTCCACTGTTCATTTTAATAGAAGAGGGTATAGATTTCTTAGGGAGTAACAAACTGGAAAATAATCAATATACCCAGAGCCCAGGTATAATAAATGTAAACCAATCTAGTGTGTCCATGTCCCTCCCTGATGGTAAATCTGGCCTTGAGAGAAGGCGATTAACTTTTGAACATCCCTGTACTAAAGCAGAGGAAAAACTCATACAGAGCCACACCCACCTAGGGATGGGAGAGCCCAGTAAAGATTCCATAAGGTGATGCCTGGTAAGAGGAATAGCTCTGGAGACAGGAGCATTTAAAATGAATTGTGGAGCTCACTTATCCTCAGATATAACTGTTTCCACGGAAGAATAAAGTGCCTTGTGCTTTCATGTAGGAGCCCAATGAGGGGAACAAGGCTCCCTGTAGCATCCAGGACAGCTTGGGGCGGAGGGTGGTTAAGGGATGGGGGTGGGGCAGCCAGCTCAGAACAAAAGAGGCTGCCATCTGCCTCCAGCAGCCACACAGCCTTGTCTTTTCTCTGTCTCTTTGTATATATAGATATCTCTCCTTCTCTGTGTGTCTCCTATTCTTTCTTTTTATGTCTGAGTGTCTCATTTTTCCGCCATTTCTGTTTCTTATTCTGATACCTGGCCCCTGTCTTGCATCATCTCTTGACTTTCTCTCTGACTTCTCTGTCTCTCTTCTCTATGTCTTACATGTCTCTCTGTGTCTCACCGTCTCTCCTCTCTCCTTGTTCCCCTTCTATCGTCAGTCTGTTTCTCGAAGCTCTCATCCCTCCTCTCCCTGTCTTCTTTCCCTTTCCCTTTCTCTTTCTTATCTGTCTCACCTTTCTTTGTCCCTTATTTCTTGTCTTCTATCCATTTCTCTGCTCTGCTCTTCTCTTCTCCTTCCTTGCCTTATCTCACTCTGTCTCCGTCTCTGTCTTGCTCCTACTTACTGCTGTAAATGCTAAGGCTCATAGCATTCCAGAGCCCATGAGTCAGATGCTGTTTTGTCAAGCATGACAGGAGTATTAGAGGAAAACAAATAGATGAAGGCAGAACCATCCAACATCTTAGAATAAACTGGATAGTCAAAAACCCCAGCTTCCCGAGACTTGGAACTTCCCACCTTTTCAGAAGTTCCTTGCTTTAGTGGTTGATATGAAAGGAGGAGAAAAATTGCTGTCAGTGTTGAAACTGGAAGGGTCCTCTTTTGAGTCACGAGGTGGGGGTGGGGCTACTAAAGCACAGGTCTGCCCTATGCCAAGGACACTATGAACCATCCCACGTGCCAACTCCTTCGGGGGCTTTGGCTAACATCAGAGGCACTGTTGCCTCTAGTGACAGAGCAGAGTGGTGGCTCTCTTGCAGCTGGGCAGTTCTTTCCTCATCCTCCCTCAGAGCCAGCCTGTGGCTCTTACCCTCTCACATAGGGGCAGGCATGGTCCCCGCAGGAAACAAGACAGGTGACTCATCAGTGTCCTGTGCACCTGCACTCAGTGCAGGCATTCCTGAGGCCAGAGGTAAAGAGGTTGGGAGGTTGCAGAATCCTTAGGGTAGCGGAGGTAAAACTTGGGCATACTTAAGAATTCTCTGTATTTGTTACAATACAGACCCCATGTTCCATCCCCTAGGAATTTCAGTACCTTTGGGGCCTGCCTAAGACCTTGTATTTTTAAATCCCCCTAAGTCAATTTGTATCTCTTTCAACCTAGATACAGTGACTGCCGTCAGAGGGAGGGTTCTAGTCGAATCAGGCTCTGGCAATAGCCCCAGCCACCTCTTCTCAGCACCTGGCTGGGGAGGGACCTTTGGAGCCAGCTGTTATCCAAAAATGTGGTGGCCTGCCATTATCCTGTTTCAAAATGCTGAGGGATTACGCTGGGGCGTATGGTCACAGAGACCTGCGCTGTGCCCTCCATGCTATCTGGATAACAGTGATTAAGGAAACTATTCCTAATTCTGATTTTTTTCCCTGCTGAGAAATGTGTAGCCCCTATGCATATCCTTAATAAGAGGGCAGGACTTACCAAGTGGAAGCCCTTTAAACTGAGCAACAGTCACCATTTGTGACACTTACTTTTAATCATTGATGCCTCAGTGCCTACGGAACCAGCCACAGGCAAGCCTTCACCATGGGGCAGCCCCTCAGCCTGGGGTTTAGGGGTGCAAGCAGTTCTGCGGAGGCCTGAATAGCTCTATTTTCCTCCCTCATTAGCAGGGCACGGAGATCTCGCAAAGAGGAATCAAGGTTTCTAACAGCAAGGTGCCTGATACTCAGCCTTGGAGAGCAGGCAGCCTGTGTGTAATGACCAGGTTCTCAGAGTCTCTGACAGGATAGACTTAATGGAGCCATCAGCTGTTTTTGCTGCTGTTTCTGTTACTCACCCCTTTCCTCAACTCTCTGCCTTTTCTCTTCAAATGCTCAGAACTGGCCTCTGAACTAGGTCTGGATATGGCCAGTGCCCTGCAGTACATCCCTGTCTGGGGCCATGTGCACGTCCCAGGCCTCCCTCAATGCTTCGGGGATGATGAGGACTCTGCTGAGGCCCAGAGTCTCAGAGAAGGGGGCAGAGGGTGCTGATGGGGAACAGAAGCAGTCCTGTTGCATTGGGTCCAAGGGCTAGGCATAGGTTTTGGGGGTGGAGGTCTGGAAGGACAAAAGGCAAGTTTGTGACCTCATACTGAAGGCAGAACATCTGGCTACAACTTCTTTGGCTTCACATTTGTTTATTTTGAAATTTAATTTTCCACCAACATGGCCCCAGTTCGTTAACTTCCTTTGGGAAGGCCCAGCCCTTCATAAAGAATCATTTCTTCATTCCACAGACACTGTATTTGAGAGATATGGAAATGACTGCCACCCTGCAAATCTCTTAATCTAGGAAGTCAACTGAAATTCAGAATGAAGACCCGCCTTGCTAAGTGATCATCAATATGTTTTCTGTGTGATTGCACATATACAACCCATACACACAAACCCAAACTCACACAATCCAAAGTGCCAAGACTAGAGATGCTGATGTCTCTATATGTAGTGGACCCACGTATGAGGAGGAGGCTGGTTGCAGGGTAGTGTGGGAGAGTATTAGGGATAGGATTAAGGGGAATGAATTTAGCATGGCCAATGGAGTCTGTGGTCTTGGAATGTGGCACTGCTAGTGAGTGGTTCTGCTTCTCAATTCCTGCATCAGAATTCATTCTCCACTGTTGATTATATATGTCATATTTCTTTGTACCAATCCTGCAGTGCACTGATGAAGAACAAGTTAGCATATAGAAGGAGTTGTGAATGGAAGGGAGATATGGCATCTTTGGTAATTCAACACTTACTTTATTACTTTTCCTCTCTTCTAATTTCCTTTTCCTCAGCAAATCCAAGGAGAAGATGAAGGGAATGAGCTATGTCAAACCAGCAACCTAGAAGGGCTAGGTTTTTCACTTAGAAATACAACAGAAGTGTGTGGGTGGCTCAGTCAGTTAAATGTCTGATGCTTGGTTTTGGCTTAGGTCATGATCCCATGGTTCATGAGATCGAGCCCTACATCAGGCTCTGCACTGACAGCCCAAAGCCAGCTTGGGATTCTCTCTCTCTCTCTGCCCCTCCACCACTCATGCTCTCTCTCTCTTCTCTCTCTTGCTCTCAAAATAAATAAATAAACTTTAAAAAAAGCTTTAAAAAAAGAAATAGAACAAAACTGGGCACCTGTTTGGCTCAATTGGTTGAGCTTCTGACTCTTGATCTCAGTTCGGGTCATGATTTCATGGTTTGTGAGATCGAGCCCTGCATCAGGCTCTGTGATGACAACACAGAATCTGCTTGGGATTCTCTCTTTCCCTCTCCCCTGCCCCTCNCCCAAAAAAAAAAAAAAAAAAAAATAGAACAAAATCTGAGTTCTTGAGAAGAAAGTCTTGGGAAGAAAGTTCTTGGGAAAGAAAGTATGTTCATTCCTACACAGTCTTTTGTCGCAACAAAACATATAATGATGTTCAAAACCATCCTTTAACACTCAAGTAGCTCAACTTCTCTCCATTCAGATTTTAGGAACTCATCAGCTGTAGATCTCACCCGGTCAGGGTGCCCATCAATGATGGTTTGCTCAAGAAATCCCTATCACTGGGGCGCCTGGGTGGCTTAGTCGGTTAAGCGTCCGACTTTCGCTTAGGTCATGATCTCGCGGTTCGTGGGTTCGAGCCCCGCGTCGGGCTCCGTGCTGACTGCCAGCTCGGAGCCTGGAGCCTGTTTCAGTCTGTGACTCCCTCTCTCTCTGACCCTCCCCTGCTCACGCTGTCTCTCTCTCTCTCCCTCCTAGAAATAAATAAATAAAACATTAAAAAAAATAAAAAATAAATTAAAAAAAAGAAATCCCTATCACTTTTCCCCCTGCTCAATATGGTAGACTTGCTCCAAATGGCTAAGTGACCTGCTTCCCAGGTTAGAGTATCATAATTATCAGGCTATCTGCTCTCAATGTATGATATCCCAGCCATGTTTTTGGAACCCTAGCGGCTTTAATGTGGTTCTTTCTGGCCTATTATAGGCGGCGGCCATAGAAGAAAATGTGCAGAGACTGAAACAGCAATGTATGGCTCCCCAGGATGTCTCTAGAGATGGTCGTGTACAAATGAAAGAGGTACTTTTCCCAGCCGTCCTTTCTTGACTGAGCCTTTTTAGGGCTACCGTTTCCTCTGAAAGATAATGCAAATCTTATCAGAAAATCAGAACTCTCTGCAAGGCAGGTGGCCTACACAGCATTTTGAAGTAATCACCTCTCCTTTTTCATCCACTTAGCAACAAATAGTTCCATCATTTTATTTAGGTCAATCAATATTTATACTTATTTGATAACTGGGGAATTGGTATGCTGGAGGCCTTTCAGTTACCTGATCCAATATTTGTCTCTTTGCAATGTGCTGTTCAAATTCAACCTTGGTATAAGGAAAAATTTACTGACAATAAATGAGTTTAAACTTCCGCATCAGCCAGCGGAGGCTGGAAAGAGCTATCCCTGAAGATTGTTAAAAACAAAACAGACAGGAGCTGTCTTCAGCTCAGCCCACATTTACTGAGTCTACAAAAAGCAAGGTGTTAAGCACACCGTGCCTTGGGTAGCCTCTCTTTAACCTCATCGTTTTTCCTTCCAGTTACAAAAGGGTTTACAGTTTAGAAAGGATTTCCACACATATTTTGGCATCTTATACTCCACAATAGTGAAAGGAGGCAGGTGTGGGACATTACCCCTATTTCATGTGCATTACGAGGCTAATAAGTGGCACCAGTTTAAGTGTAACCCCACTTAAAGATATCACTCGATGGGGTCATGCTATATAGTTATCAGTCTGTATGTAACAATGAGCTCATTTAAAAGTAAGATATTTATTTTATAGTCAAAATTCCTGGCTACACAGATTACCTGAAACCTACAGAGCAAGTCTCTTGATGCTGCCATACACGGACACACAATATTATTGATGAAAACAGGGCTGTTTTTCTTCAGAAAGTCATGATAAGAGGGCAAAACAATGCCTCCTTATAAATGCTGTTCAAGACCATCACCAGGAAGCAGCCTTTTCAGAAAAGAAGTAAACTAAATCCAGGTGTGTGAATGTAGTTGTTACCAAAATTTTCACTCCGAGCCAAAATTATATACATAACCAGCATGTGCATATAATTGATGGAAACGTATGTGCATATCCACCAAAGAAGGAAATGCAAGCTGCATGCTGGAGATACCAAAGTCTCCATGACTGCATGTCTGCTGTTGCATTCTCCAGACCACAGGACAGAGGGTAACATTCGTGGTGCTATAAATGTGTACCGACTTAATAATGAATAAATGACCCATGGTATACACCTGCTGACAGCAGGCACATCCTCTTGAAGCACTTGGGAACTTGGGATCAGCTTTGACATCCACGCCAATCACTTAGTCATGGAGTCCCATAAACAAGAATAAGTGAGGTGGTTGTAGACAAGCTGACGGTATCCAGTTCATCAGTCTGAGAACCCTTAAAACCTCCCATCTGTGAGCTTAAGGAGGAGCAGTGTCTCCCCGACCTTGTGCTGGACCACTGACTATGTCATTTCCTCCAGTCACAGGCAGTGAGGCATAAAAATCGGCGCACCTGGGCGCACATGAGGTATTATAGCACAATTAAGATGGGAAGAAGTCCCAACTGAGAGCTGAAGCCAGGTTTGGGGAGATTATCTGTATATCTGATTTGTCCAGGGCTCCTCTGTGTCACTCCAATAAAGCTGAAGACAGACTGGGTTCTAGACACTGAGGGCCAGAGAATTGCATTTTAATTTGGTTCCTTGGCCTATGGTACCCATGCAAAAAAGAACTCAGTCCTCAAGAGCAGTTGCCAGACCCAGCTGACCTTGGAACCATGGCAGCAGGCCGAGGGGTGGGGCAGAGAAAGGGCCAAGTCCCCGCTGTGAACGTGAGGCCTTGGCCAAGTTCCTGTTCCCTGTGCCTCCGTTTTATCATCTCCATCAACTTGGCAGTTACCATGTATTGAATGTTTCATATGTACTGGGAGTTTTACTGAACAGCTTATTAATGGCACCTCATTTCACTTTTAGTTTTGACATAAACACTAGGATATAAGCATTACTGTCCATTTTACAAATGAAGAAATTGAGGCACAGAGATACCAATTAAATTGTGCCATATCAAATAACAGGAGAGCAATGGAGAAGGAATCAAGATCCATAATCACAGGCACACAATGCTGTCCTGTTCCCCTGAGTAAGGGGGTATTTAGGCCCCCCAGAAGGACTGGTATGAGACTTTAGTGAGATAATATATGAAAAGCTCATTTCCCAGTGCCTGCCATTGAGTATCTACTCAACATACGATACTCAAAATATGATTGCTATTATTCACACGTAATGTCCATGAGCAGACCCTCATCAAACTACAGAATGTGCGCAGGAATGTGGGCTCATCATGCCTAAAAGCCACCAAAGCATTGGTCTGGACTCCGTCTCTGGCAGATGCCGAGAGAAGCGCCCGGTGATGGAAGGAATGGCCATTGTTCATGACAGACAGCTCAGAGTGAAGACAGTAACACTGCTAGACCACAGGTGACAGACGAGGCCAGCCAAACACGCCTACATGCTGATGTAAGAGTTACAGTCACACAGGAGAAGAAAATGTCACCTTACTCATGGGAGATATGACATAAATCAGTAGAGCTGGCACTCGAATGGAAATCTGGATGATTGAATTTATCACACGTGGACCAACTATTGCATCATCATAGAGATACTAATGAACTAATAACATAAAAGAATAAATTAGCGAACATACAGCACTCCTGCCTTTGCCTGTGACACTGAAGTGAACATGTATACAGCATCTCACCAGCACAACATAAAGGTTAAGAGCTTGGCCATAGTCCTGATGCCACAGCTTACTAACGGCATAGCTAAGGCAAGTTCCAGTTGCCCTAACTAACAAATAATAATAATGGTGTGTTGTCTACTCCATAGGTCGTTGTTAGGGATAAGTGACTAAGCAAATGTCAGAATTTAGAACAATTCATGACATGTATAAGAGCTATTTGCTATTTTCGTTTTCCATTATATTATAGAGTGAAATTATTTTAATATGAGAGAGTCTTAAGATAGTGCCTGGAACATAGTAAGCTCTTACAAATTTATTATTAAAATCAGAATTATTATTTTGGACTGTAAGCTTGCAGAAGGCAGACACCCACAGTGCTTCATTCCCAGTAGGGATGCAATACTGTTTCACAAAATCAGGGAACTGAAAATGGCAATCAAGGGCACAGAACTGGAATCTGAGCTCTCAGTCTTGGGGGATCCAAGCCCTTCTGCCCTGTAAAAGGTCCCACCATGACTTTTACCCAGGGGGCACTGGCCAGTGTCACCAACTGCTCTTTCTCTCCATTTCCCTAGCTTGCCAATATGTTCTTGTCTGAGGATGAAAACTTCCTTCTGCTCTTTCGTCAGGAAACCCCCTTGGACAGCAGCGTGGAGTTTATGCAGGTAAGTGCTTGGTTGTATCTCTATGGATGATGGGGATTGAGAAGAGACCAGGGCCCCCCGCCAACTGTGGTGGCCACCACCCCTGTCCAGTCCCTGAGGGAGAGCTGCCCACAGGGACAAGACCAAGCAACAGGAGCCCTTGGTGATGAGCCAGAGCTTTGGCCCCAAGCCCCCGTGTGCTCTGTGTGCTGACCTAGGCTGCTTCCGAGCTGACCAAGTCCTTCAGCCTGGGCCAGAGGAGACCAGGCAGGTGCGCACAGAGGAGTGTGATGGGGGTCTGCTGGGGACTGGGGAGCCCAGAGATCAAGAGCCCCTCCAAAGCAGAGACACTGGGCAGCTCCAGCAAACTGCCGTCTGGACATCTAGACTCTAGGTGAAACTATTTGTTTTTAAATGTTGGCAATTAATCCTAGTTTTGAAGGTATAATACTGTGAAAATGTAACTCACTCGAGTGTCGATCCGGCCAGGAGGACTTCTGTTTACCATCGCTGTGCTTGAGTGAAGGCTGAAGCCAGAGTCAATGGCTCCGCTTAACTCCTCTTTCAGCCCCTAGGTGTTAGTGTCTGCTGGAGAAAGACCTGGAAAGTCAGAGAGACCCAAGACAGCTACTGCATCCAGGATCCATTTCGTGAAACAGTTACCATGGCCCCATTTACAAGATAATGACTTAGTGCCCTTTTGCGTGGCTGTATTTACTTCCGGCCAAGTGGAAGTCCTGTAAAATTGAGCAAGCACATGCATAGACAAATCACAGAAGGGATTTGGACAATAAATGTATGCTGGTAGCCAAGAAATACAAATTAAAAACAACTATTTTTACCAATCAAAGAGATAAAGATTTTAAGAGAATCAACAGAATATGTGGTGCCAGCAAGGTAGCACCGAGATTGATGCTCATGATCTGTTGGTAGGCATGCACACTGCAACAATTTTATGGAAAGCAATTTTGCAAAAACACGATCAAGATCCCTTACTATTGATTTTTAAATGTTTATTTGTGTCTGTGTATGTGAGACAGAGAGTGAGCATGCGTGTGTCCTGCAGGGGAAGGGCAGAGAAAGAGGGGGACAGAGGATCCAAAGTGGGCTCTGCACTGACAGCAGAGAGTGCAATGTGGGACTCAAACTCATGAATTGTGAAATCATGACCTGAGCCAAAACCAAGAGTCAAACGCTGAACCAGCTGAGCTACCCAGGCGCCTCAAGATCCTTTAAAATGTCATTATTCAAAGTTAAAAATATCTTTACCCTTTGCCTTCATAAAATTCTACTGCTCCAAGCATCTCTCTTAAGGGTATAATGAGAAATGTTGATATTGACGAAATGTGTTATAATGTTAAGAACCAAAATTGTACATGTGTTATGATCTTAACATTATTTTTGAAGTTGTTCATCCTAACACGTACATAAATTAGACCATAGGGAAATATATGCCATATAGATACTGATTGCTTTTAAGCAGTAAGATTTCAGATGATTTTCATATTCTTTGCACTTTTATATTTTCCAATTGTGCACAGAATCATAATTATTTACAAATTATTTTAAATGGCATTTTCAAAATAATTGTAATTGTGCTTAAAAATGCTCTCAGAGAATTTTAAATGAAAATAATCAACATATTGCCCAAGTGTATGGCCCCCAATTTAGCCCTGTCAGGTGTACCGTAGAACTGTGATGGAAAGGAAACACACGAAAAACATGATCTCGGAGGTAGATAGTTTTGGAGATTATACTTGTCCTTCTTTGTAGTTCATTAATTGTGTACAGTGAACCTGATGTACTCTTATAATCAGAAAAACAGCATTAAAATGTTAGGCCTTACATAGTATTCAATAATGTCAAGGAATGGGAAAAAAGAAATAGCACTATAGCACCTTCCTATCTGTTTATTTCTCTTGTAACTTATTCCATCTGCCTCCTCCCTTCTAGCTTGTCAACTGCTTCTAACAAGGAAGTTTTCCCTTTCTCTACCCAACTAAAAATTATATATATAGGGATGCCTGGGTGGCTCAGTAGGTTAAGTGTCCAACTTCAGCTCAGGTCATGATCTTGCCATTTGTGAGTTCAAGCCCAGCATCAGACTCTGGGCTGACAGCTCAGAGCCTGGAGCTGCTTCAGAGTCTGTGTCTCCCTCTCTCTCTGTCCCTACCCTGCTCATGCTCTGCCTCTCTCTCTCTCTCTCAAAAATACATAATAAAACATTTTTAAAAATTTAAAAAAATATATAGGTATATATAGATCTCATTTCAGACGCTTGATTATTTTAATTAAATTTGTTATAACCTATCAGTATCCTATATAGTTTTAAACATTCTAAGTTAATGCCTTTATGTTCCCTCTGAGCCCCAGGACCTTAAAACCCTTTCATCCTGACACACCACTCAGAGCTCCCGTGCTGTGACCGTCCAGGATCTCGGTTCCATCTTGCTTTCCTTAACCCCACAAACAAGACACAGTCAAGATTTGTTTCCCAGCGCCCTTGTGTACCATTCTGGTCTGTGATTCAGATTCTCCCTCTTCATGTTCCTCCTTCCTGGAATATATCCTTCACTCAAAAGTAAAACAAAACAGGTAAAAACTCTGTTTTGTTTGCCCAGAAATCTCCTCATTTTGCTTTCATTCTTTAAAGACAGGCGTGCGCATGATTCACATAAAAGTCTTTGGCCCTCAAATGGCTCAGTTGTAAGAAAATTGTAAGATAAAGTAGACAGACATTTTTGAAGAATAACATGAAAAAAAAGCGTGTAAAATGGTTTTGTTATTTGAAATTCTCATTCTCAGTTTTGGTGTAACAAGTTGACTTTGTAGGTCTGGCTGAATTCAGGCAGACATGTTGGTCTCAGGGACGACCCGTCGGGACGCGCACTGTCCCTGCGGGGTCCTCAGGCAGGGCTGGCTGACTCGAGTCTAGGGTTAAGGTCTCTGCAGTTGGTGACTCAGCTAATCCGTTCTACATCTACAGAAAATCTTGTCAATTAGAAAAAACAACTTTACCTTGCCAACCTGTGATGCTTATATTCGGAATAATCAATCATAGGTGGTCCCAACCACACCATGTAGTAAAGAAAACAGGTCAGTGTCTCTTTAAAAATGTTCAATTCCGCCTCCCAGTTTAGTAATTGTATCTTCCGCTGGATGGATGCTACCCTCAAACCAATGAAGGGGTTGCCTTGTCACTGGGAATCATCCGAGATGTTTTATTCCCTTTTCCCAGAGCCAAGGCCAAGGCTGCACAGGCAAGATTCCTTAGGGCCTTCTGGCACAGCGTATTTGGGAGGGGTTCACCCTTTTATTAAAGTTATTGCTATTTGGGGCTTTAGTTCTATGCAGGTGCCTCGGTTTGACTCTCTCCTGGGCCCCAGGATTTGTCTCCTGTCCACCTTGCATGCAATTTCCTGATAACGCTGCAGGCTACATTGTCAGAGTCACCAGCTGTACCAGGGACAGACTCTGGTGTCAGCCCTCCACGGCCTCTCTGGGCTTGTGCTTGCCTGCACGGTCATTGGAGCGGTAAATGGATGCACGGCTTTCATGTATTTCAGATTTGGCGCAAGTACGACGCTGACAGCAGTGGCTTTATATCAGCTGCTGAGCTGCGGGTAAGTGTGGAGACTCTCACTGGGTGGAGGTGGACTTCTTCATCACTGGGAACTGGCGTATGGACCATGAACTTAATTTCTGTGGGCCCAAGAAACATACATTTGAATTTGTTACTTAAAAAAAAAAACAACAAAAAAACCTTATTTGTGTTTAAAAGGTTTAGGACATGCAGATAACATTGCTTTCTCTGGGAAGAGACATAAAATTGAGGAATTTTTTATACTTTTTGCATGCCTGGAGCCATCCTCTGGGTTCTGTAAGCTCCCTTTATTTTAAAGTTTTTATTTTTTATTTATTTATTTTGAGAGAGAGCGAGCAGAGGAAGGGTCGTGAGAAAGGGAGAGAGAGAGAGAGAGAGAGAGAGAATGCCAAGCAGGCTCTGCTGTTAACGCAGGGCCTGAAACAGGGCTTGAACTCCCGAACCAAGAGATCATGACCTGAGCCAAAATCAAGAGTAGGACTCTCAACCAACTGAGCCACCCAGGTGCCCCTGTGAGCTCCATTTAAATAGTGAGAGCCCTCCATTCTCGGATCTATTGCTTCCTAAAAGCATTTTATTTTCTCCTTAAAAAAAAAAAAAGAACCACAATCCCTGAAATAAGGTGTCCTGAGATCTTGGTGGTTTATTTGCTCCCCATGTAAGATGTAAGACGTGGCTCTTCTCTCGATGTCACAGAACTTCCTCCGAGACCTCTTCCTCCACCACAGGAAGGCCGTTCCCGACGCTAAGCTGGATGAATACACTGGCACCATGGTAAGTAGCTGGGCAGTGTGCTCTCACAAGGGCAGCCCCCCTGAGGCCTCCCAGGGGCCCGGACTCGGTGCCGAGGGGCCCCTGCAGACTGAATGAACACAACAGAACCCCTCTGGGAAACGTCGACTAAAACTGAGCTGCTCTAGCCTCTCTCTGAGGACAAGACTGCATGTATTTGAGAGGAAAGCCATTCACCTGTCCTTGGGGAGACGTGGAAAGTCCAGTCAGCATCGGGTTACCAGGCACCAGGCCAAGAACCTCCGTGCCGCTCGAAGTCACGTAGAAACGGGTAAACACGGACAATCAGTACCAGGCACAGGGAGCCACTTCCTGCCCCCATTCTGTTCATTTAGCGTGTTGATTCAGGGCAGCGGGGAGTCAGACAGATGGGAGATGTGCATCCCGTCTCTGCCACTTAGTAGCAGCGACCTTGGGAGACCATCAGCCTCTCCATTTTACTAGTTCATCTGTAAAATGGGGGCTAATGGTACCTAACTGCTGGGGGGGGTGGAGAGAGCCAATGTCTCTGCAGGGCGTCCGGGACGTAACGGGGGCTCAGCACCTGTTAGCTCTTGCCTGTGGTCCTTGTTGGTATTGGTTTGCCGGCCCCTCGTGGCTGAGTGACCTGAGGCTTCCGTGTCCTGAGTGACCTGAGATTATTTCGGTGTCAAAGCTCCCTGAAAAATGACGGCTCGGGAGAGCTGCCTCTGGCAAACTCATCCTCACCCAACACAGCGCAGTTCTCCAGCTCCTGCCTTTCGTGTCCCCCGCGCTCCTTCCTTCCCCCAGACGAGTGCTTCAGTCCAATCAGACGCTGTCATTTTCTCAGTTAATAAGGAAAAGAAATTGCCGGCGAAGGCTTACTTGCTTGTAGGATTGTTAAACATGTGAAGTGCTCCAGCACAGATTCATGTTACTGAGCTTCCTGGCGAGCAGTCAGGAGCACATGACACCGAGAAGAGTTGGTGAATTTCATAAAACGTGTGCCACTAGGTCAACCTACAGAGGCCTTGAGCTGATTTCCAAATATGGTATTATTTCTTTTTTTTAAATGTTTATTTATTTTTGAGAGAGACAGACAGAGAGAGCGTGAGCAGGGGAGGAGCAGAGAGAGAGGGAGACACAGAATCTGAAACAGGCTCCAGGCTCTGAGCTGTCAGCACAGAGCCCGACACGGGGCTCGAACCCACGAACCACAAGATCATGACCTGAGCCAATGTCAGACACTTAACCAACTGAGCCCCCAGGTGCCCCAAATATGGTATTATTTCTGGTGACTTCTCTGCAGGGTTGGCATTTTCATGCTATTTTGTATATCTGATGCTGGAGGCTTAGAAAGGGTAAGTGACTGAGTCGCATGAAGTTGAATTCTTAAACTCGCCTTAAAAATCAGGTAACCGGGAGAAGTTAGGTCACCTGGCTGAAGGTGCTGGTTAAACTGGATGCTGAGCTCTCCTGGTTTTCAGCCTCTCTCACTCCGCACTCTGTCTGACTCGGCCCCCAGTCACGGGCACCTGCCCTGGGAACGAGGGAAGGCGAAGGGTGCGCTTGACTGTAAAGGCTGGTAAATGGCCTGGGCAGAAACAAAGCCGATGCCAGGAGCAATCAAGGAAATATTTCGACCTATTTTAATAGCATGCAAATGGGGTTTGAGATCCTGATTAATACGCACTCAGCACAGAAGAGTGAGGTGGGAAATCTCCTAGAAGCAGGGAGAACTTTCCCAGCCACAGGGAAGTCTCAAGGTTTCTTCCCACCTGATTTCCAGCAGAATAAATACTCTGGAAAGGGAGATGTCCCTGTAACTGCCTGAGAATAACAAGCAGCTTATGTTCCTAGCTGAGCACTTTCCAACCTTGACTCAACCCAGGGTTAGCACTGGGTGTTTGTTACCTTGACTTTATGAACGTATAAATCATGCACTACATGATGCAATACTCTCTTAGAGTCACCAGGATCTTTCTAGTATTTCTTGGATTACCTTTGATGCTGAGGGGCTGCCCTCCGCCTCCCACTACAATACTCAATCACTACTTTCTCACTAATGTGGCTTAATTCTATTCCCTACTTTGGTTCTCCCAGTTCCTGCTTGTCCTTCAAGATTCAGTAAGACATCATCGTGGCCTAGAAAACCTTCCATAACTTCTTCTGTAGTGGATGCAGCTTTCTCTCCCTGTTCCCCCAGCGTACCTCATGCATAGCATTGTCTTCACATCGGTCACTCGTTTAACCCAGTCCACAAATATCCACTGAGTATCTTCCATGCCCCTGGCACTCCTCAAGTCATTGGGGACCCAGCAGTGAGCAAACCAGACAAAGCAGAGACTGACAATAACCATAAACATAATAAATAATAAATGATGTCACATGACAGAGGGTAATGAGTGTTATGGAGAAAATGAAAAAGTAGAGCAGGGCAAAGGATGGCCGTGCTGGTGAAGTAGCTGAGACCGGGGGCTGGGGAGTGTAATTTTCACCCTTCTGGAAGATGAGGCTTGAGGAAGGACAAGAGTGCAGGAAAGCACAGAGCCCCTGGGGCAGCGGTCGGTGTGCCAGCGATCTTCAAGGACAGGGAGACAGCACTGTGGCTGGAGCAGAGCACTCAAGGGCGAGACTCATCAGAGGCCAGACCCTGTGGGGCTTCTTAGCCACTGTGAGAACGTGGGGTTCGTCTGAGTGAGACGAGAGCCACCAGAGTGCTGGAAACAGAAGATGCCGTCGTCTACGCGCCTGGTAGATGGCATATCACACAGATCCAGCCTTCCCCAAGCTATGCTTGCCATTCTGAAATTCTCCTTTGATTTTTCCTCTTTGTAAACCAGACTCTCCAGGACAGAGGCAGAAGGAGTGCTTGGATGTACTGAGCTTGATCCCTTAGGGGTCTCGCCAGGGTCCTTCATCACAGAGAGTCATCCACAGGGGTCCCCACCAGGCAGGGTATGAGCTGTGCTGAGCCCAGGGCAGACCCAGACAGGGTCGCTGGAGCCCCACGCTGATGATGAGAGGTAGGAGGGGTAGGAAAGCAGGAGTGGGGGGTGAGAGAGGAGGAAGAAGAAAAGCAGTGCAAATATGAAAAGATAATCAGAGCAGGACAGGCCTGGGACAAGTCTCTATGGATTCAGAGTTCACATCCCTGTGCTCCTTGAGTCTGACATGCCTTTTCTGGGCTGAGAAGTAGAGTCTCAAAGTGACCCACAGCATCCCCTCTGTCACCAAACCCCTCATTTTCTTCATGCTTTTTTTCCAGGTCAGAATATGATCTGGTAAACTAGTTCACTCAAAGATGTGAGTTCATTTAGGGAGAACTTACCAAGAAAGGTATGGTCCCTAACTTTCTGGAGTCTTCCAGTTAGGGAAAATTTGGTAATGGAGGGAAAAAGCAAAAATAAGGTAAGTTATAGTGAAGCCACCATTCTAGAGTTTCACCAGAGGCAGGACAAGAAAAGGTAGATGGACAGAGTTAAAGCTGAGTTGTTTGAAGACGCCTCCTCAGCTGAGTATGTGTGGCATGTTATTTTCACTGCAACACGGCCAGCATTTACTCCGAGTACTAAGTACCTTTAATCAGTACCTTTAATTATACTGAGTGTTCACATTGTGCTGAGCTCTGTGCAAAGCACTTTTCAAACATTTGATTCTCGCAGCAACTATATAAAATAAGCATATTTTACCTCTCATTTTATAAATGGAAAAACTGAGGATTACAGACTTAGGTCAAATATAGTAAGGACGGACTGGAAATGCATACCCAGATCTACCTCCGAAAGCTGTATTTTCCACCACAATACTCAAGTCTGGATGTTTAAATACTTTCTTCATTAAAAAGAAATCTTTCAAAAGGGGAAGAGTAAGCCCTATTGAGAGATTAAGAAGAGATGACGATTCCTCTGAAGAAAGTGAAAAACGAGGTGAGGACAAAGCTGCATTAAGGGATTAGGAATCTCTTAATAGTTTTAAAGATAAGATAATACAGGAACTCGAGCTATCAAGCCGTGCCAGAATTTATTACCTAGGAAAACATTTTTCTCCTCTTGAAGTCCAGAAATAATCTTAAGAGCTGCCATCTTATTAAACACAAAATAGGAAACAAATTAATGAGAGACAACAGAAAACAGGAAAGGGTTCTACACAATAGTTCTGGGGAAGAGAACGTGGCTAAGCTGATGCAAGGAGCCAGGGAAGAAGAGGAATCTGTGGCTGCATGAAGCTCCGGGTCGGCTCACTCAACCCATTTTAAGGGACAGGAACAGGCATGAAGGGAACACGTGGGCTGCTGGGAAAGTCAATACTTGGCTGAAAAGATTACGCACATCACCCATCAGCCCAGCTACCCTGGCTGCTCAGAGCGCCTCTTTTCACACACGGCCTTTGGGTTTCAGTTTTACAAAGCTCAACGCAGGCAGCCTTCAGATAGAATGCTCTGGGCTGGAGAAAATCTGGCAATGTGCAGGTTTGATGGCTCTGAGCTCAGCTCTGGAAGCTTGGAATCCCGTGAGCCCACCGGGGAGGATCAAAATGGTCTCGCCCAGCTGTTGAGTATCTGGGTTGAGAACCATCCATTGACCAAGACTATGTTGTTATCCTGTGTCTGTGTCATTGCCCAAACCTGTGGTTCTTCTGTTTATGAGTGCTGTGGGGAAGCACTCATCTTTTGTTCCAAATTGTCCCATGAAGATAGGCTCATGATCAATCAAACCCTGAGTGGCCCCTCACGGATTCTTTCTGCCCTGAGGTGATAGTTAAGTGTTGAGGAATCAAGGAAGAGTTACTACCCAAAGACCTAGTCTGACCAAAAGACTAGAATGAGTGTAATAAGGTTATGGTCAATTTATTTCATTGTTCTTCCTGAGATTATAGAGGCAACTTATACTTTTCCAATGAACAGATTTGGGAACTGGACTATAGTTGTTTTTTAGAAGACTTTTTACAATTCCCTAGTGACCTTTGGGTGAAATAACTTTCAGAAATTCAATATGCTCAAAAGAGATTTTAGAACCTGAGCTCTAAATGATTCACCAAGTGTGAAATCACCTTACCACTGCTTTAATGGCTTTTTATTGAGCGATGGATACAGTCAGAGCAGCCCTGCATTACAAATTTGGTTCCAAGGTTTAGCATCAAATGCTTTACTTCAGAAATATACCCTGCTAAATGAATTCAAATGGACCCCCATGGGGGTTGGCACATTTGAAAGCTGTCTGAAACATGAACAGCAAATGAGCACAGCAGAGCACCCAATCGTAGGAGGGAAGTTGAGGTCCACAGGCCTAATCCTATTCTAATTCCTAATTAATGTTCTGGACAAGGGAGGAAACAGCCTATTAACAAAAGCCAATTATGACATCTAATTGAGAGGTGCTACGATACCTGGCAGGAGGAAAGATTAGCTGTCTGAATAGAATGCTATTGGATAATATTGAGCTTTAAAAAAATGTAAGTTAATACATGCAGGAGATGTTAAGCTCACATACCTAATTAGAGCATGGAACTTGAGCTGTTGTAAATCTGGCAGACAAAGAGACATGAGGTTAAACTTGTCCCATCTTCCACCCTGGTCTGGCTCCTTTGGGCCTGGATTCAAGTAGCTGGCTTCCTTCTGTAGGAAAAGGCACTCAGCTCTCTGATCCCTATTGAAGTGAAACATGTCTGGGCCCAATCTTGAGAGTTATTTGCTTCGGTGCTTACCTTCCCTCTGCTGGTGACCTCAACCAGCCTCGTGGCTTGAAATACCAGCTAATGGTGACGACCCTCAATTCACAGCTCTGACTCAGACCACTTCTTAGAATTTCTCAAATGAACCACGTAACCAATTTTCTGATTAGTAGGAGCATAATTTACCACATTGGTGGTCAGTTATTCCTCAAGCCAGTTTTGAGCAAAGGGTATTTTCCCCTTTGACTAATTTGGACAGCTATGGAGATGGGTCTGCATTTTTCAAGGTGAGTTACTACTTGCTTAAAACTCGAGATAATTTAGCTCTCTATTAAAATAGAACCTTCTGTAATGGTAGTGTCATGGAAAGAACTCATGGCTCAGTCTTTAGCAAAGTATCAGACTTTTACTGGATAGAGAATTTGTGTCTTAGAGACACAATTGGATGTGTAATATATCCAAATGTATAAAAATATAACCTGCATTTTAATAGATTCTGTACTGTACATTTTTGGTGCTAAAGTTTTGGGAAAATGGGCTTTCAAATTCATTTCAAATATTAAAAGTAAACTGGATTTAGGGAGTGAGGAATGATGGACTGATATGTTTTTTAATGCAAAAATCTATTACATATATTCTCAGATTTTTTCACCCTGTCTCTCTTCCTGTACGGCCTCTTCCAGCAAATATGTTTAGAGCTGCTGTACTAAAATGTGGTGAGGTCACAAAATTCACTCACACTATGACTCAAATATGCAGTGAAATAATCTCTCTTCCATCTTGATTAAATTAATCTGATCCATCTTGTTTAAAGCCTCATCTGGTGCTATCATTTAAATAGTCTCTTTGGATCATGCTAAGTCTTTCTACAAAAGGAAAAGCTCAGCCTCTTAGATTCTCAGTCACCTTCATCCAACCCAGACTCTTCTGCAAAAATGGCATCAAGGAGAGAAAAGTGGCTTTGGGCCCTAGTGGGGGAGGGGAGGAGCCAAGGTCCCTGGGCACAATGCTCTTTGACTCCTCTGGTCCCTGGGCTGGTGCCTCTTGGCCACTCAGTTGCTGCTACCTTGCTGGTGTTCACAGTGGGGGAAGTGTGTGATGAACTCATAATCTGTGCTCTTAGCTATGGCTGGCCCTTTGGAAGTACAGGCTAGTTCCACAGCCATCCTTTACCTCTTGCTGGGTGAGGGCCATTAATCCTCTGCCATATCTGTAGTGGAGTCCACATGTTATCTCCACACAACAGACCAGTAAGTCAAGAGGCAAGACGCTGGGGAAAGGAAACCAGCTTTATCCAGAAAGCCAGCAAACCAAGGAGTTGGTGACTGTTGTCTCAAAGAGTAGCTCCAGTTCCTCTCAGCATGAATGTGAGCTTCCTTTATGTTAGGAGGAGGGAGAAGAGGAGGAGGTTGGAATCAAGAGGTGATTGTTTTCTGTAAGCATTCAGGAGCCCACCAGGGTCCAAGGAAGGTTGTAAAACTTTTCTGTCCTTGGTCACTTGACCTCTGTGTACGGGAATCTGGTCATGGCATTCCCATAAATCTTAAACATAGCCTTATTATTTCTTTATATACTCCCTTCTCTCCTTGGGTGAAGTTTATTTGGGGTAAAGAGTGGTTTTCGCACACCTTAGCTGTAGCCTGCAGGGCTGAGCAGAGAGGTTTTCTGAGCAGCAAGGGAAACAGAAATCACATGGAGTCAGACATGCTAAGTGTTTCTCTATCACACATCCTCTTTCCAGCCCGTGGCTCTGGGGTCCGTCCCCACCCTCTGTTCCAGCATCATCTCATCCCGTCACAGTCCTCTGGATCTCAACCCAGCACTCGAATGCCTAGGGGCTCAGAGCATCTCTGGAAAGCCAACCCATAGCAACTCTCTCCACTCAGTGTTGTCCTTCCTTAGCTAGTGATCTCCTCCCTCCAGGGCCCCCCTTCCAGCACATCTAGTCACACATCTGTGCACTTGACTGTCCTGTCTCTGCCTCTCCCTCTCTTCCTTCCTACAATCCTGAAAGCCCGGAGAGACAGGCTTTCCCCTAGGTCACATCCTCCTCGACTACTTCTGCCTTCAATGGAAAAATGATATTCCTCTGTCCTCTGTAGGGAGTACTCTGTGATGTGAGGTGGCCGCAGCCAGTTTTAGACAACTCTGGGATTGGAAGGGCAAAATGTCAAAGTGCTTTTAGAATGGATTCCTGTTATAAGTGCTTCTTACAGTTGTTTCCCCTTCTGCATTCCAGATGAAGATCTTTGACAAAAATAAGGATGGCCGGTTGGATCTTAATGACTTGGCAAGGTGAGTGGCAGGGGAACGGAGTCAGGCTCAGAAACACCTTCCTAGGGTTCATGATGCACACACACTTCTCTCTGAAAAGCAGAGGTCAAGTCCTGCCTGAAACCCTGAAGGACAGGCTCATCTTACCAAATTAGCAGCAGCAGTTGTGAATCTTCTGGAGTAACAGATCCATTTGTGAAGGTAATGAAAGCTCTTGGGGCTCCTGGGTGGCTCAGTTAGTTAGGTAGCCAACTCTTGATGTTGGCTCAAATCATGATCTCACATGTCATGAGTTCAAGTCCCACGTCAAGCTCTGACAGCATAAGCCAGCCTTGCCTTCCTGTTTCCACATGAAGACCCCATGGAAAAATACATCTGGGATCCAATTCACTGGCTCTGGGAATGCTGAGCAGTCAGTTCAGGACAGAGGACAGCTGAACCACACTCCAGCTGTGCTGGCTGGTTTCTCGGTGTGGGTGTAGCCTCCACGGGCACCCAGAACCTGAAGACCAGAGCAGAGGAGTAGGGGGTGACAGCAGAAGCGGCCCAGTATTTGCAAATTGCTGTTAAGTCCAGTGTTGTGACATGATGGGCATGTCAGCATGTTTTCTCAAGGCTAGCTGACCTCAAAACAACCCGTGGTTGTACACAGAGTGAAAAAAAATTGTGAATAGATGAACAGAGTTGAAATCGTTGGATCCAGAATACATAGATAAACCCAGATGGGGGAGCAGTTATGACACCAGGTACCTGAGGATGGGGTGGATGTAGCTGTAGACTGGACAAGGATAAAGGTTGGCAGTTATAGGCTGCAAGACAGTAGGATATATGGCTGGGAGAGAGGAAGTCCAAAGGCTGAGGGTGATTTTCAATGACAGAGTTAACTTGGCAAGGTCACAAGCAGATATGAACTTGAGCTCAGAATCACTAAACCCTGTACCAGCTGCCTCCTCTCTTGGCAAGTCCATCTGCTAACTCTTGAAGGGGATCTGTGAAAGGGGCCACACCAGGATGGGTCTCTCCTTAGTGATGACCAGGACACTGAGCCCAACACTCTATATGGTCTTCTATTCTGGGCCTTGTAGAAGCTGTGAGGCAACCTTTGTGTTCTCCTTAGCTCCTTTCCCTAGGATCTCCATCCTAATTTTGGCCACTCTGATGGAGAAGAGGCATGGAGAGACCAGCCAGACCAGAGCCTCTCCCAAAGGCTGAGGACGGAGGGATCCCAGCCCTGCAGCCTTGGCTCTATCCCCTGGTCCCCCCTTAGTCCTTGAAGCTATTTTGGCCAAGGGAGGTGAGGATTCCTCTCAAGTGGAGGTCAGACTAGCTACTGGGAGAGCTGTGTGTGAGAGCCAATCCTATCAGGAAGACCCAAAACATGGCAATCTGGGTGAAAACAATAGCTTTTAATTTCATTGCTCCCCTCCCCAAAAGCACCCACCCACTTGACTCAATGCACTTCTTAAAGGTAGCGAGTCGAGGAACCCTGAGCGCCCTCTGGAGGCTGACTGAGTCACTACTGTAAGCTGCTCTCTACCCTATTATGATACTGTTTACTCCTGAAATAAAATCCACAGAAGATATAACCTACCTCTGCACGAAATGCTAAGACAATATAATGCATAAACTATAACACATAAAAGGAAATAAGGTAAAACACTTTATAATAAAATAAAGTATATTTCAGAGTGGAGGTGGGTAGATAAAACCACAGGGCAAGCATAACAGAGTGGTTGTTGCTTACAGCTTGGTGTAGAAATAGCACAAATATGTGAGTTCAGACACTGACAGATACAGGTATGACCTCTTGGCAACTCCTGTGTCAGGAATTCAGCTTCTCTTGATATAACTATATAAATAATAAATAAGTCTTGATAGTGTCCCAAGTGAAACAAAGTATAGTCATCCCGCAATTTATGTGACTCAGAATGCTATCTGGATAATTTACACAAATTAGCAAATTACATATACCTTGAGAAAAATAGTCTGGATTTTCATATAAATAGTAATTGTGTTCTAGGTTCAAATATAATTATAAGCAGGACTTGTAGACACATGAATTCCCTCCTGGACATTCCAGAGTCAGGTGAGATATGGGATGATTCACCATTTTGCGGAATTTTCCATGCGATGCAGGACATCTAGCATCCCTGACCTCCAACTATGGAGGTCACATCCCCTCTGTCACGATCATAACCAAAGCCCCCCCGTGCAGTGAGCCAAACATCCTCTACTATGGTCCTACCCAGAAGTCAGGAAGCACACCTTCATCCCTTGAATGGCTTCTCTCATGCCACAGTGCTTGGTATAGAGGAGGACTCGATGAGTAGTTGTGGACTGAAGGAAGAATTGAAGAAGTATTGAACACAGATGCAAAGCAACGAAACTGTTCCTGCATTATTTCAAAACCGATTTGATATGGAATTTGACAGTGACAAGTGGGGTAGGCCAAATATAGATGTCTGTGTCTGAATTCCCAGACCCAGCGAATATTTTATGTTATGTGGCAAGGTTGAATTATGGCTGCAGATAGAATTTAAGTTGCTGATTAACAGACCTTAGGGATGTTATTCTGGATTACCCACGTGGGCCCAATGTAATAACAAGGATCCTTTAAATGTGGAACAAGGAAGCAGAGGGATGGGCTTTGAAGGCTTTGAAGGATTTGAGGTGGAGAAAGGGGCTATGAGCCAAAGAATGCAAACAGTTTCTAGAAGATAAAAAAGGAAGGAAACTGACTCTTCCGTAGAGCCTCCAGAAGAAAGCAGCTCCAAGGGCACCTGCTGAAGGTGGTGCCCGGTGAAATCCACCTCAGACTCTCATTTCTAGTATGGAAGGTACAAATGTATGCTGTGGAAGCCACTAAAATTGTGCTAATTTGTTACAGCAGCAATAGGAAACGAATTGAATATCTAAAAGGCCTTAAAACACTTATACACGGGTCTCTTCTCCCAACTCTGGAAGGCAGCCCTGTTGCTCCACATGTGAGCACTTCTCAAGTTGATGTCCTCTGACCGGCAATATCACTTAGGCTGCTTGGTGCCAACCGACAGATAAGAACAGGATTCCTTAAAGAGTCCCGGAATATTCTACCCTCTATTTGGCTCACATTAATTCTCTCTACCCTGAGCATCCAGAAGAGCAATATTTTCCAAATTGTTGCAAGATATTTTTTTTCTACCTTTCTCTGTACTATGAATGCATGATTTAATGCAGCATAAATCCAGAAAAATACCCCAGACCCATCAGGAATCACAATCTCCTTCCCTCGCCTGTCAACCCCTGGTAACCACTCATCTACTTCGTTTCTGTGGATTTGCTCATTCTGAGCATTTCATATAAATGGAAACATACACTATGTGGGCTTTCGTGTCTGGCTGAGGTCTTTCTCTCTTTGTGTGGATTTAAGCGACTGTCTGGCGTCTTCATTTCAGCTTGAAGAATTCTCTTTAGTATTTCTTATGGGTCACATTTAGTGTTGTGAATGGTTGTCTTTTTTGTCTACTGACTTTCTCGAACTAATCCTGTAAAATCTGTATCTTTGTTATGTGTGGACACTTAAGTCTCTGCTTGCTTATGATCATGATTGCACAGAGATTCCTTATGTCTCCCAATGTTGTTTGAGGGTCCCTGTGTACGTGTTGGGGCACATCTACACCCAACCAGGCAGTTTGCAACTCTGCCTTAGCCTTAACTTCCTGCTTGCATAGAGCCTGACTATAAGCCGCAGGGGGGTGCTGAGGGCCTTCTCCTTTTGCGCAGATACACAGTCTTGGGTGTGGATGTGGCCCCAGGCATGTGTGTAACTTGCTAGATTCCCAGAAATAGGTTGGGACTTGTAAAAGCCCCTATGGAATCTCATTCCTTCAGCTTTTCCTTTTTAATCTTTTTAGTTAGCCTGTTGTTGACCCCAGCTCTTATGTATCTACCACTGTGGTCAGCTGTGGTCTCCAACAATTGCTCTTCATTGGTTTTGAACAAAGCTCCCAGGCAAAAAGCTTTCCCACTGGGTGAGTTCAAAATCAGGTCAAATAAGTGCATCTTGCAAATGGGGTCTTTTAGAGAACACCCAAGAAGTCACAGGATGGCAATTCTCTGGACCCTCAGCTTCGAAAGAGCTCCAACTCTGTTCTGCTTGCTAGCTGCTGCTAGAAGGCTCATTCTCCCTGGGCCTGTGGGCTCTTCGTTTTCAAGGGTACAATGGAGGTGAGGAGGACGGAGGGATAAAGGAAGTGAAAATGCACAAAATCCACTGTTCTTACCAAGATTTAGTCATTTTTCCAAAATAAGCGCTCGTCAGATTTCTACAAGACTTTAATTTCTAGAATTGTGAAAAAGTCATTTTGAGTTTTTTGGGGGGATGGGCAGTTTTCTCATTGCTGTAATGGAGGAGAGAGTTTTCATAAGCTCTCACTCTGCCATTTTCCACCAAGTTGCCTTTTTAACAATCTCTCTATGGCGAAAGTCCCTCCCAATGAATTTTTTATTTTTTTATTATTATTTAAAAAATTTTTATTTTTAACATTTTTTATTTATTTCTGAGAGAAAGACAGCATGAACAAGGGAGGGTCAGAGAGAGAGGGAGACGCAGAATCTGAAGCAGGCTCCAGGCTCTGAGCTAGCTCTTAGCACAGAGCCCGATGCAGGGTTTGAACCCACGAACCGTGAGATCATGACCTGAGCCGAAGTTGGACGCTTAACTAACTGAGCCACCCAGGCACCGCTGATTTTTTAATTTGTTTTTATAATGTATAAATTCCTATTTTTCAAGCACCTACCCTATTCTGCAGAATAATCTGGAAATCGCCTGCTCTTTCCTCATCCCAGAGTTATGGAATTGCTTGTAACTGAGAACTGACAGATCATCAAGTGGATTAATTTCTTTTTTTTTTTTTTTTTTTCCATTTAGGATCCTGGCTCTTCAGGAAAACTTCCTTCTCCAATTTAAAATGGATGTAAGTCATGACATTTCTCATGGGCTCGTGTCATTCATGTCTCTCCATAAATTTGAGAGGGAGGGAAGAAAAGAAGGCCTGTTTGCATCTTACTTTAATTTATCTAGAGACCAAAAGGACTTACTGTTGAAATCAAGGGTCATTGACTCAAAGTGTATAAAAGCTGTCTATGCCCCTGGAAGAATTGTACAATGGAAGCTTCCCATTGCCAGACTGACATTCTGCTCTTCCCACCCACAGGCTTGTTCCACTGAAGAAAGAAAGAGGGACTTTGAGAAAATCTTTGCCCACTATGATGTTGTAAGTGTGCGTCTTTGTGTTGTGCTGGCCACTTTTAGGGAGCAAGCTTGTCTGGCCCCCGTGTGGGGTTGTCCTATCCATCCTGCCCTCAGACCCGAACGTATATGATGAATAGCCATCCCTCATGGATGTCACTCCCTCAGCTTCTCTATATAAACTTCTGAAAACTACATGAAAGAGGACAAAGGAGTATTTATGGTTAGGAAGAGAATAAAATCACATTTTTTTTCCTCTTTGGATCCAAAGTGGGAGAAGGTTTCTCCTTCTTGCTCTCCATCTAGAACAGCATGCTTGAGAACAACAAGCAAACAATCAAGTTAGAAACCATATCTAACCCGAAGAAATACAGGCAAAGCAAGCCCTGGTGGACATGAAAGCTACTTGTCTTGTACGACTGATTACATGGCCCTTCTTTAGAGAGGAAAAAATAATAATTCTATAGCACAAAGTATGACAAAGAGATTGCATTTCTTGAGGACAAGAAATGAAGAGAAGACGGAAGAGACGTGAGAAAGTTAGACAAAGTCAAAAGAGATGCCATCTTGAAACTAAGCAGACTGGCCACCTGTATGTCACATTCTGAGCAGAAAGGAGCATCTCCTAGAGGGCAGGGCAGCAAAGTGTTTAAGGGTATAGTCTCCATGACTGGTCAGCTGGGTGTGAATCATGGTTTGTTAGCCATGTGACCCTGGATAGTTTCCTTAACCCCCCTGTGGCTCGTTTCACTCTTCTGTAAAGTTAGGGTGATGATGATAATAATAATGCCTCCTCCACGGGTTGTTACGAGAATTCAGTGATTTCATGTTTGTGAAGCTCTTAGAAGGGTGCCTGGCTAGTATTATGTTTGTATTTGGTAAATACACTAAGGGAATTGATTTTTTAAATGATATGTTAAAGGTTCAAGGTGAAGAAAACTTGGAAAGAACAGATGAGTTGTCATAACTGGGACTTTAGAGAAGAAATGGAAATATTTTAATATGTATTTTATTTTATAGACATTTTTATATTTAATGAAGAGAAAAAATAAGGAGTTTTTGTACAGACCAAATAATAATTTTAATTTAGTTCTTCTTGATTTAAAAAATATATTTTAGGGGTGCCTGGGTGGCTTGCTCAATTGAGCATCTGACTCTTGATTTTGGCTCGGGTCATGATCTTGGCTCAGGTCATGATCTCAAGGCTGTAAGACTGAGCCCAACGTTGAGCTCCACACTGAGCATGAAGCCTGCTTGAGATTCTCTCTCTTCCTCTGCCCTGCTCCCCTACTAACATGCTCTGTCTCTAAAATAAGTTTATAAATAAATAAACAAACAAACAAAACATATTTTAATAATCATCAAGTCCTTGCTAAATTATAAAGCAAAATAAAAAAATGTCAGCCTATCAGGACAGATATGATGTGAAAATTTAGTCTGAACTGAAGCCTGATATTTGGGAAGCAAATGAAGTCAGTATATATCATGTTAATGCTATTTGCAAGAGCCAAGGACTTAAAACTACTGCTTCTCATTTGTTTACAAGGAGACACTTATTTATAATTAATTCTTTTTTAAGTCTATTTATTGACTTATTATTTTTAAAAATATAATTTATTGTCAAATTAGCTAACATACAGTGTGTAAAGTGTGCTCTTGGTTTTTGGGGTAGATTCCCGTGGTTCATCACTTGCACACAACATCCAGTGATCATCCCAACAAGTGTACTTTTCAGTGCCCATCACCCACTTTCCCCTCTTCCCCACTCCCCATCAACCCTCAGTTCTCTATATTTAAGAGTCTCTTATGGTTTGCCTCCCTCCCTTTCTGCTTGTAACTATTTTTCTCCCTTCCTCTCCCCCATGGTCTTATGTTATGTTTCTCAAGATCCACATATGAGTGAAAACATATGATATCTGTCTTTCTCTGACTGACTTATTTCACTCAGCATAATACATTCTAGCTCCATCCACATCATTGCAAAGGCAGGATTTCAATTCTTTTTTATTGCCAAGTAGTATTCCACTGTATATATAAACCAAATCTTCTTTATCCATTCATCATTTATTTGAGAGGAAGAGAAAGAGAGAGAGAATACAAGTGGGGGGAAGGTGGGGGAGGAGAGAGAGGGAGAGAGAAAATCCTGAGCACCTGATGGGGGGACTTGAACTCACAACCATGAGATTGTGACCTGAGCCAGAATCAAGTGGCAGACACTTAACTGACAGAGCCACCCAGGTGCCCCTACAATTAATTCTTTTAATTTCTATGGAATATTCACATCCTGCACAAAGAACCAAACTGGAATGTGCCATTTCTGAACCTATTTGCAGTCACAAAAGAATACTGATTTGGACAATTTGCCTAACTTATTCTTTAGCTTTTTGACTCAAAATGATATTGGATTAATTGGGTCTTTTATCTTTCAGAGTAAAACTGGAGCTCTGGAAGGGCCAGAAGTGGATGGGTTTGTCAAAGACATGATGGAGCTGGTCAAGGTGATTTCACGAGGCTATGGGGATCCATTGTGGGTTGGGGTTGCCATTCTGATGGATTCCACTGTTTATTTTTGAGAATCAGTAAGGCTGATGATTAATGCTAGGGAGAAGAGCTAGGGGCATAGTCTATTTAACAAACTTTGAGCTTCCGTGAGACCTGGTAAGTCTCTCTTTCTGTCTTAAGATCATTTGTAGTTTCAATTAAGTGAAACTCTCATAGAAACTTCTTGTTACCATCATTGAAAAGCCATTTATTTTACTATGGGTGTATAGTGCCACTGTGTATATTACAGCTTTAGTTTTGGTTGCAGAAGGGCCTTTTCCCCCAGATTTGGTTATTAGAATACCTAAAACCTTTTAATTTCACGAAATAAATCCCATATTAAGGATTTCTCCCCCCCACCCCTCATTCCTGCCTTCCTGCCCTCCGCCCTCCCCCCAGGGGCTGTTCTAATGCTTAGCCTAAAATTTTGGCTACCTGTCTATCAAGACATTGTCGTGGTTCAGACTGATAGGATTTAGATTATAATCTACAGCACAAAACTGTTTTATGTAGTGTAGACTGTTTAAAACAAGCAATCTCCTTTGAGATCCCAGTGACTTGTATTGACTGGCTGCCTGATCTAGTTAAACATATACTTTGCAACTTTTCCTTTTCTACATGACCCTGTACCCACTGAATTTTGTATTTTCATATCCTTAGAGATTTTTTCAGGTTAATACAGGACACAGTGAGTCTGTCCCAATTGGTCCAGATGGCAACAAATTAGAGTAGCAACTGTTAACTGGTTTTGGAATCCCAGACCTGTTTAAAAACCTGATTAAAACTATGGAGTTTTGCAGCAGAAGATTTCCTATAAATTTATCAATTTTTGCATAAACCCCCAGGAAGTCCACATACTGTGAGTGAGCAGGCATGGAGGAGATTTTTTTCTGCCCTCTAGTCAGGATGACAGAGGTGTATTATTGGCCTCCTAAGTCTTGCCTCTTCCGCGTTCCCGTCATGGCCTGGGAAATTCCATGGGCACCTGTACAACCAAATGGTGCGTGGGTGTTGGTGTGGTAGTGTCTTTTACATTGATTACTAAAGAAAAATCCCACTGTACTTACTACCTCTTTAATGCCAAAATGATTCTTGTAATAGAAACTGAGCAATTCTCTATGGGACATTAAAGTTGCACGGCAGTAGGCTTTGCCAAACTGCGGTTTTTATTTGCTTTTGATAGATGCTCAGGGTGGTGAGCCTGCTTCTCAGCACCATGGCCTCCTGTGCACAGTGGAGCCAAGGCCACAGACCACCGAAGGGCACAGTTCAGGGCTTTGCATGCCTACAGACCCTTGCAGTTGTCACGGAGTTTGGCAATGGCTTCCAAAGGTTACTGGGAGACCCAGAAGGAAAACCTAACCCAGCAACAGAGTAGAAGAGACATTTTCCCAGAGAAAATCAAAGAGAAGGAGAAAATCCTAGACCATCCCAAAACATCCCTTTGCCTCACTCATTGATAGATTTGAATCACCTCCATGGGAAACCAGAGGGTCCCCATCACGCTTGTCCTTGACTCTCTGTTTCAGGCCTAACAGAATGGTTCCTCTTAACATAAGTACCAGCCAATTTCAGAGAGGGGGTTTTCAAGGACTGTGTGAGACCATGGTCAGTAGTACAAAAGTAGTTGACAAGGGCTGATCTGTTGAGCTATAAAGGGGGTACAAAGTAGTTAATTGTTTTGTTTTGTTTTTTTAATTTTTTTTAATGTTTATTTATTTCTAGGAGAGAGAGAGAGAGACAGCATGAGCAGGGGAGGGTAAGAGAGAGAGGGAGTCACAGACTCTGAAACAGGCTCCAGGCTCCGAGCTGGCAGTCAGCACAGAGCCCGACGCGGGGCTCGAACCCACGAACCGCGAGATCATGACCTAAGCGAAAGTCGGACGCTTAACCGACTAAGCCACCCAGGCGCCCCAGTAGTTAATTGTTAAAGTTCTCCTCCGAAGCCCTATAACTGAGGTACATACATGTATTGGGTCTTTCCCAGTCTTCTGCATTGCTTAAAAACTATTTACCATATAATTTGAAGGATGTTGTCACGGGAGAATCTTTGGATAAATCTGAAATTTCTCAGAAAAGACCACAGGACAAGTAAGCAAATAGTATCTGGAATTTGTTTCAAAAGCAGCTATCAGAGCATGCCATGGCTCAGTTTCTGAGTGTAGCATCCCGGTCAGGATCATTCATGTTTGCAATAATGACCCTGAAGTGAGCTTATTTTATAGTCTTTCATTATTGTTTTCTTTCAACCATGGATGATACATATATTGAATTTATATTAACAAGACTATCTGGTTACCAGAACATCCCTTGCCCTGATCTCTGGAAAATGGTGCCCAAGGCTGTCTTCTGTCAGTATGATGAGATGGCAAGGTCCTGGGGGATATGACCAAATAATTCCTGCACAAGATTTCTAAAGAGTCTGTAGGTCCCTCGGCACCATGTGGAAATCAGCAGGAGAATCTATAGCTTAAACTAGAAAGCCGAAAGGCAAGACATTCAAGGGGCTCAGCGCATACCAAGGAGTAGAAGTGTGAACAGGAATGTTAGAAGACACACGTATGGAGGTGCCAGAGGTGACCAGGACTTCTGCCTGGAAGGGAGGAGAGGTCCTGCCCCGGGCTCCCAAAAGTTCATTTTTATCCTGCTAGACACTGCTTCTGCTTTTCCCTGTTGTTGACAAGTTGATTAGCAAGAGGGGACAATACTTACCCGAAGGGATTGAATGTAATATATGCTCCTCCAAAGAGCTACTAGCCCTTAGCACACACGTTCTCATTTTTTTAAATTTTTTAAATCATAAAAATGATACGTAGAGAAATCTGAAATCTGAAAGTGGAGAAAAGACAGAAGCATGATCTCTGCATTTGAGTAGACTTCCTGTTAACGGACTTTGTTTCTAGGTGTATTCTGCCTGGGTTGAGCTCCACTGATAAACAGTTTAGTGACTTAACGTGCTGCCATCCCCTGGGTGACAGACAACTTTTAAGAAAAGACAACGGGAGGCAAGGGGAAGCAGTATAATCGCAAACAGCCAGTGTTGGGGCTGTGGGACCCGGTGACGTGCTTTGTGCCTCCTGCCCTCAACAGCGTGGCCCCTGTTACCCCCTGTGATTGCCTCCCTCTAAGGACTCCTGCTGTCCGAGGGGGTACTTCCATCTGCCTGCAAAACGACACTGAAGAAACACCAACCAGTCCCTCCTTTGCATCATAACACGGAGGGGCGGGTGATAACTGGAAGAGACGTGGGACAGGGCAGGTGCTGGGGTGCCCTTTGTTACCCTGATCTCTCTCAGACGAGACGAGCCTTGCTGGCAGGGGCCTGGCCGAGGTCTCAGGCGGTGACACCTCAGCCTCTACCCACCGCCTCGGTGCTTTCAGACAGCAGCATGGCCAATAAACAGCAGAGAGCACGGTACAACTTTGCACGGTTGGAGAGCAAGGTGCTGGCTAATTAAATATTCTGATCCAAGCGCTCTCATAAGCGGTTTCCAATCAAGAATGCCTGCCACCATCAAAGCTGTCATCCCATTAGGGTCTCGGGGGTGCAGGCCGGGCCATGCCTGGGTGCTGACTCCAGCGTGGAGACTGGGGACGGGCTGGCAATGACTGGGTTCAGGCCTTAGCTTTCACTGTTTCAGGACAGACAGCGCGTTCAGGAAAGGGAGGGCGTATGGCGGAGACAGGAAGACCGCGTTTGCAGACAGTCAAGCACGCATCCAGCACTTACCACGGGCAGGCACACATCCAGCCCCCAGGGTTCCCGTAGGGCCCAAGACTCAAGGCGGACAGAGAAGCACTATTCAGCCAAACCCTTCAGATCCACTCACACACTTCCTCATGAGGGGGGTAAGATATAAAACACGCATTTTACATGGAGGCTGTGGTAGGGCGCACTGGTAAAGACAGGAGCCCAGGACCCACCCGCCTCAGTGTGGATCTGGTTTTGACATGTACCAGCTGTGACAGCGGGAAGGTTAAAAAACCTCTCTGTGCTTTAGTTTTCTCATCTGTGAATTAAAAGTTGATAGTAGGGGCAGCTGGGTGGCTCAGTTGGTTAAGTGTTGGACTCAATTTCAACTCAGGTCATGATCACACAGTCTTGAGATCAAGTCCCAAGGAGCACAGAGCTCCACACTAAACCTGCTTGGGATTGCTTTCTCTCTCTCTTTCACTCTCTCTCAAAAGAAAGAAAGAAAGAAAGAAAGAAAGAAAGAAAGAAAGAAAGAAAGAAAGAAAGGAAGGAAGGAAGGAAGGAAGGAAGGAAGGAGAAAGAAAGAAAGAAAGAAAGAAAGAAAGAAAGAAAGAAAGAAAGAAAGAAAGAAAGAAAGAAAGAAAGAAAGGCAAAAAACAAAAAAAAGAAAAGCATAACTCAAAAGATCGAAAGAAACTTCCCTTCATTTACCTCCCAAGGTGATCATGATGGTTAAATTAAATGGCCTGTGGAAAGTCACTCAGTTCAAGCATTGCTCACTTTTGCTGACCTTTTTTTTAATTTATTTTATTTTATTTTATTTTTATTTTTGAGATAGAGAGCATATGAGCAGCGGAGGGAGAGAGAGAAAGGGGAATAGAGGCTCTGAAGCAGGCTCTGTGCTGACAGAGGTGAGCCCGATGCAGGGCTCGAACTCATGAACCGTGAGCTCCTGGCCTGAGCCAAAGTCGGACGCTCAGCCGACTGAGCCACCCAGGCCCTCCATGCAGACCTTTTGAGTTTGAAATTACTTTCCTGTCTGATGCGTGTCACAGTTTAAAATACCCCTTGTAATAAGCCCTATGTCCGCAGCTCAGCGACATCATGTTTTAGTCAGTATTTCGTTCCTTACAACCCTTTCTAAAATAAGAGGTCCAAAATACTCCCATGGGGAGACAGTGAAATGTGTCTTCTGTCATCCGTGTACCAAGACGGAGTCTGTGATGGCAATCGTCTGCTCCAAGGCAAAATGTCTTTATCATGGCCTAAAAGGACAGACTTTCCCTAGAGCCGCAGAGAAGCAATGTGGGGCTCGTTCTCCTGCCCGAATAGCCGTGCTGGGAGGTAAAGGTGCTGGCGGGACCCCTGACAACACGTGGTGGACCAGGAGGTGGGACTGTCCCCACCGCCTGTCTCCACGGAGCCTCTCCCAGGAGGCAGGCTGTCCCCTGAGGGAGTGAGCGCGGGGTGGAGAGGGGGTGGCACTCAAGGTTGGGGCCACCACTGGCTGGTCTCCTGACATGCTCCCTTTTCTGTCCTCAGCCCAGCATCAGCGGAGTGGACCTCGATAAGTTCCGGGAGATTCTTTTGCGCCACTGTGATGTGAACAAGGACGGAAAGATTCAGAAGTCTGAGCTCGCATTGTGTCTTGGGCTGAAAATCAACCCATAAGCCCCAGAATGCTGTGTCCTTGGCTCTTAGATTTCTGAGCTCCTGCTGGGAAATCTGTATCTGTGCTTTGCTGTTGGGGACACACGGGCAAGCTTTCTAACAAATGGTGTGGTACTCTGATG